>NW_027478396.1:321522-643044 GCF_051014685.1 Ptiloglossa arizonensis
ATTCCTTAACTTCAAACTCCCATATCTTGCGAACGGATTGACGAACTCGAGAAATTCCTGTTGCATCTGAAAGTAGAAACTCGCCCGATTACAATGATATGTGTACTTTTCCCCTAGGCCATTCCAGTTATTGGTTTCGAGTATCAGACTTGCGAAAATTTTGATGGTATCTCATGCATTCCTTAACTTCACACTTCCATATCTCGCGAACGGATTGACGAACTCGAGAATTTCCGATTGCATCTGGAAGCAGAAACTCGTCCGATTACAACGGTATGTGTATTTTCCCCCTAGGCCATTATAGTTATTGGTTTCGAATATCAGACATGCGAAAATTTTGATGGTTTCTGAACCATTCCCTAACTTCCAACTCCCATATCTCGCGAACGGATTGACGAACTCGAGAATTTCCTATTGCATCTGAAAGCAGAAACTCGCCCGATTACAACGGTATGTGTATTTTTCCCCTAGGCCCTAGTAGTTATTGATTTCAAGTATCAGACTTGCGGAAAATTGTGATGGTCTCTCAACCATTCCTTAACTTCAAACTCCCATATCTCGCGAACAGATTGACGAACTCGAGAAATTCCTGTTGCATGTGAAAGTAGAATGTCGCCCGATTTCAACGGTATGTGTATTTTTCCCCTAGGCCTTTGAAGTTATTGGTTTCGAGTATCAGACTTGCGAAAATTTTGATGGTTTCTCCACCATTCCTTATTTTCACACTTCCATATCTCGCGAACGGATTTACGAACTCGAGAATTTCCTATTGCATCTGAAAGCAGAAACTCGCCCGATTACAACGGTGTGTGTACTTTTCCCCTAGGCCATTCCAGTTGTTGGTTTCGAGTATCAGACCAGCGAAAATTTTGATGGTTTCTCAAGCATTCCTTAACTTCAAACTTCCATATCTCGCGAACGGATTGACGAACTCGAGAATTTCCTATTGCATCTGAATGCAGAAACTCGCCCGATTACAACGGTGTGTGTATTTTTGCCCTAGGCCATAGTAGTTGTTGGTTTCGAGTATCAGACCAGCGAAAATTTTGATGGTTTCTCATGCATTCCTTAACTTCAAACTTCCATATCCGGCTAACGGATTGACGAAATCGAGAAATTCCGGTTGCACTTGAAAGTAGAAAGTCGCCCGATGAAAAAGGTATGTGTATTTTTCCCCTAGGCCTTTGAAGTTACTGGTTTCGAGTATCAGACTTGCGAAAATTTTGATGGTTTCTCAACCATTCCTTATTTTCACACTTCCATATCTCGCGAACGGATTGACGAACTCGAGAATTTCCTATTGCATCTGAAAGCAGAAACTCGCCCGATTACAACGGTGTGTGTACTTTTCCCCTAGGCCATTCCAGTTGTTGGTTTCGAGTATCAGACCAGCGAAAATTTTGATGGTTTCTCAAGCATTCCTTAACTTCAAGCTTCCATATCTCGCGAACGGATTGACGAACTCGAGAATTTCCTATTGCATCTGAATGCAGAAACTCGCCCGATTACAACGGTGTGTGTACTTTTCCCCTAGGCCATTCCAGTTGTTGGTTTCGAGTATCAGACCAGCGAAAATTTTGATGGTTTCTCAAGCATTCCTTAACTTCAAACTTCCATATCTCGCGAACGGATTGACGAACTCGAGAATTTCCTATTGCATCTGAATGCAGAAACTCGCCCGATTACAACGGTATGTGTATTTTTGCCCTAGGCCATAGTAGTTGTTGGTTTCGAGTATCAGACCAGCGAAAATTTTGATGATTTCTCAACCATTCCTTAACTTCAAACTGCCATATCTCGCGAACGCATTGACGAACTCAAGAAATTCCTGTTGCATGTGAAAGTAGAATCTCGCCCGATTACAATGGTATGTGTATTTTTCCCGTGGGCATTTGTGGTTATTGGTATCGAGTATCAGACTTGCGAAAATTTTGATGGTTTCTCAACCATTCCTTAACTTCAAACTGCCATATCCCGCGAACGGATTGACGAACTCGAGAAATTCCTGTTGCATGTGAAAGTAGAAAGTCGCCCGATTACAACGGTATGTGTATTTTTCCCCTAGGCCTTTGAAGTTATTGGTTTCGAGTATCAGACTTGCGAAAATTTTGATGGTTTCTCAACCATTCCTTATTTTCACACTTCCATATCTCGCGAACGGATTGACGAACTCGAGAATTTCCTATTGCATCTGAAAGCAGAAACTCGCACGATTACAACGGTGTGTGTACTTTTCCAATAGGCCATTCCAGTTGTTGGTTTCGAGTATCAGACCAGCGAAAATTTTGATGGTTTCTCAAGCATTCCTTAACTTCAAACTTCCATATCTCGCGAACGGATTGACGAACTCGAGAATTTCCTATTGCATCTGAAAGCAGAAACTCGCCCGATTACAACGGTATGTGTATTTTTGCCCTAGGCTATTGTAGTTATTGGAGTCGCGTATCGGACTTGCGAAAATTTTGATCATTTCTCAACCATTCCTTAACTTCAAATTCCCATATCCCGCGAACGGATTAACGAACACGAGAAATTCCTGTTGCACGTGAAAGTAGAAAGTCGCCCGATTACAACGGTATGTGTATTTTTCCCCTAGGCCTTTGAAGTTATTGGTTTCGAGTATCAGACTTGCGAAAATTTTGATGGTTTCTCAACCATTCCTTATTTTCACACTTCCATATCTCGCGAACGGATTGACGAACACGAGAATTTCCTGTTGCATCTGAAAGCAGAAACTCGCCCGATTACAACGGTGGGTGTACTTTTCCCCTAGGCCATTCCAGTTGTTGGTTTCGAGTATCAGACCAGCGAAAATTTTGATGGTTTCTCAAGCATTCCTTAACTTCAAACTTCCATATCTCGCGAACGGATTGACGAACTCGAGAATTTCCTATTGCATCTGAATGCAGAAACTCGCCCGATTACAACGGTATGTGTATTTTTGCCCTAGGCAATAGTAGTTGTTGGTTTCGAGTATCAGACCAGCGAAAATTTTGATGGTTTCTAATGCATTCCTTAACTTCAAACTTCCATATCTCGCGAACGGATTGACGAACTCGAGAGCTTCCAATGGCATCTGAATGCAGACACTCGCCCGATTAGAACGGTAAGTGTATTTTTCCCCTAGGCCATTGTAGTTATTGGATTCGAGTATCAGACTTGCGAAATTTTGATGATTTCTCAACCATTCCTTAACTTCAAACTCCCATATCTCGCGAACGGACTGACGAACTCGAGAAATTCCTGTTGCATGTGAAAGTAGATGGTCGCCCGATTTCAACGGTATGTGTATCTTTCCCCTAGGCCTTTGTAGTTATTGGTATCGAGTATCATACTTGCGAAAATTTTGATGGTTTCTCATGCATTCCTTAACTTCAAACTTCCATATCCCGCGAACGGATTGACGAACTCGAGAAATTCCGGTTGCATGTGAAAGTAGCAAGTCGCCCGATTACACGGTATGTGTATTTTTCCCCTAGGCCTTTGAAGTTATTGGTTTCGAGTATCAGACTTGCGAAAATTTTGATGGTTTCTCAACCATTCCTTATTTTCACACTTCCATATCTCGCGAACGGATTGACGAACTCGAGAATTTCCTATTGCATCTGAAAGCAGAAACTCGCCCGATTACAACGGTGTGTGTACTTTTCCCCTAGGCCATTCCAGTTGTTGGTTTCGAGTATCAGACCAGCGAAAATTTTGATGGTTTCTCAAGCATTCCTTAACTTCAAACTTCCATATCTCGCGAACGGATTGACGAACTCGAGAATATCCTATTGCATCTGAATGCAGAAACTCGCCCGATTACAACGGTATGTGTATTTTTGCCCTAGGCCATAGTAGTTGTTGGTTTCGAGTATCAGACCAGCGAAAATTTTGATGGCTTCTCAACCATTCCTTAACTTCAAACTCCCGTATCTCGCGAACGGATTGACGAACTCGAGAAATTCCTGTTGCATCTGAAAGTAGAAACTCGCCCGATTACAATGATATGTGTACTTTTCCCCTAGGCCATTCCAGTTATTGGTTTCGAGTATCAGACTTGCGAAAATTTTGATGGTTTCTCATGCATTCTTTAACTTCACACTTCCATATCTCGCGAACGGATTGACGAACACGAGAATTTCCGCTTGCATCTGGAAGCAGAAACTCGTCCGATTACAAGGGTATGTGTATTTTCCCCCTAGGCCATTGTAGTTATTGGTTTCGAGTATCACAATTGCGAAAATTTTGATGGTTTCTCAACCATTCCATAACTTCAAACTCCCATATCTCGCGAACAGATTGACGAACTCGAGAATTTCCTATTGCATCTGAAAGTAGAAACTCGCCCGATTACAACGGTATGTGTATTTTTACCCTAGGCATTTGTAGCTATTGGTTTCGAGTATCAGACTTGCGAAAATTTTGATGGTTTCTCAACCATTCCTTAACTTCAAACTCCCGTATCTCGCGAACGGATTGACGAACTCGAGAAATTCCTGTTGCATCTGAAAGTAGAAACTCGCCCGATTACAATGATATGTGTACTTTTCCCCTAGGCCATTCCAGTTATTGGTTTCGAGTATCAGACTTGCGAAAATTTTGATGGTTTCTCATGCATTCCTTAACTTCACACTTCCATATCTCGCGAACGGATTGACGAACTCGAGAATTTCCGATTGCATCTGGAAGAAGAAACTCGTCCGATTACAACGGTATTTGTGTTTTCCCCCTAGGCATTTGTAGTTATTGGTTTCGAGTATCAGACCAGCGAAAATTTTGATGGTTTCTCATGCATTCCTTAACTTCACACTTCCATACCTCGCGAACGGATTGACGAACTCGAGAAATTCCTGTTGCACCTGAAAGTAGAAACTCGCCCGATTACAATGATATGTGTATTTTCCCCCTAGGCCATTGTAGTTATTGTTTTCGAGTATCAGACTTGCGAAAATTTTGATGGTTTCTCAACCATTCCTTAACTTCAAACTCCCATATCTCGCGAACGGATTGACGAACTCGAGAAATTCCTGTTGCATCTGAAAGTAGAAACTCGCCCGATTACAACGGTATGTGTATTTTTCCCCTAGGCCCTAGTAGTTATTGATTTCAACTATCAGACTTGCGGAAAATTTTGATGGTTTCTCATGCATTCCTTAACTTCACACTTCCATATCTCGCGAACGGATTGACGAACTCGAGAATTTCCTATTGCATCTGAAAGCAGAAACTCGCCCGATTACAACGGTATGTGTATTTTTCCCCCAGGCCCTAGTAGTTATTGATTTCAAGTATCAGACTTGCGGAAAATTGTGATGGTCTCTCAACCATTCCTTAACTTCAAACTCCCATATCTCGCGAACGGATTGACGAACTCGAGAAATTCCTGTTGCATCTGAAAGTAGAAACTCGCCCGATTACAATGATATGTGTACTTTTCCCCTAGGCCATTCCAGTTATTGGTTTCGAGTATCAGACTTGCGAAAATTTTGATGGTATCTCATGCATTCCTTAACTTTACACTTCCATATCTCGCGAACGGATTGACGAACTCGAGAATTTCCGATTGCATCTGGAAGCAGAAACTCGTCCGATTACAACGGTATTTGTATTCTCCCCCTAGGCCATTATAGTTATTGGTTTCGAGTATCAGACATGCGAAAATTTTGATGGTTTCTGAACCATTCCCTAACTTCCAACTCCCATATCTCGCGAACGGATTGACGAACTCGAGAATTTCCTATTGCATCTGAAAGCAGAAACTCGCCCGATTACAACGGTATGTGTACTTTTCCCCTAGGCCATTCCAGTTATTGGTTTCGAGTATCCGACTTGCGAAAATTTTGATGGTTTCTCATGCATTCCTTAACTTCACACTTCCATATCTCGCGAACGGATTGACGAACACGAGAATTTCCGATTGCATCTGGAAGCAGAAACTCGACCGATTACAACGGTATGTGTATTTTCCCCCTAGGCCATTGTAGTTATTGTTTTCGAGTATCAGACTTGCGAAAATTTTGATGGTTTCTCAACCATTCCTTAACTTCAAACTCCCGTATCTCGCGAACGGATTGACGAACTCGAGAAATTCCTGTTGCATCTGAAAGTAGAAACTCACCCGATTACAATTATATGTGTACTTTTCCCCTAGGCCATTCCAGTTATTGGTTTCGAGTATCAGACTTGCGAAAATTTTGATGGTTTCTCATGCATTCCTTAACTTCAAACTCCCATATCTCGCGAACGGATTGACGAACTCGTGAAATTCCTGTTGCATCTGAAAGTAGAACCTCGCCCGATTACAAAGATATGTGCGTTTTCCCCCTAGGCCTTTGTAGTTGTCTGTTTCGAGTATCAGACTTGCGAAAATTTTGATGGTTTCTCAACCATTCCTTAACTTCAAACTCCCATATCTCGCGAACGGATTGACGAACTCGAGAAATTCCTATTGCATCTGAAAGTAGAAACTCGCCCGATTACAACGGTATGTGTATTTTTCCCCTAGGCCCTAGTAGTTATTGATTTCAAGTATCAGACTTGCGGAAAATTGTGATGGTCTCTCAACCATTCCTTAACTTCAAACTCCCATATCTCGCGAACGGATTGACGAACTCAAGAATTTCCTATTCCATCTGAAGGCAGAAACTCGCCCGATTACAACGGTGTGTGTACTTTTCCCCTAGGCCATTCCAGTTGTTGGTTTCGAGTATCAGACCAGCGAAAATGTTGATGGTTTCTCAAGCATTCCTTAACTTCAAACTTCCATATCTCGCGAACGGATTGACGAACTCGAGAATTTCCTATTGCATCTGACAGCAGAAAGCCGCCCGATTACAATGGTATGTGTATTTTTCCCCTAGGCATTTGTAGTTATTGGTTTCGAGTACCAGACTTGCGAAAATTTTGATGGTTTCTCAACCAATCCTTAACTTCAAACTCCCATATCTCGCGAACGGATTGACGAACTCGAGAAATTCCTGTTGCATCTGAAAGTAGAAACTCGCCCGATTACAACGGAATGTGTATTTTTCCCCTAGGCCTTTGAAGTTATTGGTTTCGAGTGTCAGACTTGCGAAAATTTTGATGGTTTCTCAACCATTCCTTATTTTCACACTTCCATATCTCGCGAACGGATTGACGAACTCGAGAATTTCCTGTTGCATCTGAAAGCAGAAACTCGCCCGATTACAACGGTGCGTGGACTTTTCCCCTAGGCCATTCCAGTTGTTGGTTTCGAGTATCAGACCAGCGAAAATTTTGATGGTTTCTCAACCATTCCTTAACTTCAAACTCCCGTATCTCGCGAACGGATTGACGAACTCGAGAAATTCCTGTTGCATCTGAAAGTAGAAACTCGCCCGATTACAATGATATGTGTACTTTTCCCCTAGGCCATTCCAGTTATTGGTTTCGAGTATCAG
The DNA here is from genome assembly GCF_051014685.1 of Ptiloglossa arizonensis. Lineage (NCBI taxonomy): Eukaryota > Metazoa > Arthropoda > Insecta > Hymenoptera > Colletidae > Ptiloglossa > Ptiloglossa arizonensis. Next base: position 328,929 of record NW_027478396.1, read on the forward strand.
ACTTGCGAAAATTTTGATGGTTTCTCATGCATTCCTTAACTGCACACTTCCATATCTCGCGAACGGATTGACGAACACGAGAATTTCCGCTTGCATCTGGAAGCAGAAACTCGTCCGATTACAAGGGTATGTGTATTTTCCCCCTAGGCCATTGTAGTTATTGGTTTCGAGTATCACAATTGCGAAAATTTTGATGGTTTCTCAACCATTCCATAACTTCAAACTCCCATATCTCGCGAACAGATTGACGAACTCGAGAATTTCATATTGCATCTGAAAGTAGAAACTCGCCCGATTTCAACGGTATGTGTATTTTTACCCTAGGCATTTGTAGCTATTGGTTTCGAGTATCAGACTTGCGAAAATTTTGATGGTTTCTCAACCATTCCTTATTTTCACACTTCCATATCTCGCGAACGGATTGACGAACACGAGAATTTCCTGTTGCATCTGAAAGCAGAAACTCGCCCGATTACAACGGTGGGTGTACTTTTCCCCTAGGCCATTCCAGTTGTTGGTTTCGAGTATCAGACCAGCGAAAATTTTGATGGTTTCTCAAGCATTCCTTAACTTCAAACTTCCATATCTCGCGAACGGATTGACGAACTCGAGAATTTCCTATTGCATCTGAATGCAGAAACTCGCCCGATTACAACGGTATGTGTATTTTTGCCCTAGGCAATAGTAGTTGTTGGTTTCGAGTATCAGACCAGCGAAAATTTTGATGGTTTCTAATGCATTCCTTAACTTCAAACTTCCATATCTCGCGAACGGATTGACGAACTCGAGAGCTTCCAATGGCATCTGAATGCAGACACTCGCCCGATTAGAACGGTAAGTGTATTTTTCCCCTAGGCCATTGTAGTTATTGGATTCGAGTATCAGACTTGCGAAATTTTGATGATTTCTCAACCATTCCTTAACTTCAAACTCCCATATCTCGCGAACGGACTGACGAACTCGAGAAATTCCTGTTGCATGTGAAAGTAGATGGTCGCCCGATTTCAACGGTATGTGTATCTTTCCCCTAGGCCTTTGTAGTTATTGGTATCGAGTATCATACTTGCGAAAATTTTGATGGTTTCTCATGCATTCCTTAACTTCAAACTTCCATATCCCGCGAACGGATTGACGAACTCGAGAAATTCCGGTTGCATGTGAAAGTAGCAAGTCGCCCGATTACACGGTATGTGTATTTTTCCCCTAGGCCTTTGAAGTTATTGGTTTCGAGTATCAGACTTGCGAAAATTTTGATGGTTTCTCAACCATTCCTTATTTTCACACTTCCATATCTCGCGAACGGATTGACGAACTCGAGAATTTCCTATTGCATCTGAAAGCAGAAACTCGCCCGATTACAACGGTGTGTGTACTTTTCCCCTAGGCCATTCCAGTTGTTGGTTTCGAGTATCAGACCAGCGAAAATTTTGATGGTTTCTCAAGCATTCCTTAACTTCAAACTTCCATATCTCGCGAACGGATTGACGAACTCGAGAATATCCTATTGCATCTGAATGCAGAAACTCGCCCGATTACAACGGTATGTGTATTTTTGCCCTAGGCCATAGTAGTTGTTGGTTTCGAGTATCAGACCAGCGAAAATTTTGATGGCTTCTCAACCATTCCTTAACTTCAAACTCCCGTATCTCGCGAACGGATTGACGAACTCGAGAAATTCCTGTTGCATCTGAAAGTAGAAACTCGCCCGATTACAATGATATGTGTACTTTTCCCCTAGGCCATTCCAGTTATTGGTTTCGAGTATCAGACTTGCGAAAATTTTGATGGTTTCTCATGCATTCTTTAACTTCACACTTCCATATCTCGCGAACGGATTGACGAACACGAGAATTTCCGCTTGCATCTGGAAGCAGAAACTCGTCCGATTACAAGGGTATGTGTATTTTCCCCCTAGGCCATTGTAGTTATTGGTTTCGAGTATCACAATTGCGAAAATTTTGATGGTTTCTCAACCATTCCATAACTTCAAACTCCCATATCTCGCGAACAGATTGACGAACTCGAGAATTTCCTATTGCATCTGAAAGTAGAAACTCGCCCGATTACAACGGTATGTGTATTTTTACCCTAGGCATTTGTAGCTATTGGTTTCGAGTATCAGACTTGCGAAAATTTTGATGGTTTCTCAACCATTCCTTAACTTCAAACTCCCGTATCTCGCGAACGGATTGACGAACTCGAGAAATTCCTGTTGCATCTGAAAGTAGAAACTCGCCCGATTACAATGATATGTGTACTTTTCCCCTAGGCCATTCCAGTTATTGGTTTCGAGTATCAGACTTGCGAAAATTTTGATGGTTTCTCATGCATTCCTTAACTTCACACTTCCATATCTCGCGAACGGATTGACGAACTCGAGAATTTCCGATTGCATCTGGAAGAAGAAACTCGTCCGATTACAACGGTATTTGTGTTTTCCCCCTAGGCATTTGTAGTTATTGGTTTCGAGTATCAGACCAGCGAAAATTTTGATGGTTTCTCATGCATTCCTTAACTTCACACTTCCATACCTCGCGAACGGATTGACGAACTCGAGAAATTCCTGTTGCACCTGAAAGTAGAAACTCGCCCGATTACAATGATATGTGTATTTTCCCCCTAGGCCATTGTAGTTATTGTTTTCGAGTATCAGACTTGCGAAAATTTTGATGGTTTCTCAACCATTCCTTAACTTCAAACTCCCATATCTCGCGAACGGATTGACGAACTCGAGAAATTCCTTTTGCATCTGAAAGTAGAAACTCACCCGATTACAACGGTATGTGTATTTTTCCCCTAGGCCCTAGTAGTTATTGATTTCAACTATCAGACTTGCGGAAAATTTTGATGGTTTCTCATGCATTCCTTAACTTCACACTTCCATATCTCGCGAACGGATTGACGAACTCGAGAATTTCCTATTGCATCTGAAAGCAGAAACTCGCCCGATTACAACGGTATGTGTATTTTTCCCCCAGGCCCTAGTAGTTATTGATTTCAAGTATCAGACTTGCGGAAAATTGTGATGGTCTCTCAACCATTCCTTAACTTCAAACTCCCATATCTCGCGAACGGATTGACGAACTCGAGAAATTCCTGTTGCATCTGAAAGTAGAAACTCGCCCGATTACAATGATATGTGTACTTTTCCCCTAGGCCATTCCAGTTATTGGTTTCGAGTATCAGACTTGCGAAAATTTTGATGGTATCTCATGCATTCCTTAACTTTACACTTCCATATCTCGCGAACGGATTGACGAACTCGAGAATTTCCGATTGCATCTGGAAGCAGAAACTCGTCCGATTACAACGGTATGTGTATTCTCCCCCTAGGCCATTATAGTTATTGGTTTCGAGTATCAGACATGCGAAAATTTTGATGGTTTCTGAACCATTCCCTAACTTCCAACTCCCATATCTCGCGAACGGATTGACGAACTCGAGAATTTCCTATTGCATCTGAAAGCAGAAACTCGCCCGATTACAACGGTATGTGTACTTTTCCCCTAGGCCATTCCAGTTATTGGTTTCGAGTATCCGACTTGCGAAAATTTTGATGGTTTCTCATGCATTCCTTAACTTCACACTTCCATATCTCGCGAACGGATTGACGAACACGAGAATTTCCGATTGCATCTGGAAGCAGAAACTCGACCGATTACAACGGTATGTGTATTTTCCCCCTAGGCCATTGTAGTTATTGTTTTCGAGTATCAGACTTGCGAAAATTTTGATGGTTTCTCAACCATTCCTTAACTTCAAACTCCCGTATCTCGCGAACGGATTGACGAACTCGAGAAATTCCTGTTGCATCTGAAAGTAGAAACTCACCCGATTACAATTATATGTGTACTTTTCCCCTAGGCCATTCCAGTTATTGGTTTCGAGTATCAGACTTGCGAAAATTTTGATGGTTTCTCATGCATTCCTTAACTTCAAACTCCCATATCTCGCGAACGGATTGACGAACTCGTGAAATTCCTGTTGCATCTGAAAGTAGAACCTCGCCCGATTACAAAGATATGTGCGTTTTCCCCCTAGGCCTTTGTAGTTGTCTGTTTCGAGTATCAGACTTGCGAAAATTTTGATGGTTTCTCAACCATTCCTTAACTTCAAACTCCCATATCTCGCGAACGGATTGACGAACTCGAGAAATTCCTATTGCATCTGAAAGTAGAAACTCGCCCGATTACAACGGTATGTGTATTTTTCCCCTAGGCCCTAGTAGTTATTGATTTCAAGTATCAGACTTGCGGAAAATTGTGATGGTCTCTCAACCATTCCTTAACTTCAAACTCCCATATCTCGCGAACGGATTGACGAACTCAAGAATTTCCTATTCCATCTGAAGGCAGAAACTCGCCCGATTACAACGGTGTGTGTACTTTTCCCCTAGGCCATTCCAGTTGTTGGTTTCGAGTATCAGACCAGCGAAAATGTTGATGGTTTCTCAAGCATTCCTTAACTTCAAACTTCCATATCTCGCGAACGGATTGACGAACTCGAGAATTTCCTATTGCATCTGACAGCAGAAAGCCGCCCGATTACAATGGTATGTGTATTTTTCCCCTAGGCATTTGTAGTTATTGGTTTCGAGTACCAGACTTGCGAAAATTTTGATGGTTTCTCAACCAATCCTTAACTTCAAACTCCCATATCTCGCGAACGGATTGACGAACTCGAGAAATTCCTGTTGCATCTGAAAGTAGAAACTCGCCCGATTACAACGGAATGTGTATTTTTCCCCTAGGCCTTTGAAGTTATTGGTTTCGAGTGTCAGACTTGCGAAAATTTTGATGGTTTCTCAACCATTCCTTATTTTCACACTTCCATATCTCGCGAACGGATTGACGAACTCGAGAATTTCCTGTTGCATCTGAAAGCAGAAACTCGCCCGATTACAACGGTGCGTGGACTTTTCCCCTAGGCCATTCCAGTTGTTGGTTTCGAGTATCAGACCAGCGAAAATTTTGATGGTTTCTCAACCATTCCTTAACTTCAAACTCCCGTATCTCGCGAACGGATTGACGAACTCGAGAAATTCCTGTTGCATCTGAAAGTAGAAACTCGCCCGATTACAATGATATGTGTACTTTTCCCCTAGGCCATTCCAGTTATTGGTTTCGAGTATCAGACTTGCGAAAATTTTGATGGTTTCTCATGCATTCCTTAACTGCACACTTCCATATCTCGCGAACGGATTGACGAACACGAGAATTTCCGCTTGCATCTGGAAGCAGAAACTCGTCCGATTACAAGGGTATGTGTATTTTCCCCCTAGGCCATTGTAGTTATTGGTTTCGAGTATCACAATTGCGAAAATTTTGATGGTTTCTCAACCATTCCATAACTTCAAACTCCCATATCTCGCGAACAGATTGACGAACTCGAGAATTTCATATTGCATCTGAAAGTAGAAACTCGCCCGATTTCAACGGTATGTGTATTTTTACCCTAGGCATTTGTAGCTATTGGTTTCGAGTATCAGACTTGCGAAAATTTTGATGGTTTCTCAACCATTCCTTAACTTCAAACTCCCGTATCTCGCGAACGGATTGACGAACTCGAGAAATTCCTGTTGCATCTGAAAGTAGAAACTCGCCCGATTACAATGATATGTGTACTTTTCCCCTAGGCCATTCCAGTTATTGGTTTCGAGTATCAGACTTGCGAAAATTTTGATGGTTTCTCATGCATTCCTTAACTTCACACTTCCATATCTCGCGAACGGATTGACGAACTCGAGAATTTCCGATTGCATCTGGAAGAAGAAACTCGTCCGATTACAACGGTATTTGTGTTTTCCCCCTAGGCCATTCCAGTTATTGGTTTCGAGTATCAGACCAGCGAAAATTTTGATGGTTTCTCATGCATTCCTTAACTTCACACTTCCATACCTCGCGAACGGATTGACGAACACGAGAATTTCTGCTTGCATCTGGAAGCAGAAACTCGTCCGATTACAAGGGTATGTGTATTTTCCCCCTAGGCCATTGTAGTTATTGGTTTCGAGTATCACAATTGCGAAAATTTTGATGGTTTCTCAACCATTCCATAACTTCAAACTCCCATATCTCGCGAACAGATTGACGAACTCGAGAATTTCCTATTGCATCTGAAAGTAGAAACTCGCCCGATTTCAACGGTATGTGTATTTTTACCCTAGGCATTTGTAGCTATTGGTTTCGAGTATCAGACTTGCGAAAATTTTGATGGTTTCTCAACCATTCCTTAACTTCACACTTCCATACCTCGCGAACGGATTGACGAACTCGAGAAATTCCTGTTGCACCTGAAAGTAGAAACTCGCCCGATTACAATGATATGTGTATTTTCCCCCTAGGCCATTGTAGTTATTGTTTTCGAGTATCAGACTTGCGAAAATTTTGATGGTTTCTCAACCATTCCTTAACTTCAATCTCCCATATCTCGCGAACGGATTGACGAACTCGAGAAATTCCTGTTGCATCTGAAAGTAGAAACTCGCCCGATTACAACGGTATGTGTATTTTTCCCCTAGGCCCTAGTAGTTATTGATTTCAAGTATCAGACTTGCGGAAAATTGTGATGGTCTCTCAACCATTCCTTAACTTCAAACTCCCATATCTCGCGAACGGATTGACGAACTCGAGAAATTCCTGTTGCATCTGAAAGTAGAAACTCGCCCGATTACAAAGATATGTGTGTTTTCCCCCTAGGCATTTGTAGTTATTGGTTTCAAGTATCAGACTTGCGAAAATTTTGATGGTTTCTCAACCATTCCTTAACTTCAAACTCCCGTATCTCGCGAACGGATTGACGAACTCGAGAAATTCCTGTTGCATCTGAAAGTAGAAACTCGCCCGATTACAATGATATGTGTACTTTTCCCCTAGGCCATTCCAGTTATTGGTTTCGAGTATCAGACTTGCGAAAATTTTGATGGTTTCTCATGCATTCCTTAACTTCACACTTCCATATCTCGCGAACGGATTGACGAACTCGAGAATTTCCTATTGCATCTGAAAGCAGAAACTCGCCCGATTACAACGGTATGTGTATTTTTCCCCCAGGCCCTAGTAGTTATTGATTTCAAGTATCAGACTTGCGGAAAATTGTGATGGTCTCTCAACCATTCCTTAACTTCAAACTCCCATATCTCGCGAACGGATTGACGAACTCGAGAAATTCCTGTTGCATCTGAAAGTAGAAACTCGCCCGATTACAACGGTATGTGTATTTTTCCCCTAAGCCCTAGTAGTTATTGATTTCAAGTATCAGACCAGCGAAAATTTTGATGGTTTCTCAAGCATTCCTTAACTTCAAACTTCCATATCTCGCGAACGGATTGACGAACTCGAAAGTTTCCTATTGCATCTGAATGCAGACACTCGCCCGATTACAACGGTATGTGTATTTTTGCCCTAGGCCATAGTAGTTGTTGGTTTCGAGTATCAGACCAGCGAAAATTTTGATGGTTTCTCATGCATTCCTTAACTTCAAACTCCCATACCTCGCGAACGTATTGACGAACTCGAGAAATTCCTGTTGCATCTGAAAGTAGAAACTCGCCCGATTACAACGGTATGTGTATTTTTGCCCTAGGCCATTGTAGTTATTGGATTCGCGAATTGGACTTGCGAAAATTTTGATGATTTCTCAACCGTTCCTTAACTTCAAATTCCCATATCCCGCGAACGGATTGACGAACTCGAGAAATTCCGGTTGCATGTGAAAGTAGAATGTCGCCCGATTACAACGGTATGTGTATTTTTCCCCGAGGCCTTTGAAGTTATTGGTTCCGAGTATCAGACTTGCGAAAATTTTGATGGTTTCACAACCATTCCTTATTTTCACACTTCCATATCTCGCGAACGGATTGACGAACTCGAGAATTTCCTATTGCATCTGAAAGCAGACACTTGCCCGATTACAATGGTGTGTGTACTTTTCCCCTAGGCCATTCCAGTTGTTGGTTTCGAGTATCAGACCAGCGAAAATTTTGATTGTTTCTCAAACATTCCTTAACTTCAAACTTCCATATCTCGCGAACGGATTGACGAACTCGAGAATTTCCTATTGCATGTGAAAGTAGAAAGTCGCCCGATTTCAACGGTATGTGTATCTTTCCCCTAGGCCTTTGTAGTTATTGGTTTCGAGTATCATACTTGCGAAAATTTTGATGGTTTCTCATGCATTCCTTAACTTCAAACTTCCATATCCCGCGAACGGATTGACGAACTCGAGAAATTCCGGTTGCATGTGAAAGTAGAAAGTCGCCCGATTACAACGGTATGTGTATTTTTCCCCTAGGCTTTTGAAGTTATTGGTTTCGAGTATCAGACTTGCGAAAATTTTGATGGTTTCTTAACCATTCCTTATTTTCACACTTCCATATCTCGCGAACGGATTGACGAACTCGAGAATTTCCTATTGCATCTGAATGCAGAGACTCGCCCGATTACAACGGTATGTGTATTTTTGCCCTAGGCCATAGTAGTTGTTGGTTTCGAATATCAGACCAGCGAAAATTTTGATGGCTTCTCATGCATTCCTTAACTTCAAACTTCCATATCTCGCGAACGGATTGACGAACTCGAGAATTTCCTATTGCATCTGACAGCAGAAACTAGCCCGATTACAATGGTATGTGTATTTTTCCCCTAGGCATTTGTAGTTATTGGTTTCGAGTATCAGACTTGCGAAAATTTGGTGATTTCTCAACCATTCCTTAACTTCAAACTGCCATATCTCGCGAATGCATTGACGAACTCGAGAAATTCCTGTTGCATGTGAAAGTAGAATCTCGCCCGATTACAATGGTATGTGTATTTTTCCCCTAGGCCATTGTAGTTATTGGCTTCGTGTATCAGACTTGCGAAAATTTTGATGGTTTCTCAACCATTCCTTAACTTCAAACTCCCATATCTCGCGAACGGATTGACGAACTCGAGAAATTCCTGTTGCATCTGAAAGTAGAAACTCGCCCGATTACAAAGATATGTGTGTTTTCCCCCTAGGCCTTTGTAGTTATTGGTTTCGAGTAGCAGACTTGCGAAAATTTTGATGACTTCTCAACCATTCCTAAAATTCAAACTCCCATATCTCGCGAACGCATTGACGAACTCGAAAAATTCCTGTTGTATCTGAAAGTAGAAACTCGCCCGATTACAATGGTGTGTGTACTTTTCCCCTAGGCCATTCCAGTTATTGGTTTCGAGTATCAGACCAGCGAAAATTTTGATGGTTTCTCAACCATTCCTTAACTTCGTCCTCCCATATCTCGCGAACGGATTGACGAAATCGAGAAATTCCTATTGCATCTGAAAGCAGAAACACGCCCGATTACAACGGTGTGTGTACTTTTCCCCTAGGCCATTGTAGTTATTGGTTTCGAGTATCAGACTTGCAAAAATTTTGATGGTTTTTCAACCATTCCTTAACTTCCAACTCCCATATCTCGCGATCGGATTGACGAACTCGAGAATTTCCTATTGCATCTGAAAGCAGAAACTCGCCCGATTACAACGGTACGTATATTTTTCCCCTAGGCCTTTGTAGTTATTGGTTTCGAGTATCAGACTTGCGAAAATTTTGATGGTTTCTCAACCATTCCTTAACTTCAAACTCCCATATGTCGCGAACGGATTGACGAACTCGAGAAATTCCTGTTGCATCTGAAAGTTAAAACTCGCCCGATTACAATGGTGTGTGTACTTTTCCCCTAGGCCATTCCAGTTATTGGTTTCGAGTATCAGACCAGCGAAAATTTTGATGGTTTCTCAACCATTCCTTAACTTCAAACTCCCATATCTCGCGAACAGATTGACGAACTCGAGAAATTCCTGTTGCATGTGAAAGTAGAAAGTCGCCCGATTTCAACGGTATGTGTATCTATCCCCTAGGTCTTTGTAGTTATTGGTTTCGAGTATCAGACTTGCGAAAATTTTGATGGTTTCTCATGCATTCCTTAACTTCAAACTTCCATATCTCGCGAACGGATTGACGAACTCGAGAATTTCCTATTGCATCTGAAATCAGCAACTCGCCCGATTACAACGGTACGTATATTTTTCCCCTAGGCCTTTGTAGTTATTGGTTTCGAGTATCAGACTTGCGAAAATTTTGATGGTTTCTCAACCATTCCTTAACTTCAAACTCCCATATGTCGCGAACGGATTGACGAACTCGAGAAATTCCTGTTGCATCTGAAAGTTAAAACTCGCCCGATTACAATGGTGTGTGTACTTTTCCCCTAGGCCATTCCAGTTATTGGTTTCGAGTATCAGACCAGCGAAAATTTTGATGGTTTCTCAACCATTCCTTAACTTCAAACTCCCATATCTCGCGAACGGATTGACGAACTCGAGAAATTCCTGTTGCATGTGAAAGTAGAAAGTCGCCCGATTTCAACGGTATGTGTATCTATCCCCTAGGTCTTTGTAGTTATTGGTTTCGAGTATCAGACTTGCGAAAATTTTGATGGTTTCTCATGCATTCCTTAACTTCAAACTTCCATATCTCGCGAACGGATTGACGAACTCGAGAATTTCCTATTGCATCTGAAAGCAGCAACTCGCCCGATTACAACGGTACGTGTATTTTTCCCCTAGGCCTTTGTAGTTATTGGTTTCGAGTATCAGACTTGCGATAATTGTGATGGTTTCTCAAGCATTCCTTAACTTCAATCTCCCATATCTCGCGAACGGATAGACGAACTCGAGAAATTCCTGTTGCATGTGAAAGTAGAAAGTCGCCCGATTTCAACGGTATGTGTATTTTTCCTCTAGGCCATTGTGGTTACTGGTTTCGAGTATCAGACTTGCGAAAACTTTGATGGTTTCTCAACCATTCCTTAACTTCAAACTCCCATATCTCGCGAACAGATTGAAGAACTCGAGAAATTCCTGTTGCATGTGATAGTCGCCCGATTTCAACGGTATGTGTATTTTTCCACTAGGCATTTGTAGTTATTGGTTTCGAGTATCAGACTTGCGAAAATTTTGATGGTTTCTCAACCATTCCTTAACTTCAAACTCCCATTTCTCGCGAACGGATTGACGAACTCGAGAATTTCCTGTTGCATCTGAAAGTGGAAATTCGCCCGATTACAAAGGTATGTGCATTTTTCCCCAATGCCTTTGTAGTTATTGGTTTCGTGTATCAGACTTGCGAAAATTTTGATGGTTTCTCAAGCATTCCATAACTTCTAACTCCCATATCTCGCGAACGGATTGACGAACTCGAGAAATTCCTGTTGCATCTGAAAGCAGAAGCTCGCCCGATTACAACGGTATGTGTATTTTTCCCCTAGGCCATTGTAGGTATTGGTTTCTAGCATCAGAATTGCGAAAATTTTGATGGTTTCTCAACCATTCCTTAACTTCAAACTACCATATCTCGCGAACCGAATGACGAACTCGAGAAATTCCTGTTGCATCTGAAAGTGGAAATTCGCCCGATTACAAAGGTATGTGCATTTTTCCCCAATGCCTTTGTAGTTATTGGTTTCGAGTATCAGACTTGCGAAAATTTTGATGGTTTCTCAACCATTCCTTAACTTCAAACTACCATATCTCGCGAACGGATTGACGAATTCGAGAATTTCCTATTGCATCTGAAAGCAGAAACTCGCCCGATTTCAACGGTATGTGCATTTTTGCCCTAGACCATAGTAGTTATTGGTTTCCAGTATCAGTCTTGCGAAAATTTTGATGGTTTCTCAAGCATTCCATAACTTCTAACTCCCATATCTCGCGAACGGATTGACGAACTCGAGAAATTCCTGTTGCATCTGAAAGCAGAAGCTCGCCCGATTACAACGGTATATGTATTTTTCCCCTAGGCCATTGTAGGTATTGGTTTCTAGCATCAGAATTGCGAAAATTTTGATGGTTTCTCAACCATTCCGTAACTTCAAACTACCATATCTCGCGAACGGATTGACGAACACGAGAATTTCCTATTGCATCTGAAAGCAGAAACACGCCCGATTACAACGGTATGTGTATATTTCCCCTAGGCCATTGTAGGTATTGGTTTCTAGCATCAGAATTGCGAAAATTTTGATGGTTTCTCAACCATTCCTTAACTTCAAACTACCATATCTCGCGAACCGAATGACGAACTCGAGAAATTCCTGTTGCATCTGAAAGTGGAAATTCGCCCGATTACAAAGGTATGTGCATTTTTTCCCAATGCCTTTGTAGTTATTGGTTTCTAGCATCAGAATTGCGAAAATTTTGATGGTTTCTCAACCATTCCGTAACTTCAAACTACCATATCTCGCGAACGGATTGACGAATTCGAGAAATTCCTGTTGCATCTGAAAGCAGAAACTCGCCCGATTTCAACGGTATGTGCATTTTTGCCCTAGGCCATAGTAGTTACTGGATTCGAGTATCAGACTTGCGAAAATTTTGATGATTTCTCAACCATTCCTTAACTTCAAACTGCTATATCTCGCGAACGCATTGACGAAATCGAGAAATTCCTGTTGCATCTGAGAGCAGAAACTCGCCCGATTACAACGGTACGTATATTTTTCCCCTAGGCCTTTGTAGTTATTGGTTTCGAGTATCAGACTTGCGAAAATTTTGATGGTTTCTCAACCATTCCTTAACTTCAAACTCCCATATGTCGCGAACGGATTGACGCACTCGAGAAATTCCTGTTGCATCTGAAAGCAGAAACTCGCCCGAATACAATGGTGTGTGTGCTTTTCCCCTAGGCCATTCCAGTTATTGGTTTCGCGTATCAGACCAGCGAAAATTTTTATGGTCTCTCAACCATTCCTTAACTTCAAACTCCCATATCTCGCGAACGGATTGACGAACTCGAGAATTTCCTATTGCATCTGAAAGCAGAAACACGCCCGATTACAACGGTGTGTGTACTTTTACCCTAGGCCATTGTAGTTATTGGTTTCGAGTATCAGACTTGCAAAAATTTTGATGGTTTTTCAACCATTCCTTAACTTCCAACTCCCATATCTCGCGATCGGATTGACGAACTCGAGAATTTCCTATTGCATCTGAAAGCAGAAACTCGCCCGATTACAACGGTACGTATATTTTTCCCCTAGGCCTTTGTAGTTATTGGTTTCGAGTATCAGACTTGCGAAAATTTTGATGGTTTCTCAACCATTCCTTAACTTCAAACTCCCATATGTCGCGAACGGATTGACGAACTCGAGAAATTCCTGTTGCATCTGAAAGTTAAAACTCGCCCGACTACAATGGTGTGTGTACTTTTCCCCTAGGCCATTCCAGTTATTGGTTTCGAGTATCAGACCAGCCAAAATTTTGATGGTTTCTCAACCATTCCTTAACTTCAAACTCCCATATCTCGCGAACAGATTGACGAACTCGAGAAATTCCTGTTGCATGTGAAAGTAGAAAGTCGCCCGATTTCAACGGTATGTGTATCTATCCCCTAGGCCTTTGTAGTTATTGGTTTCGAGTATCAAACTTGCGAAAATTTTGATGGTTTCTCATGCATTCCTTAACTTCAAACTCCCATATCTCGCGAACAGATTGACGAACTCGAGAAATTCCTGTTGCATGTGAAAGTAGAGAGTCGCCCGATTTCAACGGTATGTGTATCTATCCCCTAGGCCTTTGTAGTTATTGGTTTCGAGTATCAGACTTGCGAAAATTTTGATGGTTTCTCATGCATTCCTTAACTTCAAACTTCCATATCTCGCGAACGGATTGACGAACTCGAGAATTTCCTATTGCATCTGAAAGCAGAAACTCGCCCGATTACAACGGTGTGTGTACTTTTCCCCTAGGCCATTCCAGTTGTTGGTTTCGAGTATCAGACCAGCGAAAATTTTGATGGTTTCTCAAGCATTCCTTAACTTCAAACTTCCATATCTCGCGAACGGATTGACGAACTCGAGAATTTCCTATTGCATCTGAATGCAGAAACTCGCCCGATTACAACGGTATGTGTATTTTTGCCCTAGGCCATAGTAGTTGTTGGTTTCGAGTATCAGACCAGCGAAAATTTTGATGGTTTCTCAACCATTCCTTAACTTCAAACTCCCGTATCTCGCGAACGGATTGACGAACACGAGAATTTCCGCTTGCATCTGGAAGCAGAAACTCGTCCGATTACAAGGGTATGTGTATTTTCCCCCTAGGCCATTGTAGTTATTGGTTTCGAGTATCACAATTGCGAAAATTTTGATGGTTTCTCAACCATTCCATAACTTCAAACTCCCATATCACGCGAACAGATTGACGAACTCGAGAATTTCCTATTGCATCTGAAAGTAGAAACTCGCCCGATTACAACGGTATGTGTATTTTTACCCTAGGCATTTGTAGCTATTGGTTTCGAGTATCAGACTTGCGAAAATTTTGATGGTTTCTCAACCATTCCTTAACTTCAAACTCCCGTATCTCGCGAACGGATTCACGAACTCGAGAAATTCCTGTTGCATCTGAAAGTAGAAACTCGCCCGATTACAATGATATGTGTACTTTTCCCCTAGGCCATTCCAGTTATTGGTTTCGAGTATCAGACTTGCGAAAATTTTGATGGTTTCTCATGCATTCCTTAACTTCACACTTCCATATCTCGCGAACGGATTGACGAACTCGAGAATTTCCGATTGCATCTGGAAGATGAAACTCGTCCGATTACAACGGTATTTGTGTTTTCCCCCTAGGCATTTGTAGTTATTGGTTTCGAGTATCAGACCAGCGAAAATTTTGATGGTTTCTCATGCATTCCTTAACTTCACACTTCCATACCTCGCGAACGGATTGACGAACTCGAGAAATTCCTGTTGCACCTGAAAGTAGAAACTCGCCCGATTACAATGATATGTGTATTTTCCCCCTAGGCCATTGTAGTTATTGTTTTCGAGTATCAGACTTGCGAAAATTTTGATGGTTTCTCAACCATTCCTTAACTTCAAACTCCCATATCTCGCGAACGGATTGACGAACTCGAGAAATTCCTGTTGCATCTGAAAGTAGAAACTCGCCCGATTACAACGGTATGTGTATTTTTCCCCTAGGCCCTAGTAGTTATTGATTTCAAGTATCAGACTTGCGGAAAATTGTCATGGTCTCTCAACCATTCCTTAACTTCAAACTCCCATATCTCGCGAACGGATTGACGAACTCGAGAAATTCCTGTTGCATCTGAAAGTAGAAACTCGCCCGATTACAAAGATATGTGTGTTTTCCCCCTAGGCATTTGTAGTTATTGGTTTCGAGTATCAGACTTGCGAAAATTTTGATGGTTTCTCAACCATTCCTTAACTTCAAACTCCCGTATCTCGCGAACGGATTGACGAACTCGAGAAATTCCTGTTGCATCTGAAAGTAGAAACTCTCCCGATTACAATGATATGTGTACTTTTCCCCTAGGCCATTCCAGTTATTGGTTTCGAGTATCAGACTTGCGAAAATTTTGATGGTTTCTCATGCATTCCTTAACTTCACACTTCCATATCTCGCGAACGGATTGACGAACTCGAGAATTTCCTATTGCATCTGAAAGCAGAAACTCGCCCGATTACAACGGTATGTGTATTTTTCCCCCAGGCCCTAGTAGTTATTGATTTCAAGTATCAGACTTGCGGAAAATTGTGATGGTCTCTCAACCATTCCTTTACTTCAAACTCCCATATCTCGCGAACGGATTGACGAACTCGAGAAATTCCTGTTGCATCTGAAAGTAGAAACTCGCCCGATTACAACGGTATGTGTATTTTTCCCCTAAGCCCTAGTAGTTATTGATTTCAAGTATCAGACCAGCGAAAATTTTGATGGTTTCTCAAGCATTCCTTAACTTCAAACTTCCATATCTCGCGAACGGATTGACGAACTCGAAAGTTTCCTATTGCATCTGAATGCAGACACTCGCCCGATTACAACGGTATGTGTATTTTTGCCCTAGGCCATAGTAGTTGTTGGTTTCGAGTATCAGACCAGCGAAAATTTTGATGGTTTCTCATGCATTCCTTAACTTCAAACTCCCATACCTCGCGAACGTATTGACGAACTCGAGAAATTCCTGTTGCATCTGAAAGTAGAAACTCGCCCGATTACAACGGTATGTGTATTTTTGCCCTAGGCCATTGTAGTTATTGGATTCGCGAATTGGACTTGCGAAAATTTTGATGATTTCTCAACCGTTCCTTAACTTCAAATTCCCATATCCCGCGAACGGATTGACGAACTCGAGAAATTCCGGTTGCATGTGAAAGTAGAATGTCGCCCGATTACAACGGTATGTGTATTTTTCCCCGAGGCCTTTGAAGTTATTGGTTCCGAGTATCAGACTTGCGAAAATTTTGATGGTTTCTCAACCATTCCTTACTTTCACACTTCCATATCTCGCGAACGGATTGACGAACTCGAGAATTTCCTATTGCATCTGAAAGCAGAAACTCGCCCGATTACAACGGTGTGTGTACTTTTCCCCTAGGCCATTCCAGTTGTTGGTTTCGAGTATCAGACCAGCGAAAATTTTGATGGTTTCTCAAACATTCCTTAACTTCAAACTTCCATATCTCGCGAACGGATTGACGAACTCGAGAATTTCCTATTGCATCTGACAGCAGAAACTCGCCCGATTACAATGGTATGTGTATTTTTCCCCTAGGCATTTGTAGTTATTGGTTTCGAGTATCAGACTTGCGAAAATTTTGATGATTTCTCAACCGTTCCTTAACTTCAAACTCCCATATCTCGCGAACGGATTGACGAACTCGAGAAATTCCTGTTGCATGTGAAAGTAGAAAGTCGCCCGATTTCAACGGTATGTGTACCTTTCCCCTAGGCCTTTGTAGTTATTGGTTTCGAGTATCATACTTGCGAAAATTTTGATGGTTTCTCATGCATTCCTTAACTTCAAACTTCCATATCCCGCGAACGGATTGACGAACTCGAGAAATTCCGGTTGCATGTGAAAGTAGAAAGTCGCCCGATTACAACGGTATGTGTATTTTTCCCCTAGGCTTTTGAAGTTATTGGTTTCGAGTATCAGACTTGCGAAAATTTTGATGGTTTCTTAACCTTTCCTTATTTTCACACTTCCATATCTCGCGAACGGATTGACGAACTCGAGAATTTCCTATTGCATCTGAATGCAGAGACTCGCCCGATTACAACGGTATGTGTATTTTTGCCCTAGGCCATAGTAGTTGTTGGTTTCGAATATCAGACCAGCGAAAATTTTGATGGCTTCTCATGCATTCCTTAACTTCAAACTTCCATATCTCGCGAACGGATTGACGAACTCGAGAATTTCCTATTGCATCTGACAGCAGAAACTAGCCCGATTACAATGGTATGTGTATTTTTCCCCTAGGCATTTGTAGTTATTGGTTTCGAGTATCAGACTTGCGAAAATTTGGTGATTTCTCAACCATTCCTTAACTTCAAACTGCCATATCTCGCGAATGCATTGACGAACTCGAGAAATTCCTGTTGCATGTGAAAGTAGAATCTCGCCCGATTACAATGGTATGTGTATTTTTCCCCTAGGCCATTGTAGTTATTGGCTTCGTGTGTCAGACTTGCGAAAATTTTGATGGTTTCTCAACCATTCCTTAACTTCAAACTCCCATATCTCGCGAACGGATTGACGAACTCGAGAAATTCCTGTTGCATCTGAAAGTAGAAACTCGCCCGATTACAATGGTGTGTGTACTTTTCCCCTAGGCTATTCCAGTTATTGGTTTCGAGTATCAGACCAGCGAAAATTTTGATGGTTTCTCAACCATTCCTTAACTTCGAACTCCCATATCTCGCGAACGGATTGACGAAATCGAGAAATTCCTATTGCATCTGAAAGCAGAAACACGCCCGATTACAACGGTGTGTGTACTTTTCCCCTAGGCCATTGTAGTTATTGGTTTCGAGTATCAGACTTGCAAAAATTTTGATGGTTTTTCAACCATTCCTTAACTTCCAACTCCCATATCTCGCGATCGGATTGACGAACTCGAGAATTTCCTATTGCATCTGAAAGCAGAAACTCGCCCGATTACAACGGTACGTATATTTTTCCCCTAGGCCTTTGTAGTTATTGGTTTCGAGTATCAGACTTGCGAAAATTTTGATGGTTTCTCAACCATTCCTTAACTTCAAACTCCCATATGTCGCGAACGGATTGACGAACTCGAGAAATTCCTGTTGCATCTGAAAGTTAAAACTCGCCCGATTACAATGGTGTGTGTACTTTTCCCCTAGGCCATTCCAGTTATTGGTTTCGAGTATCAGACCAGCGAAAATTTTGATGGTTTCTCAACCATTCCTTAACTTCGAACTCCCATATCTCGCGAACGGATTGACGAAATCGAGAAATTCCTATTGCATCTGAAAGCAGAAACACGCCCGATTACAACGGTGTGTGTACTTTTCCCCTAGGCCATTGTAGTTATTGGTTTCGAGTATCAGACTTGCAAAAATTTTGATGGTTTTTCAACCATTCCTTAACTTCCAACTCCCATATCTCGCGATCGGATTGACGAACTCGAGAATTTCCTATTGCATCTGAAAGCAGAAACTCGCCCGATTACAACGGTACGTATATTTTTCCCCTAGGCCTTTGTAGTTATTGGTTTCGAGTATCAGACTTGCGAAAATTTTGATGGTTTCTCAACCATTCCTTAACTTCAAACTCCCATATGTCGCGAACGGATTGACGAACTCGAGAAATTCCTGTTGCATCTGAAAGTTAAAACTCGCCCGATTACAATGGTGTGTGTACTTTTCCCCTAGGCCATTCCAGTTATTGGTTTCGAGTATCAGACCAGCGAAAATTTTGATGGTTTCTCAACCATTCCTTAACTTCAAACTCCCATATCTCGCGAACAGATTGACGAACTCGAGAAATTCCTGTTGCATGTGAAAGTAGAAAGTCGCCCGATTTCAACGGTATGTGTATCTATCCCCTAGGTCTTTGTAGTTATTGGTTTCGAGTATCAGACTTGCGAAAATTTTGATGGTTTCTCATGCATTCCTTAACTTCAAACTTCCATATCTCGCGAACGGATTGACGAACTCGAGAATTTCCTATTGCATCTGAAAGCAGAAACTCGCCCGATTACAACGGTTTGTGTATTTTTGCCCTAGGCCATAGTAGTTATTGGATTCGAGTATCAGACTTGCGAAAATTTTGATGATTTCTCAACCATTCCTTAACTTCAAACTCCCATATCTCGCGAACGCATTGACGAACTCGAGAAATTCCTGTTGTATCTGAAATTAGAAACTCGCCCGATTACAATGGTGTGTGTACTTTTCCCCTAGGCCATTCCAGTTATTGGTTTCGAGTATCAGACTTGCGAAAATTTTGATGGTTTCTCAACCATTCCTTAACTTCAAAGTCCCATATCTCGCGAACGGATTGACAAACTCGAGAAATTCCTGTTGCATCTGAAAGTAGAAACCCACCCGATTACAACGGTATGTGTATTTTTCCCCTAGGCCATTGTAGTTATTGGTTTCGAGTATCAGACTTGCGAAAATTTGGATGGTTTCTCAACCATTCCTTAACTTCACACTTCCATATCTCGCGAACGGATTGACGAACTCGAGAATTTCCTATTGCATCTGAAAGCAGCAACTCGCCCGATTACAACGGTACGTGTATTTTTCCCCTAGGCCTTTGTAGTTATTGGTTTCGAGTATCAGACTTGCGATAATTGTGATGGTTTCTCAAGCATTCCTTAACTTCAATCTCCCATATCTCGCGAACGGATAGACGAACTCGAGAAATTCCTGTTGCATGTGAAAGTAGAAAGTCGCCCGATTTCAACGGTATGTGTATTTTTCCTCTAGGCCATTGTGGTTATTGGTTTCGAGTATCAGACTTGCGAAAATTTTGATGGTTTCTCAACCATTCCTTAACTTCAAACTCCCATATCTCGCGAACAGATTGAAGAACTCGAGAAATTCCTGTTGCATGTGAAAGTCGCCCGATTTCAACGGTATGTGTATTTTTCCACTAGGCATTTGTAGTTATTGGTTTCGAGTATCAGACTTGCGAAGATTTTGATGGTTTCTCAACCATTCCTTAACTTCAAACTCCCATTTCTCGCGAACGGATTGACGAACTCGAGAATTTCCTGTTGCATCTGAAAGTGGAAATTCGCCCGATTACAAAGGTATGTGCATTTTTCCCCAATGCCTTTGTAGTTATTGGTTTCGAGTATCAGACTTGCGAAAATTTTGATGGTTTCTCATGCATTCCTTAACTTCACACTTCCATATCTCGCGAACGGATTGACGAACTCGAGAATTTCCGATTGCATCTGGAAGATGAAACTCGTCCGATTACAACGGTATTTGTGTTTTCCCCCTAGGCATTTGTAGTTATTGGTTTCGAGTATCAGACCAGCGAAAATTTTGATGGTTTCTCATGCATTCCTTAACTTCACACTTCCATACCTCGCGAACGGATTGACGAACTCGAGAAATTCCTGTTGCACCTGAAAGTAGAAACTCGCCCGATTACAATGATATGTGTATTTTCCCCCTAGGCCATTGTAGTTATTGTTTTCGAGTATCAGACTTGCGAAAATTTTGATGGTTTCTCAACCATTCCTTAACTTCAAACTCCCATATCTCGCGAACGGATTGACGAACTCGAGAAATTCCTGTTGCATCTGAAAGTAGAAACTCGCCCGATTACAACGGTATGTGTATTTTTCCCCTAGGCCCTAGTAGTTATTGATTTCAAGTATCAGACTTGCGGAAAATTGTCATGGTCTCTCAACCATTCCTTAACTTCAAACTCCCATATCTCGCGAACGGATTGACGAACTCGAGAAATTCCTGTTGCATCTGAAAGTAGAAACTCGCCCGATTACAAAGATATGTGTGTTTTCCCCCTAGGCATTTGTAGTTATTGGTTTCGAGTATCAGACTTGCGAAAATTTTGATGGTTTCTCAACCATTCCTTAACTTCAAACTCCCGTATCTCGCGAACGGATTGACGAACTCGAGAAATTCCTGTTGCATCTGAAAGTAGAAACTCTCCCGATTACAATGATATGTGTACTTTTCCCCTAGGCCATTCCAGTTATTGGTTTCGAGTATCAGACTTGCGAAAATTTTGATGGTTTCTCATGCATTCCTTAACTTCACACTTCCATATCTCGCGAACGGATTGACGAACTCGAGAATTTCCTATTGCATCTGAAAGCAGAAACTCGCCCGATTACAACGGTATGTGTATTTTTCCCCCAGGCCCTAGTAGTTATTGATTTCAAGTATCAGACTTGCGGAAAATTGTGATGGTCTCTCAACCATTCCTTTACTTCAAACTCCCATATCTCGCGAATGGATTGACGAACTCGAGAAATTCCTGTTGCATCTGAAAGTAGAAACTCGCCCGATTACAACGGTATGTGTATTTTTCCCCTAAGCCCTAGTAGTTATTGATTTCAAGTATCAGACCAGCGAAAATTTTGATGGTTTCTCAAGCATTCCTTAACTTCAAACTTCCATATCTCGCGAACGGATTGACGAACTCGAAAGTTTCCTATTGCATCTGAATGCAGACACTCGCCCGATTACAACGGTATGTGTATTTTTGCCCTAGGCCATAGTAGTTGTTGGTTTCGAGTATCAGACCAGCGAAAATTTTGATGGTTTCTCATGCATTCCTTAACTTCAAACTCCCATACCTCGCGAACGTATTGACGAACTCGAGAAATTCCTGTTGCATCTGAAAGTAGAAACTCGCCCGATTACAACGGTATGTGTATTTTTGCCCTAGGCCATTGTAGTTATTGGATTCGCGAATTGGACTTGCGAAAATTTTGATGATTTCTCAACCGTTCCTTAACTTCAAATTCCCATATCCCGCGAACGGATTGACGAACTCGAGAAATTCCGGTTGCATGTGAAAGTAGAATGTCGCCCGATTACAACGGTATGTGTATTTTTCCCCGAGGCCTTTGAAGTTATTGGTTCCGAGTATCAGACTTGCGAAAATTTTGATGGTTTCTCAACCATTCCTTACTTTCACACTTCCATATCTCGCGAACGGATTGACGAACTCGAGAATTTCCTATTGCATCTGAAAGCAGAAACTCGCCCGATTACAACGGTGTGTGTACTTTTCCCCTAGGCCATTCCAGTTGTTGGTTTCGAGTATCAGACCAGCGAAAATTTTGATGGTTTCTCAAACATTCCTTAACTTCAAACTTCCATATCTCGCGAACGGATTGACGAACTCGAGAATTTCCTATTGCATCTGACAGCAGAAACTCGCCCGATTACAATGGTATGTGTATTTTTCCCCTAGGCATTTGTAGTTATTGGTTTCGAGTATCAGACTTGCGAAAATTTTGATGGTTTCTCATCCATTTATTAACTTCAAACTCCCATATCTCGCGAACGGATTGACGAACTCGAGAAATTCCTGTTGCATGTGAAAGTAGAAAGTCGCCCGATTTCAACGGTATGTGTACCTTTCCCCTAGGCCTTTGTAGTTATTGGTTTCGAGTATCATACTTGCGAAAATTTTGATGGTTTCTCATGCATTCCTTAACTTCAAACTTCCATATCCCGCGAACGGATTGACGAACTCGAGAAATTCCGGTTGCATGTGAAAGTAGAAAGTCGCCCGATTACAACGGTATGTGTATTTTTCCCCTAGGCTTTTGAAGTTATTGGTTTCGAGTATCAGACTTGCGAAAATTTTGATGGTTTCTTAACCTTTCCTTATTTTCACACTTCCATATCTCGCGAACGGATTGACGAACTCGAGAATTTCCTATTGCATCTGAATGCAGAGACTCGCCCGATTACAACGGTATGTGTATTTTTGCCCTAGGCCATAGTAGTTGTTGGTTTCGAATATCAGACCAGCGAAAATTTTGATGGCTTCTCATGCATTCCTTAACTTCAAACTTCCATATCTCGCGAACGGATTGACGAACTCGAGAATTTCCTATTGCATCTGACAGCAGAAACTAGCCCGATTACAATGGTATGTGTATTTTTCCCCTAGGCATTTGTAGTTATTGGTTTCGAGTATCAGACTTGCGAAAATTTGGTGATTTCTCAACCATTCCTTAACTTCAAACTGCCATATCTCGCGAATGCATTGACGAACTCGAGAAATTCCTGTTGCATGTGAAAGTAGAATCTCGCCCGATTACAATGGTATGTGTATTTTTCCCCTAGGCCATTGTAGTTATTGGCTTCGTGTGTCAGACTTGCGAAAATTTTGATGGTTTCTCAACCATTCCTTAACTTCAAACTCCCATATCTCGCGAACGGATTGACGAACTCGAGAAATTCCTGTTGCATCTGAAAGTAGAAACTCGCCCGATTACAATGGTGTGTGTACTTTTCCCCTAGGCTATTCCAGTTATTGGTTTCGAGTATCAGACCAGCGAAAATTTTGATGGTTTCTCAACCATTCCTTAACTTCGAACTCCCATATCTCGCGAACGGATTGACGAAATCGAGAAATTCCTATTGCATCTGAAAGCAGAAA
Source organism: Ptiloglossa arizonensis (assembly GCF_051014685.1). Taxonomy (NCBI): domain Eukaryota; kingdom Metazoa; phylum Arthropoda; class Insecta; order Hymenoptera; family Colletidae; genus Ptiloglossa; species Ptiloglossa arizonensis. The sequence continues at coordinate 352,392 of NW_027478396.1, forward strand.
CACGCCCGATTACAACGGTGTGTGTACTTTTCCCCTAGGCCATTGTAGTTATTGGTTTCGAGTATCAGACTTGCAAAAATTTTGATGGTTTTTCAACCATTCCTTAACTTCCAACTCCCATATCTCGCGATCGGATTGACGAACTCGAGAATTTCCTATTGCATCTGAAAGCAGAAACTCGCCCGATTACAACGGTACGTATATTTTTCCCCTAGGCCTTTGTAGTTATTGGTTTCGAGTATCAGACTTGCGAAAATTTTGATGGTTTCTCAACCATTCCTTAACTTCAAACTCCCATATGTCGCGAACGGATTGACGAACTCGAGAAATTCCTGTTGCATCTGAAAGTTAAAACTCGCCCGATTACAATGGTGTGTGTACTTTTCCCCTAGGCCATTCCAGTTATTGGTTTCGAGTATCAGACCAGCGAAAATTTTGATGGTTTCTCAACCATTCCTTAACTTCAAACTCCCATATCTCGCGAACAGATTGACGAACTCGAGAAATTCCTGTTGCATGTGAAAGTAGAAAGTCGCCCGATTTCAACGGTATGTGTATCTATCCCCTAGGTCTTTGTAGTTATTGGTTTCGAGTATCAGACTTGCGAAAATTTTGATGGTTTCTCATGCATTCCTTAACTTCAAACTTCCATATCTCGCGAACGGATTGACGAACTCGAGAAATTCCTGTTGCATGTGAAAGTCGCCCGATTTCAACGGTATGTGTATTTTTCCACTAGGCATTTGTAGTTATTGGTTTCGAGTATCAGACTTGCGAAGATTTTGATGGTTTCTCAACCATTCCTTAACTTCAAACTCCCATTTCTCGCGAACGGATTGACGAACTCGAGAATTTCCTGTTGCATCTGAAAGTGGAAATTCGCCCGATTACAAAGGTATGTGCATTTTTCCCCAATGCCTTTGTAGTTATTGGTTTCGAGTATCAGACTTGCGAAAATTTTGATGGTTTCTCAAGCATTCCATAACTTCTAACTCCCATATCTCGCGAACGGATTGACGAACTCGAGAAATTCCTGTTGCATCTGAAAGCAGAAGCTCGCCCGATTACAACGGTATGTGTATTTTTCCCCTAGGCCATTGTAGGTATTGGTTTCTAGCATCAGAATTGCGAAAATTTTGATGGTTTCTCAACCATTCCTTAACTTCAAACTACCATATCTCGCGAACCGAATGACGAACTCGAGAAATTCCTGTTGCATCTGAAAGTGGAAATTCGCCCGATTACAAAGGTATGTGCATTTTTCCCCAATGCCTTTGTAGTTATTGGTTTCGAGTATCAGACTTGCGAAAATTTTGATGGTTTCTCAACCATTCCTTAACTTCAAACTACCATATCTCGCGAACGGATTGACGAATTCGAGAATTTCCTATTGCATCTGAAAGCAGAAACTCGCCCGATTTCAACGGTATGTGCATTTTTGCCCTAGACCATAGTAGTTATTGGTTTCCAGTATCAGTCTTGCGAAGATTTTGATGGTTTCTCAAGCATTCCATAACTTCTAACTCCCATATCTCGCGAACGGATTGACGAACTCGAGAAATTCCTGTTGCATCTGAAAGCAGAAGCTCGCCCGATTACAACGGTATGTGTATTTTTCCCCTAGGCCATTGTAGGTATTGGTTTCTAGCATCAGAATTGCGAAAATTTTGATGGTTTCTCAACCATTCCGTAACTTCAAACTACCATATCTCGCGAACGGATTGACGAACTCGAGAATTTCCTATTGCATCTGAAAGCAGAAACACGCCCGATTACAACGGTACGTGTATTTTTGACCTAGGCCATTCCAGTTATTGGTTTCGAGTATCAGACCAGCGAAAATTTTGAAGGTTTCTCAACCATTCCTTAACTTCAAACTCCCATATCTCGCGAACGGAGTGACGAATTCGAGAAATTCCTGTTGCATCTGAAAGCAGAAACTCGCTCGATTAGAATGGTGTGTTTACGTTTCTCCGTTTCTTTGTTCGATTCTCCGTTTCTTTGTTCGTTTCTCCGTTTCTTTCTCCGTTTCTCGGTTTATTTCTTCGTTTCTCCATTTATTTCTCCGTTTCTTTCTTCGTTTCTTCGTTTCTTTCTCCGTTTCTCGGTTTATTTCTTCATTTCTCCATTTATTTCTCCGATTCTCCGTTTCTTTCTCCGTTTCTTTCTTCGTTTCTCCGTTTCTTTCTTCGTTTCACCGTTTCTTTCTCCGTTTCTCGGTTTATTTCTTCGTTTCTCCATTTATTTCTCCGTTTCTCCGTTTCTTTCTTCGTTTCTCCGTTTCTTTCTTCGTTTCTCCGTTTATATCTTCGTTTCTCCATTTATTTCTCCGTTTCTCTGTTTCTTTCTTCGTTTCTCCGTTTCTTTGTTCGTTTCTCCGTTTTTCCGTTTCTTTCTTCGTTTCTCCGTTTCTTTGTTCGTTTGTCCGTTTCTTTCTCCGTTCCTCGGTTTATTTCTTCGTTTCTCCGTTTCTTTCTTCGTTTCTTCGTTTCTTTCTTCATTTCTCCGTTTCTTTCTTCGTTTCTCCGTTTCTTCCTTCGTTCCATCGTTTCTCCGTTTCTCCTTTTCTCCGTTTCGATTAAATGATTATAATAGTTATAATTTCTATTATCAATCATTTGAGCTATAGTTAAATTGTACACTAGTACTCTAAATACATATTTAATATATTTTTTAATCTCTTTAGCCTCCAGAAGAATTTTATTTATACTATTTACTATATATAATAATTTACACAGAATCGGAAATGAAATCTAATTATTTATTTATAATGATTTTTTTTTTCACTTATCTTACAAATTTGGATGTACTCTTTAACTGTTCGATTCATTCCTTTAATTTATTCATTAAATTGAATTAATCTATTCTTTATAATAACTTTAGTAAAATTAATCCCTATAATTATTAGAGAACTCATATTAAAATTTAATAATGAAATTTATTTTATTTGCCTAATTAATGTAATTATTGCCCGTATCATTTGCTTAACCAAAAAAATCAATCATAATAATTATAGGATATTCATCTGTTATACAAACATCTATTATAGCTCTTTTATTAATAATTAACAAAAATACATTTTTAACATATTTCGTTTTAAATTCAATAATTTCTTTAATTTTAGTTTTTATATTTAAAGTAATAAAGATTAACTCTTCTTCCTTATTTAATATATTAACCTCTAATAAAAGAAAAATTATTTTATACTCAGTTATTATTATGTACACAAATTTCCCACCTATAGCACTCTTTATACTGTAATAAATCGTCCTAGAATCATTAATAAATTCAAGAATAAAATTTACCGTGGAAGGTTTAATTTTACATTTATTCGAAAGATGAAACATACAAAAGTTTGTACAAAAGTATTTATTTATTTTATCGCACGGTAGGGAATATCATACAAATGGAAATACTTATCTCTAATGTCGGTAAATTGTACTTGTCGCGCCATCTATTTGTGGAAATTACAACAATTCCTCGACAAACTTGAGAGTTTCTCCGCCAGGTGTTTTCACCCCTTAAGTGTAGTTTAACCCTTTCTCCAATAGATGGCAACCCATGTAATTACCACGTTATAGGGATTTGTAATTGCGGGTTCAGAATATATTTGCATACATACAAACTATAATTCCGATATGTAGAGAAATATTCATTTATTTTATCCCACGGCTTCATCAATCGTATTTGTTCGATCTAACCAAATATTTCGAGAAATTGATGGCTTTTTATACCGAAACATTGTCAAAAATTGTTTAATCCACGGTCCAACGACGGTTGTTAATAATTATGATAAATAAATGTCAAGATATTGCGAAGTCTGCGAATGCGAACGGTATCAGTGAATGTTTGTTCATTTCAGCGATTGTTATTAATATTTACGCACGTTCCCTATATTGATCGAACAATGTGCATCTTATTTATGCATTAAAAATGATTGATTCGCCTCTAGTAATTGATTTTGATCGAACATCAACGTAAAGAGATGTTCCTTAAAGTTTTAAAACATTCAAAGTAACAATTGTCTATGAGATATATCAATTTACCATTTGATTAATACATGAAGGATCGAAATTTTTGGAAAATAATTGAATAAAAAATAATTATTATAAATAAATAATTAGATTTATTTCCGATTCTGTGTAAATTATTATATACAGTAAATAGTATAAATAAAATCGTTCTGGAGGCTAAAGAGATTAAAGAGTATATTAAATATGTATTTAGAGTATTAGTGTATAATTTAACTATAGCTCAAATGATTTATAATAGAAATTATAACTATTCTAATCATTTAATCGAAACGGAGAAACGGAGAAACGGAGAAACGGAGAAACGAAGAAACGAAGGAAGAAACGGAGAAACGAAGAAAGAAACGGAGAAACGAAGAAAGAAACGGAGAAACGGAGAAATAAATGGAGAAACGAAGAAACAAACGGAGAAACGATGAAACAAACGGAGAAACGAAGAAAGAAACGTAGAAACGGAGAAATAAATGGAAAAACGAAGAAATAAACGGAGAAACGAAGAAAGGAGCGGAGAAACGAACAAAGAAACGGAGAAACGAGCAAAGAAACGGAGAAACGGAAAAATAAATGGAGAATCGAAGAAACAAACAGACAAACGAACAAAGAAACGATCAAATGAAGAAAGAAACGGAGAAACGAAGAAAGAAACGGACAAACGGAGTAGTAAATGGAGAAACGAAGAAATAAACGGAGAAACGAAGAAAGAAACGGAGAATCGGAGAAATAAATGGAGAAATGAAGAAATAAACGGAGAAACGAACAAAGAAACGGAGAAACAAGGAAAGAAACGGAGAAACGAAGAATGAAACGGAGAAACGAAAAAAGAGACGGGAAACGAAGAAAGAAACGGAGAAACGAAGAAAGAAACGAAGAAAGATACGGAGAAATGAAGAAAGAAACGGAGAAACGAACAAAGAAACGAAGAAACGGAGAAACGAACAAAGAAACGGAGAAACGAACAAAGAAACGGAGAAACGAACAAAGAAACGGAGAAACGAACAAAGAAACGGAGAAACGAACAAAGAAACGGAGAAACGAACAAAGAAACGGAGAAAAGAACAAAGAAACGGAGAAACGAACAAAGAAACGGAGAAACGAAGAATGAAACGGAGAATCGGAGGAATAAATGGAGAAACGAACAAAAAACTGTGAAACGGAGAAACGGAGAAATGGAAAAACCGAGAAACGGAGAAACGGAAAAAACGAGAAACGGAGAAACCGAGATACGGAGAAACGGAAAAACCGTGGAACGGAGAAACCGACAAAACGGGGAAACGGAGAAACGGAGAAACGGAGAAACGGAGAAACCAAGAAACGGAGAAACGGAGAAACCGAGAAACCGAGAAACGGAAAAACGGAGAAACCGAGAAACGGAGAAACGGAGAAACCGAGAATCGGAGAAACCGAGAAATGGAGAAACGGAGAAACCGAGAAACGGAGAATCCGAGAAACGGAGAATCCGAGAAACGGAGAAACGGGGAAACCGAGAAACGGAGAAACGGAGAAACCGAGGAATGGAGAAACGGAGAAACCGAGAAACAAAGAAACGGAGAAACGGAAAAACGTTTCTTTGTTCGTTTCTCCGTTTCTTTTTTCGTTTCTCCGTTTCTTTGTTCGTTTCTCCGTTTCTTTGTTCGTTTCTCCGTTTCTTTCTTCGTTTCTCCGTTTCTTTCATCGTTTCTCCGTTTCTTTCTTCGTATCTCCGTTTCTTTCTTCGTTTCTCCGTTTCTTTCTTCGTATCTCCGTTTCTTTCTTCGTTTCTCCGTTTCTTTCATCGTTTCCTCGTTTCTCCGTTTCTTTCTTCGTTTCTCCGTTTATATCTTCGTTTCTCCATGTATTTCTCCGTTTCTGTCTTCGTTTCTCCGTTTCATTCTTCGTTTATCCGTTTCTTTCTTCGTTTCTCCGTTTCTGTCTTCGTATCTCCGTTTCTCCGTTTCTTTGTTCGTTTCTCCGTTTCTTTCTTTGTTTCTCCGGTTCTTTCTCCGTTTCTCGGACTATTTCTTCGTTTCTCCATTTATTTCTCCGATTCTCCGTTTCTTTCTTCGTTTCTCCGTTTATATCTTCGTTTCTCCATTTATTTCTCCGTTTCTGTCTTCGTTTCTCCGTTTCATTCTTCGTTTCTCCGTTTCTTCCTTCGTATCTCCGTTTCTTTCTTTGTTTCTCCGTTTCTTTCTTCGTTTCTCCATTTCTTTGTTCGTTTCTCCGTTTATTTCTTCATTTCTCCATTTATTTCTTCGTTTCTCCGATTCTTTCTTCGTTTCTCCGTTTCTTTGTTCGTTTCGCCATTTCTTTCTTAGTTTCTCCGTTTCTTTCTTCCTTTCGCCGTTTCTTTCTTCGTTTCTCCGTTTCTTTGTTCGTTTCTCCGTTTCTTTGTTCGTTTCGCCATTTCTTTCTTAGTTTCTCCGTTTCGCCGTTTCTTTCTTCGTTTCTCCGTTTCTTGCTTCGTTTCTCCGTTTCTTTCTTCGTTTCTCCGTTTCTTTCTTCGTTTCACCGTTTCATTCTCCGTTTCTGCGTTTCATTTTTCGTTTCTCCGTCTCTTTAATCGTTTCTCCGCTTCTTTGTTCGTTTCTCCGTTTCTTTCTTCGTTTCTCCGTTTCTTTCTTCGTTTCTCCGTTTATTTCTTCGTTTCTCCATTTATTTCTCCGTTTCTCCGTTTCTTTCTTCGTTTCTCGGTTTCTTTGTTCGTTTCTCCGTTTCTTTCTTCGTTTCTATGTTTCTTTCTTCGTTTCTCCGTTTCTTTGTACGTTTCTCCGTTTATTTCTTCGTTTCTCCATTTATTTCTCCGTTTCTCCGTTTATTTCTTCGTTTCTCCATTTATTTCTCCGATTCTCCGTTTCTTTCTTCGTTTCTCCGTTTCTTTCTTCGTTTCTTTCTTCGCTTCTCCGTTTCTTTCTTCGTTTCTGCGTTTCTTTCTTCGTTTCTCCGTTTCTTTCTTCGTTTCTCCGTTTCTTTGTTCGTTTCTCCGATTCTTTCTTCGTTTCTCAGTTTCTTTCTTCGTTTCTCCGTTTCTTTCATCGTTTCTCCGTTTTCTTCTTCGTTTCTCCGTTACCTTATTCGTTCCTCCGTTTATTTCTTCGTTTCTCCATTTATTTCTCCGTTCCTTTCTTCGTTTCTCCGTTTCTTTGTTCGTTTCTCCGTTTCTTTCTTGGTTTCTCTGTGTATTTCTTTGTTTCGCCATTTATTTCTCCGTTTCTCCGTTTCTATCTTCGTTTCTCCGTTTCTTTCTTCGTTTCTATGTTTCTTTCTTCGTTTCTCCGTTTCTTTGTACGTTTCTCCGTTTATTTCTTCGTTTCTCCATTTATTTCTCCGTTTCTCCGTTTATTTCTTCGTTTCTCCATTTATTTCTCCGATTCTCCGTTTCTTTCTTCGTTTCTCCGTTTCTTTCTTCGTTTCTTTCTTCGCTTCTCCGTTTCTTTCTTCGTTTCTGCGTTTCTTTCTTCGTTTCTCCGTTTCTTTCTTCGTTTCTCCGTTTCTTTGTTCGTTTCTCCGATTCTTTCTTCGTTTCTCAGTTTCTTTCTTCGTTTCTCCGTTTCTTTCATCGTTTCTCCGTTTCCTTCTTCGTTTCTCCGTTACCTTATTCGTTCCTCCGTTTATTTCTTCGTTTCTCCATTTATTTCTCCGTTCCTTTCTTCGTTTCTCCGTTTCTTTGTTCGTTTCTCCGTTTCTTTCTTGGTTTCTCTGTGTATTTCTTTGTTTCGCCATTTATTTCTCCGTTTCTCCGTTTCTATCTTCGTTTCTCCGTTCCTTTGTTCGTTTCTCCGTTCCTTTGTTCGTTTCTCCGTTTCTTTTTTCGTTTCTCCGTTTCATTCTTCGTTTCTCCGTTTATTTCTTCGTTTCTCCGTTTCTTTGTTCATTTCTCCGTTTCTCGGTTTATTTCTTCGTTTCTCCATTTATTTCTCCGTTTCTCCGTTTCTTTCTTCGTTTCTCCGTTTCTTTCTTCGTTTCTCCGTTTCATTCTTCGTTTCTCCGTTTATTTCTTCGTTTCTCCATTTATTTCTCCGTTTCTCCGTTTCTTTCTTCGTTTCTCGGTTTCTTTGTTCGTTTCTCCGTTTCTTTGTTCGTTTCTCCGTTTCCTTGTTCGTTTCTCCCTTTATTTCTTCGTTTCTCCATTTATTTCTCCGTTTCTTTCTTCGTATCTCCGTTTCTTTGTTCGTTTCTCCATTTCTTTCTTCGTTTCTCCGTTTCTTTCTTGGTTTCTCCGTTTCTTTCTTCGTTTCTGCGTTTCTTCCTTCGTTTCTCCGTTTCTTTCTTGGTTTCTCCGTTTCTTTCTTCGTTTCTCCGTTTCTTTCTTCGTTTCTCCGTTTCGTTCTTCGTTTCTCCGTTTCTTTGTTCGTTTCTCCGTTTCTTTCTTCGTTTCTCCGTTTCTTTCTTCGTGTCTCCGTTTCTTTCTTCGTTTCTCCGTTTCTTTGTTCGTTTCTCCGTTTCTTTCTTCGTTTCTCCGTTTCTTTCTTCGTTTCTACGTTTCTTTCTTCGTTTCACCGTTTCTTTCTTCGTTTCTCCGTTTATTTCTCCGTTTCTCCGTTTCTTTCTTCGTTTCTCCGTTTCTTTCTTCGTTTCTCCGTTTCCTTGTTCATTTCTCCGTTTATTTCTTCGTTACTCCATTTATTTCTCCGTTTCTTTCTTCGTTTCTCCGTTTATTTCTTCGTTTCTCCATTTATTTCTCCGTTTCTCCGTTTCTTTCTTCGTTTCTCGGTTTCTTTGTTCGTTTCTCCGTTTCTTTGTTCGTTTCTCCGTTTCCTTGTTCGTTTCTCCCTTTATTTCTTCGTTTCTCCATTTATTTCTCCGTTTCTTTCTTCGTATCTCCGTTTCTTTGTTCGTTACTCCATTTCTTTCTTCGTTTCTCCGTTTCTTTCTTGGTTTCTCCGTTTCTTTCTTCGTTTCTGCGTTTCTTCCTTCGTTTCTCCGTTTCTTTCTTGGTTTCTCCGTTTCTTTCTTCGTTTCTCCGTTTCTTTCTTCGTTTCTCCGTTTCGTTCTTCGTTTCTCCGTTTCTTTGTTCGTTTCTCCGATTCTTTCTTCGTTTCTCAGTTTCTTTCTTCGTTTCTCCGTTTCTTTCATCGTTTCTCCGTTTCCTTCTTCGTTTCTCCGTTACCTTATTCGTTCCTCCGTTTATTTCTTCGTTTCTCCATTTATTTCTCCGTTCCTTTCTTCGTTTCTCCGTTTCTTTGTTCGTTTCTCCGTTTCTTTCTTGGTTTCTCTGTGTATTTCTTTGTTTCGCCATTTATTTCTCCGTTTCTCCGTTTCTATCTTCGTTTCTCCGTTTCTTTCTTCGTTTCTATGTTTCTTTCTTCGTTTCTCCGTTTCTTTGTACGTTTCTCCGTTTATTTCTTCGTTTCTCCATTTATTTCTCCGTTTCTCCGTTTATTTCTTCGTTTCTCCATTTATTTCTCCGATTCTCCGTTTCTTTCTTCGTTTCTCCGTTTCTTTCTTCGTTTCTTTCTTCGCTTCTCCGTTTCTTTCTTCGTTTCTGCGTTTCTTTCTTCGTTTCTCCGTTTCTTTCTTCGTTTCTCCGTTTCTTTGTTCGTTTCTCCGATTCTTTCTTCGTTTCTCAGTTTCTTTCTTCGTTTCTCCGTTTCTTTCATCGTTTCTCCGTTTTCTTCTTCGTTTCTCCGTTACCTTATTCGTTCCTCCGTTTATTTCTTCGTTTCTCCATTTATTTCTCCGTTCCTTTCTTCGTTTCTCCGTTTCTTTGTTCGTTTCTCCGTTTCTTTCTTGGTTTCTCTGTGTATTTCTTTGTTTCGCCATTTATTTCTCCGTTTCTCCGTTTCTATCTTCGTTTCTCCGTTTCTTTCTTCGTTTCTATGTTTCTTTCTTCGTTTCTCCGTTTCTTTGTACGTTTCTCCGTTTATTTCTTCGTTTCTCCATTTATTTCTCCGTTTCTCCGTTTATTTCTTCGTTTCTCCATTTATTTCTCCGATTCTCCGTTTCTTTCTTCGTTTCTCCGTTTCTTTCTTCGTTTCTTTCTTCGCTTCTCCGTTTCTTTCTTCGTTTCTGCGTTTCTTTCTTCGTTTCTCCGTTTCTTTCTTCGTTTCTCCGTTTCTTTGTTCGTTTCTCCGATTCTTTCTTCGTTTCTCAGTTTCTTTCTTCGTTTCTCCGTTTCTTTCATCGTTTCTCCGTTTCCTTCTTCGTTTCTCCGTTACCTTATTCGTTCCTCCGTTTATTTCTTCGTTTCTCCATTTATTTCTCCGTTCCTTTCTTCGTTTCTCCGTTTCTTTGTTCGTTTCTCCGTTTCTTTCTTGGTTTCTCTGTGTATTTCTTTGTTTCGCCATTTATTTCTCCGTTTCTCCGTTTCTATCTTCGTTTCTCCGTTCCTTTGTTCGTTTCTCCGTTCCTTTGTTCGTTTCTCCGTTTCTTTTTTCGTTTCTCCGTTTCATTCTTCGTTTCTCCGTTTATTTCTTCGTTTCTCCGTTTCTTTGTTCATTTCTCCGTTTCTCGGTTTATTTCTTCGTTTCTCCATTTATTTCTCCGTTTCTCCGTTTCTTTCTTCGTTTCTCCGTTTCTTTCTTCGTTTCTCCGTTTCATTCTTCGTTTCTCCGTTTATTTCTTCGTTTCTCCATTTATTTCTCCGTTTCTCCGTTTCTTTCTTCGTTTCTCGGTTTCTTTGTTCGTTTCTCCGTTTCTTTGTTCGTTTCTCCGTTTCCTTGTTCGTTTCTCCCTTTATTTCTTCGTTTCTCCATTTATTTCTCCGTTTCTTTCTTCGTATCTCCGTTTCTTTGTTCGTTTCTCCATTTCTTTCTTCGTTTCTCCGTTTCTTTCTTGGTTTCTCCGTTTCTTTCTTCGTTTCTGCGTTTCTTCCTTCGTTTCTCCGTTTCTTTCTTGGTTTCTCCGTTTCTTTCTTCGTTTCTCCGTTTCTTTCTTCGTTTCTCCGTTTCGTTCTTCGTTTCTCCGTTTCTTTGTTCGTTTCTCCGTTTCTTTCTTCGTTTCTCCGTTTCTTTCTTCGTGTCTCCGTTTCTTTCTTCGTTTCTCCGTTTCTTTGTTCGTTTCTCCGTTTCTTTCTTCGTTTCTCCGTTTCTTTCTTCGTTTCTACGTTTCTTTCTTCGTTTCACCGTTTCTTTCTTCGTTTCTCCGTTTATTTCTCCGTTTCTCCGTTTCTTTCTTCGTTTCTCCGTTTCTTTCTTCGTTTCTCCGTTTCCTTGTTCATTTCTCCGTTTATTTCTTCGTTACTCCATTTATTTCTCCGTTTCTTTCTCCGTTTCTCCGTTTATTTCTTCGTTTCTCCATTTATTTCTCCGTTTCTCCGTTTCTTTCTTCGTTTCTCGGTTTCTTTGTTCGTTTCTCCGTTTCTTTGTTCGTTTCTCCGTTTCCTTGTTCGTTTCTCCCTTTATTTCTTCGTTTCTCCATTTATTTCTCCGTTTCTTTCTTCGTATCTCCGTTTCTTTGTTCGTTACTCCATTTCTTTCTTCGTTTCTCCGTTTCTTTCTTGGTTTCTCCGTTTCTTTCTTCGTTTCTGCGTTTCTTCCTTCGTTTCTCCGTTTCTTTCTTGGTTTCTCCGTTTCTTTCTTCGTTTCTCCGTTTCTTTCTTCGTTTCTCCGTTTCGTTCTTCGTTTCTCCGTTTCTTTGTTCGTTTCTCCGATTCTTTCTTCGTTTCTCAGTTTCTTTCTTCGTTTCTCCGTTTCTTTCATCGTTTCTCCGTTTCCTTCTTCGTTTCTCCGTTACCTTATTCGTTCCTCCGTTTATTTCTTCGTTTCTCCATTTATTTCTCCGTTCCTTTCTTCGTTTCTCCGTTTCTTTGTTCGTTTCTCCGTTTCTTTCTTGGTTTCTCTGTGTATTTCTTTGTTTCGCCATTTATTTCTCCGTTTCTCCGTTTCTATCTTCGTTTCTCCGTTTCTTTCTTCGTTTCTATGTTTCTTTCTTCGTTTCTCCGTTTCTTTGTACGTTTCTCCGTTTATTTCTTCGTTTCTCCATTTATTTCTCCGTTTCTCCGTTTATTTCTTCGTTTCTCCATTTATTTCTCCGATTCTCCGTTTCTTTCTTCGTTTCTCCGTTTCTTTCTTCGTTTCTTTCTTCGCTTCTCCGTTTCTTTCTTCGTTTCTGCGTTTCTTTCTTCGTTTCTCCGTTTCTTTCTTCGTTTCTCCGTTTCTTTGTTCGTTTCTCCGATTCTTTCTTCGTTTCTCAGTTTCTTTCTTCGTTTCTCCGTTTCTTTCATCGTTTCTCCGTTTCCTTCTTCGTTTCTCCGTTACCTTATTCGTTCCTCCGTTTATTTCTTCGTTTCTCCATTTATTTCTCCGTTCCTTTCTTCGTTTCTCCGTTTCTTTGTTCGTTTCTCCGTTTCTTTCTTGGTTTCTCTGTGTATTTCTTTGTTTCGCCATTTATTTCTCCGTTTCTCCGTTTCTATCTTCGTTTCTCCGTTTCTTTGTTCGTTTCTCCGTTCCTTTGTTCGTTTCTCCGTTTCTTTTTTCGTTTCTCCGTTTCATTCTTCGTTTCTCCGTTTATTTCTTCGTTTCTCCGTTTCTTTGTTCATTTCTCCGTTTCTCGGTTTATTTCTTCGTTTCTCCATTTATTTCTCCGTTTCTCCGTTTCTTTCTTCGTTTCTCCGTTTCTTTCTTCGTTTCTCCGTTTCATTCTTCGTTTCTCCGTTTATTTCTTCGTTTCTCCATTTATTTCTCCGTTTCTCCGTTTCTTTCTTCGTTTCTCGGTTTCTTTGTTCGTTTCTCCGTTTCTTTGTTCGTTTCTCCGTTTCCTTGTTCGTTTCTCCCTTTATTTCTTCGTTTCTCCATTTATTTCTCCGTTTCTTTCTTCGTATCTCCGTTTCTTTGTTCGTTTCTCCATTTCTTTCTTCGTTTCTCCGTTTCTTTCTTGGTTTCTCCGTTTCTTTCTTCGTTTCTGCGTTTCTTCCTTCGTTTCTCCGTTTCTTTCTTGGTTTCTCCGTTTCTTTCTTCGTTTCTCCGTTTCTTTCTTCGTTTCTCCGTTTCGTTCTTCGTTTCTCCGTTTCTTTGTTCGTTTCTCCGTTTCTTTCTTCGTTTCTCCGTTTCTTTCTTCGTGTCTCCGTTTCTTTCTTCGTTTCTCCGTTTCTTTGTTCGTTTCTCCGTTTCTTTCTTCGTTTCTCCGTTTCTTTCTTCGTTTCTACGTTTCTTTCTTCGTTTCACCGTTTCTTTCTTCGTTTCTCCGTTTATTTCTCCGTTTCTCCGTTTCTTTCTTCGTTTCTCCGTTTCTTTCTTCGTTTCTCCGTTTCCTTGTTCATTTCTCCGTTTATTTCTTCGTTACTCCATTTATTTCTCCGTTTCATTCTTCGTTTCTCCGTTTATTTCTTCGTTTCTCCATTTATTTCTCCGTTTCTCCGTTTCTTCCTTCGTTTCTCCGTTTCTTTCTTCGTTTCTCCGTTTCTTTCTTCGTTTCTCCGTTTCTTTCTTCGTTTCTCCGTTTCTTTCCTCGTCTCTCCGTTTCTTTCTTCGTTTCTCCGTTTCTTTCTTCGTTTCTCCGTTTCTATGTTCGTTTCTGCGTTTCTTTTTCCGTTTCTCGGTTTATTTCTTCGTTTCTCCATTTATTTCTCCGTTTCTTTCTTCGTTTCTCCGTTTCTTTCTTCGTTTCTCCGTTTCTATGTTTGTTTCTCCGTTTCTTTCTTCGTTTCTCCGTTTCTTTCTTCGTTTCTCTGTTTCCTTGTTAATTTTTCCGTTTATTTCTTCGTTACTCCATTTATTTCTCCGTTTCTTTCTTCGTTTCTCCGTTTATTTCTTCGTTTCTCCAGTTATTTCTCCGTTTCTCCGTTTCTTCCTTCGTTTCTCCGCTTCTTTGTTCGTTTCTCCGTTTCTTTCTTCGTTTCTCCGTTTCTTTCTTCGTTTCTCCGTTTCTTTCTTCGCTTCTCCGTTTCTTTCTTCGTTTCTGCCTTTCTTTCTTCGTTTCTCCGTTTCTTTCTTCGTTTCTCCGTTTCTTTGTTCGTTTCTCCGTTTATTTCTTCGTTTCTCCGTTTCTTTCTTCGTTTCTCCGTTTCTTTCTTCGTTTCTCCGTTTCTTTCTTCGTTTCTCCGTTTCTTTGTTCGTTTCTCCGTTTCTTTCTTCGTTTCTCCGTTTCTATGTTCGTTTCTCCGTTTCTTTTTCCGTTTCTCGGTTTATTTCTTCGTTTCTCCATTTATTTCTCCGTTTCTTTCTTCGTTTCGTCGTTTCTTTCTTCGTTACTCCGTTTATTTCTTCGTTTCTCCATTCATTTCTCCGTTTCTCCGTTTATTTCTTCGTTTCTCCGTTTCTTTGTTCGTTTCTCCGTTTCTTTCTTCGTTTCTCCGTTTTTTTCTTTGTTTCTCCGTTTATTTCCTCGTTTCTCCATTTATTTCTCCGTTTCTCCGTTTCTTTCTTCGTTTCTCCGTTTCTTTGTTCGTTTCTCCGTTTTTTTCTTTGTTTCTCCGTTTATTTCCTCGTTTCTCCATTTATTTCTCCGTTTCTCCGTTTCTTTCTTCGTTTCTCCGTTTCTTTGTTCGTTTCTCCGTTTCCTTGTTCGTTTCTCCGTTTCTTTCTTCGTTTCTCCGTTTCTTTCCTCGTTTCTCCGTTTGTTTCTTCGTTTCTCCGTTTATTTCTTCGTTTCTCCATTTATTTCTCCGTTTCTTTCTTCGTTTCTCCGTTTCTTTCTTCGCTTCTCCGTTTCTTTCTTCGTTTCTCCATTTCTTTCTTCGTTTCTCCGTTTCTTCGTTCGTTTCATCGTTTCTCCGTTTCTCGGTTTGTCGGTTTATTCCTTCGTTTCTCCATTTATTTCTCCGATTCTCCGTTTCTTTCTTCGTTTCTTCGTTTCTTTCATCGTTACTCCGTTTCTTTCGTCGTTTCTCCGTTTCTTTCTTCGTTTCTCCGTTTCTTTCTTCGTTTCTCCGTTTATTTCTTCGTTTCTACATTTATTTCACCGTTTCTTCCTTCGTTTCTCCGTTTGCTTGTTCGTTTCTCCGTTTATTTCTTCGTTTCTCCATTTATTTCTCCGTTTCTCCGTTTCTTTCTTCGTTTCTCCGATTCTTTGTTCGTTTCTCCGTTTCTTTCTTCGTTTCTCCGTTTCTTTCTTCGTTTCTCTGTTTCCTTGTTAATTTTTCCGTTTATTTCTTCGTTACTCCATTTATTTCTCCGTTTCTTTCTTCGTTTCTCCGTTTATTTCTTCGTTTCTCCAGTTATTTCTCCGTTTCTCCGTTTCTTCCTTCGTTTCTCCGCTTCTTTGTTCGTTTCTCCGTTTCTTTCTTCGTTTCTCCGTTTCTTTCTTCGTTTCTCCGTTTCTTTCTTCGCTTCTCCGTTTCTTTCTTCGTTTCTGCCTTTCTTTCTTCGTTTCTCCGTTTCTTTCTTCGTTTCTCCGTTTCTTTGTTCGTTTCTCCGTTTATTTCTTCGTTTCTCCGTTTCTTTCTTCGTTTCTCCGTTTCTTTCTTCGTTTCTCCGTTTCTTTCTTCGTTTCTCCGTTTCTTTGTTCGTTTCTCCGTTTCTTTGTTCGTTTCTCCGTTTCTTTCTTCGTTTCTACGTTTCTTTCTTGGTTTCTCCGTTTCTTTCTTCGTTTCTCCGGTTCTTTCTTCGTTTCTCCGTTTCTTTCTTCGTTTCTCCGTTTATTTCTTCCTTTCTCCGTTTATTTCTTCGTTTCTCCATTTATTTCTCCGTTCGTCCGTTTCTTTCTTCGTTTCTCCGTTTCTTTGTTCGTTTCTCCGTGTCTTTCTTCATTTCTCCGTTTCTTTCTTCGTTTCTGCCTTTCTTTCTTCGTTTCTCCGTTTCTTTCTTCGTTTCTCCGTTTCTTTGTTCGTTTCTCCGTTTCTTTGTTCGTTTCTCCGTTTCTTTCTTCGTGTCTCCGTTTCTTCCTTCGTTTCTCCGTTTGCTTGTTCGTTTCTCCGTTTCTTTCTTCGTTTCTCCGATTCTTTCTTCGTTCCTACGTTTCTTTCTTCGTTTCACCGTTTCTTTCTTCGTTTCTCCGTTTATTTCTTCGTTTCTCCGTTTATTTCTCCGTTTCTCCGTTTCTTTCTTCGTTTCTCCGTTTCTTTGTTGTTTCTCCGTTTCTTTGTTCGTTTCTCCGTTTCTTTCTTCGTTTCTCCGTTTCTATGTTCGTTTCTCCGTTTCTTTTTCCGTTTCTCGGTTTATTTCTTCGTTTCTCCATTTATTTCTCCGTTTCTTTCTTCGTTTCGTCGTTTCTTTCTTCGTTACTCCGTTTATTTCTTCGTTTCTCCATTCATTTCTCCGTTTCTCCGTTTATTTCTTCGTTTCTCCGTTTCTTTGTTCGTTTCTCCGTTTCTTTCTTCGTTTCTCCGTTTTTTTCTTTGTTTCTCCGTTTATTTCCTCGTTTCTCCATTTATTTCTCCGTTTCTCCGTTTCTTTCTTCGTTTCTCCGATTCTTTGTTCGTTTCTCCGTTTCTTTCTTCGTTTCTCCGTTTCTTTCTTGATTTCGCCGTTTCTTTCTTCGTTTCTCCCTTTCTTTGTTCGTTTCTCTGTTTCTTTGTTCGTTTCTCCGTTTCTTTCTCCGTTTCTCGGTTTATTTCTTCGTTTGTCCATTTATTTCTACATTTCTCCGTTTCTTTCTTCGTTTCTCCGTTTCTTCCTTCGTTTCTCCGTTTGCTTGTTCGTTTCTCCGTTTATTTCTCCGTTTCTTCGTTTCTTTCTTCGTTTCTCCGTTTCTTTCTTAGTTTCTCCGTTTCTTTCTTCGCTTCTCCGTTTCTTTCTTCGTTTCTCCGTTTCTTTCCTCGTTTCTCCGTTTCTTTCTTCGTTTCTCCGTTTCCTTCCTCGTTTCTCCGTTTCTTTCTTCGTTTCTCCGTTTCTTTCTTCGTTTCTCCGTTTCTTTTTCCGTTTCTCCGTTTCTTTCTTCGTTTCTCCGTTTCCTTGTTCGTTTCTCCGTTTCTTTCTTCGTTTCTCCGTTTCCTTGTTCGTTTCTCCGTTTATTTCTTCGTGTCTCCATTTATTTCTCCGTTTCTTTCTTCGTTCCTCCGTTTCTTTGTTCGTTTCTCCGTTTCTTTCTTCGTTTCTCCGTTTCTTTCTTCGTTTCTCCGTTTCTTTGTTGTTTCTCCGTTTCTTTGTTCGTTTCTCCGTTTCTTTCTTCGTTTCTCCGTTTCTATGTTCGTTTCTCCGTTTCTTTTTCCGTTTCTCGGTTTATTTCTTCGTTTCTCCATTTATTTCTCCGTTTCTTTCTTCGTTTCGTCGTTTCTTTCTTCGTTACTCCGTTTATTTCTTCGTTTCTCCATTCATTTCTCCGTTTCTCCGTTTATTTCTTCGTTTCTCCGTTTCTTTGTTCGTTTCTCCGTTTCTTTCTTCGTTTCTCCGTTTTTTTCTTTGTTTCTCCGTTTATTTCCTCGTTTCTCCATTTATTTCTCCGTTTCTCCGTTTCTTTCTTCGTTTCTCCGATTCTTTGTTCGTTTCTCCGTTTCTTTCTTCGTTTCTCCGTTTCTTTCTTGATTTCGCCGTTTCTTTCTTCGTTTCTCCCTCTCTTTGTTCGTTTCTCTGTTTCTTTGTTCGTTTCTCCGTTTCTTTCTCCGTTTCTCGGTTTATTTCTTCGTTTGTCCATTTATTTCTACATTTCTCCGTTTCTTTCTTCGTTTCTCCGTTTCTTCCTTCGTTTCTCCGTTTGCTTGTTCGTTTCTCCGTTTATTTCTCCGTTTCTTCGTTTCTTTCTCGTTTCTCCGTTTCTTTCTTAGTTTCTCCGTTTCTTTCTTCGCTTCTCCGTTTCTTTCTTCGTTTCTCCGTTTCTTTCCTCGTTTCTCCGTTTCTTTCTTCGTTTCTCCGTTTCCTTCCTCGTTTCTCCGTTTCTTTCTTCGTTTCTCCGTTTCTTTCTTCGTTTCTCCGTTTCTTTTTCCGTTTCTCCGTTTCTTTCTTCGTTTCTCCGTTTCCTTGTTCGTTTCTCCGTTTCTTTCTTCGTTTCTCCGTTTCCTTGTTCGTTTCTCCGTTTATTTCTTCGTGTCTCCATTTATTTCTCCGTTTCTTTCTTCGTTCCTCCGTTTCTTTGTTCGTTTCTCCGTTTCTTTCTTCGTTTCTCCGTTTCTTTCTTCGTTTCTCCGTTTCTTCGTTCGTTTCATCGTTTCTCCGTTTCTCCGTTTGTCGGTTTATTCCTTCGTTTCTCCATTTATTTCTCCGATTCTCCGTTTCTTTCTTCGTTTCTTCGTTTCTTTCATTGTTACACCGTTTCTTTCTTCGTTTCTCTGTTTCTTTCTTCGTTTCGCCGTTTCTTTCTTCGTTTCTCCGTTTATTTCTTCGTTTCTCCATTTATTTCTCCGTTTCTCCATTTCTTCCGTCGTTTCTCCGTTTCCTTGTTCGTTTCTCCGTTTATTTCTTCGTTTCTCCGTTTATTTCTCCTTTTCTCCGTTTCTTTCTTCGTTTCTCCGTTTCTTTGTTCGTTTCTCCGTCTCTTTCTTCGTTTCTCCGTTTATTTCTTCGTTTCTCCATTTATTTCTCCGTTTCTTTCTTCGTTTCTCCGTTTCTTTGTTCGTTTCTCCGTTTCTTTCTTCGTTTCTCCGTTTCTTCGTTCGTTTCATCGTTTCTCCGTTTCTCCGTTTGTCGGTTTATTCCTTCGTTTCTCCATTTATTTCTCCGTTTCTCCATTTCTTCCGTCGTTTCTCCGTTTCCTTGTTCGTTTCTCCGTTTATTTCTTCGTTTCTCCGTTTATTTCTCCTTTTCTCCGTTTCTTTCTTCGTTTCTCCGTTTCTTTGTTCGTTTCTCCGTTTCTTTCTTCGTTTCTCCGTTTATTTCTTCGTTACTCCATTTATTTCTCCGTTTCTTTCTTCGTTTCTCCGTTTATTTCTTCGTTTCTCCATTTATTTCTCCGTTTCTCCGTTTCTTCCTTCGTTTCTCCGTTTCTTTCTTCGTTTCTCCGTTTCTTTCTTCGTTTCTCCGTTTCTTTCTTCGTTTCTCCGTTTCTTTCTTCGTTTCTCCGTTTCTTTCTTCGTTTCTCCGTTTATTTCTTCCTTTCTCCGTTTATTTCTTCGTTTCTCCATTTATTTCTCCGTTCCTCCGTTTCTTTCTTCGTTTCTCCGTTTCTTTCTTCGTTCCTCCGTTTCTTTCTTCGTTTCTGCCTTTCTTTCTTCGTTTCTCCGTTTCTTTCTTCGTTTCTCCGTTTCTTTGTTCGTTTCTCCGTTTCTTTCTTCGTTTCTCCGTTTCTTTCTTCGTTTCTCCGTTTCTTTCTTCGTTTCTCCGTTTCTTTGTTCGTTTCTCCGTTTCTTTCTTCGTTTCTATGTTTCTTTCTTCGTTTCTCCGTTTCTTTGTACGTTTCTCCGTTTATTTCTTCGTTTCTCCATTTATTTCTCCGTTTCTCCGTTTATTTCTTCGTTTCTCCATTTATTTCTCCGATTCTCCGTTTCTTTCTTCGTTTCTCCGTTTCTTTCTTCGTTTCTTTCTTCGCTTCTCCGTTTCTTTCTTCGTTTCTGCGTTTCTTTCTTCGTTTCTCCGTTTCTTTCTTCGTTTCTCCGTTTCTTTGTTCGTTTCTCCGATTCTTTCTTCGTTTCTCAGTTTCTTTCTTCGTTTCTCCGTTTCGTTCATCGTTTCTCCGTTTCCTTCTTCGTTTCTCCGTTACCTTATTCGTTCCTCCGTTTATTTCTTCGTTTCTCCATTTATTTCTCCGTTCCTTTCTTCGTTTCTCCGTTTCTTTGTTCGTTTCTCCGTTTCTTTCTTGGTTTCTCTGTGTATTTCTTTGTTTCGCCATTTATTTCTCCGTTTCTCCGTTTCTATCTTCGTTTCTCCGTTTCTTTGTTCGTTTCTCCGTTCCTTTGTTCGTTTCTCCGTTTCTTTTTTCGTTTCTCCGTTTCATTCTTCGTTTCTCCGTTTATTTCTTCGTTTCTCCGTTTCTTTGTTCATTTCTCCGTTTCTCGGTTTATTTCTTCGTTTCTCCATTTATTTCTCCGTTTCTCCGTTTCTTTCTTCGTTTCTCCGTTTCTTTCTTCGTTTCTCCGTTTCATTCTTCGTTTCTCCGTTTCCTTGTTCGTTTCTCCCTTTATTTCTTCGTTTCTCCATTTATTTCTCCGTTTCTTTCTTCGTATCTCCGTTTCTTTGTTCGTTTCTCCATTTCTTTCTTCGTTTCTCCGTTTCTTTCTTGGTTTCTCCGTTTCTTTCTTCGTTTCTGCGTTTCTTCCTTCGTTTCTCCGTTTCTTTCTTGGTTTCTCCGTTTCTTTCTTCGTTTCTCCGTTTCTTTCTTCGTTTCTCCGTTTCGTTCTTCGTTTCTCCGTTTCTTTGTTCGTTTCTCCGTTTCTTTCTTCGTTTCTCCGTTTCTTTCTTCGTGTCTCCGTTTCTTTCTTCGTTTCTCCGTTTCTTTGTTCGTTTCTCCGTTTCTTTCTTCGTTTCTCCGTTTCTTTCTTCGTTTCTACGTTTCTTTCTTCGTTTCACCGTTTCTTTCTTCGTTTCTCCGTTTATTTCTCCGTTTCTCCGTTTCTTTCTTCGTTTCTCCGTTTCTTTCTTCGTTTCTCCGTTTCCTTGTTCATTTCTCCGTTTATTTCTTCGTTACTCCATTTATTTCTCCGTTTCTTTCTTCGTTTCTCCGTTTATTTCTTCGTTTCTCCATTTATTTCTCCGTTTCTCCGTTTCTTCCTTCGTTTCTCCGTTTCTTTCTTCGTTTCTCCGTTTCTTTCTTCGTTTCTCCGCTTCTTTCTTCGTTTCTCCGTTTCTTTCCTCGTCTCTCCGTTTCTTTCTTCGTTTCTCCGTTTCTTTCTTCGTTTCTCCGTTTCTATGTTCGTTTCTGCGTTTCTTTTTCCGTTTCTCGGTTTATTTCTTCGTTTCTCCATTTATTTCTCCGTTTCTTTCTTCGTTTCTCCGTTTCTTTCTTCGTTTCTCCGTTTCTATGTTTGTTTCTCCGTTTCTTTCTTCGTTTCTCCGTTTCTTTCTTCGTTTCTCTGTTTCCTTGTTAATTTTTCCGTTTATTTCTTCGTTACTCCATTTATTTCTCCGTTTCTTTCTTCGTTTCTCCGTTTATTTCTTCGTTTCTCCAGTTATTTCTCCGTTTCTCCGTTTCTTCCTTCGTTTCTCCGCTTCTTTGTTCGTTTCTCCGTTTCTTTCTTCGTTTCTCCGTTTCTTTCTTCGCTTCTCCGTTTCTTTCTTCGTTTCTGCCTTTCTTTCTTCGTTTCTCCGTTTCTTTCTTCGTTTCTCCGTTTCTTTGTTCGTTTCTCCGTTTATTTCTTCGTTTCTCCGTTTCTTTTTTCGTTTCTCCGTTTCTTTCTTCGTTTCTCCGTTTCTTTCTTCGTTTCTCCGTTTCTTTGTTCGTTTCTCCGTTTCTTTCTTCGTTTCTCCGTTTCTATGTTCGTTTCTCCGTTTCTTTTTCCGTTTCTCGGTTTATTTCTTCGTTTCTCCATTTATTTCTCCGTTTCTTTCTTCGTTTCGTCGTTTCTTTCTTCGTTACTCCGTTTATTTCTTCGTTTCTCCATTCATTTCTCCGTTTCTCCGTTTATATCTTCGTTTCTCCGTTTCTTTGTTCGTTTCTCCGTTTCTTTCTTCGTTTCTCCGTTTTTTTCTTTGTTTCTCCGTTTATTTCCTCGTTTCTCCATTTATTTCTCCGTTTCTCCGTTTCTTTCTTCGTTTCTCCGTTTCTTTGTTCGTTTCTCCGTTTTTTTCTTTGTTTCTCCGTTTATTTCCTCGTTTCTCCATTTATTTCTCCGTTTCTCCGTTTCTTTCTTCGTTTCTCCGTTTCTTTGTTCGTTTCTCCGTTTCCTTGTTCGTTTCTCCGTTTCATTCTTCGTTTCTCCGTTTCTTTCCTCGTTTCTCCGTTTGTTTCTTCGTTTCTCCGTTTCTTTCCTCGTTTCTCCGTTTGTTTCTTCGTTTCTCCGTTTATTTCTTCGTTTCTCCATTTATTTCTCCGTTTCTTTCTTCGTTTCTCCGTTTCTTTCTTCGTTTCTCCGTTTCTTTCTTCGTTTCTCCATTTCTTTCTTCGTTTCTCCGTTTCTTCGTTCGTTTCATCGTTTCTCCGTTTCTTTCGTCGTTTCTCCGTTTCTTTCTTCGTTTCTCCGTTTCTTTCTTCGTTTCTCCGTTTATTTCTTCGTTTCTACATTTATTTCACCGTTTCTTCCTTCGTTTCTCCGTTTGCTTGTTCGTTTCTCCGTTTATTTCTTCGTTTCTCCATTTATTTCTCCGTTTCTCCGTTTCTTTCTTCGTTTCTCCGATTCTTTGTTCGTTTCTCCGTTTCTTTCTTCGTTTCTCCGTTTCTTTCTTCGTTTCTCTGTTTCCTTGTTAATTTTTCCGTTTATTTCTTCGTTACTCCATTTATTTCTCCGTTTCTTTCTTCGTTTCTCCGTTTATTTCTTCGTTTCTCCAGTTATTTCTCCGTTTCTCCGTTTCTTCCTTCGTTTCTCCGCTTCTTTGTTCGTTTCTCCGTTTCTTTCTTCGTTTCTCCGTTTCTTTCTTCGTTTCTCCGTTTCTTTCTTCGCTTCTCCGTTTCTTTCTTCGTTTCTGCCTTTCTTTCTTCGTTTCTCCGTTTCTTTCTTCGTTTCTCCGTTTCTTTGTTCGTTTCTCCGTTTATTTCTTCGTTTCTCCGTTTCTTTCTTCGTTTCTCCGTTTCTTTCTTCGTTTCTCCGTTTCTTTCTTCGTTTCTCCGTTTCTTTGTTCGTTTCTCCGTTTCTTTGTTCGTTTCTCCGTTTCTTTCTTCGTTTCTACGTTTCTTTCTTGGTTTCTCCGTTTCTTTCTTCGTTTCTCCGTTTCTTTCTTCGTTTCTCCGTTTCTTTCTTCGTTTCTCCGTTTATTTCTTCCTTTCTCCGTTTATTTCTTCGTTTCTCCATTTATTTCTCCGTTCCTCCGTTTCTTTCTTCGTTTCTCCGTTTCTTTGTTCGTTTCTCCGTGTCTTTCTTCATTTCTCCGTTTCTTTCTTCGTTTCTGCCTTTCTTTCTTCGTTTCTCCGTTTCTTTGTTCGTTTCTCCGTTTCTTTGTTCGTTTCTCCGTTTCTTTGTTCGTTTCTCCGTTTCTTTCTTCGTGTCTCCGTTTCTTCCTTCGTTTCTCCGTTTGCTTGTTCGTTTCTCCGTTTCTTTCTTCGTTTCTCCGATTCTTTCTTCGTTCCTACGTTTCTTTCTTCGTTTCACCGTTTCTTTCTTCGTTTCTCCGTTTATTTCTTCGTTTCTCCGTTTATTTCTCCGTTTCTCCGTTTCTTTCTTCGTTTCTCCGTTTCTTTGTTCGTTTCTCCGTTTCTTTGTTCGTTTCTCCGTTTCTTTCTTCGTTTCTCCGTTTCTATGTTCGTTTCTCCGTTTCTTTTTCCGTTTCTCGGTTTATTTCTTCGTTTCTCCATTTATTTCTCCGTTTCTTTCTTCGTTTCGTCGTTTCTTTCTTCGTTACTCCGTTTATTTCTTCGTTTCTCCATTCATTTCTCCGTTTCTCCGTTTATTTCTTCGTTTCTCCGTTTCTTTGTTCGTTTCTCCGTTTCTTTCTTCGTTTCTCCGTTTTTTTCTTTGTTTCTCCGTTTATTTCCTCGTTTCTCCATTTATTTCTCCGTTTCTCCGTTTCTTTCTTCGTTTCTCCGATTCTTTGTTCGTTTCTCCGTTTCTTTCTTCGTTTCTCCGTTTCTTTCTTGATTTCGCCGTTTCTTTCTTCGTTTCTCCCTTTCTTTGTTCGTTTCTCTGTTTCTTTGTTCGTTTCTCCGTTTCTTTCTCCGTTTCTCGGTTTATTTCTTCGTTTGTCCATTTATTTCTACATTTCTCCGTTTCTTTCTTCGTTTCTCCGTTTCTTCCTTCGTTTCTCCGTTTGCTTGTTCGTTTCTCCGTTTATTTCTCCGTTTCTTCGTTTCTTTCTTCGTTTCTCCGTTTCTTTCTTAGTTTCTCCGTTTCTTTCTTCGCTTCTCCGTTTCTTTCTTCGTTTCTCCGTTTCTTTCCTCGTTTCTCCGTTTCTTTCTTCGTTTCTCCGTTTCCTTCCTCGTTTCTCCGTTTCTTTCTTCGTTTCTCCGTTTCTTTCTTCGTTTCTCCGTTTCTTTTTCCGTTTCTCCGTTTCTTTCTTCGTTTCTCCGTTTCCTTGTTCGTTTCTCCGTTTCTTTCTTCGTTTCTCCGTTTCCTTGTTCGTTTCTCCGTTTATTTCTTCGTGTCTCCATTTATTTCTCCGTTTCTTTCTTCGTTCCTCCGTTTCTTTGTTCGTTTCTCCGTTTCTTTCTTCGTTTCTCCGTTTCTTTCTTCGTTTCTCCGTTTCTTTCTTCGTTTCTCCGTTTATTTCTTCCTTTCTCCGTTTATTTCTTCGTTTCTCCATTTATTTCTCCGTTCCTCCGTTTCTTTCTTCGTTTCTCCGTTTCTTTCTTCGTTCCTCCGTTTCTTTCTTCGTTTCTGCCTTTCTTTCTTCGTTTCTCCGTTTCTTTCTTCGTTTCTCCGTTTCTTTGTTCGTTTCTCCGTTTCTTTCTTCGTTTCTCCGTTTCTTTCTTCGTTTCTCCGTTTCTTTCTTCGTTTCTCCGTTTCTTTGTTCGTTTCTCCGTTTCTTTCTTCGTTTCTCCGTTTCTTTGTTCGTTTCTCCGTTTCTTTCTTCGTTTCTCCGTTTCTATGTTCGTTTCTCCGTTTCTTTTTCCGTTTCTCGGTTTATTTCTTCGTTTCTCCATTTATTTCTCCGTTTCTTTCTTCGTTTCGTCGTTTCTTTCTTCGATACTCCGTTTATTTCTTCGTTTCTCCATTCATTTCTCCGTTTCTCCGTTTATTTCTTCGTTTTTCCATTTATTTCTTCGTTTCTCCGTTTCTTCTTCGTTTCACCGTTTCCTTGTTCATTTCTCCGTTTATTTCTTCGTTTCTCCACTTATTTCTCCGTTTCTTTCTCCGTTTTTCCGTTTCTTTGTTCGTTTCTCCGTTTCTTTCTTCGTTTCTCCGTTTCTTTCTTCGTTTCTCCGTTTCTTTCTTCGTTTCTCCGTTTCCTTGTTCATTTCTCCGTTTATTTCTTCGTTTCTCCATTTATTTCTCCGTTTCTTTCTTCGTTTCTCCGTTTCTTTGTTCGTTTCTCCGTTTCTTTCTTGGTTTCTCCGATTCTTTCTTCGTTTCTCCGTTTCTTTCTTCGTTTCTCCGTTTCTTTCTTCGTCTCTCCGTTTCTTTCTTCGTTTCTCCGTTTCTTTCTTCGTTTCTCCGTTTCTTTCTTCGTTTCTCCGTTTCTTTCTTCGTTTCTCCGTTTCTTTCGTCGTTTCTCCGTTCCTTTCTTCGTTTCTCCGTTTATTTCTTCGTTTCTACGATTATTTCTTCGTTTCTCCATTTATTTCTCCGTTCCTCCGTTTCTTTCTTCGTTTCTCCGTTTCTTTCTTCGTTTCTCCGTTTCTTTCTTCGTTTCTCCGTTTCCTTGTCCGTTTCTCCGTTTATTTCTTCGTTTCTCCATTTATTTCTCCGTTTCTTTCCTCGTATCTCCGTTTCTTTGTTCGTTTCTCCGTTTGTTTCTTCGTTTCTCCGTTTCTTTCTTCGCTTCTCCGTTTCTTTCTTCGTTTCTGACTTTCTTTCTTCGTTTCTCAGTTTCTTTCTTCGTTTCTCCGTTTCTTTCTTCGTTTCTCCGTTTCTTTCTTCGTTCCTCCGTTTCTTTCTTCGCTTCTCCGTTTCTTTCTTCGTTTCTCCGTTTCCTTGTTCGTTTCTCCGTTTATTTCTTCGTTTCTCCATTTATTTCTCCGTTTCTTTCTTCGTTTCTCCGTTTCTTTCTTCGTTTCTGCGTTTCTTTGTTCGTTTCTCCGTTTCTTTCTTCGTTCACCATTTCTTTCTTCGTTTCTCCGTTTCTTTCTTCGTTTCTCCGTTCCTTTCTTCGTTTCTCCGTTTCTTTCTTCGTTTGACCGTTTCTTTCTTCGTTTCTCCGTTTATTTCTTCGTTTCTCCATTTATTTCTCCGTTTCTCCGTTTCTTTCTTCGTTTCTCCATTTCATTCTTCGTTTCTCCGTTTCTTTCTTCGTTTCTCCGTTTCTTTGTTCGTTTCTCCGTTTCTTTCTTCGTTTCTCCGTTTATTTCTTGGTTTCTCCATTTATTTCTCCGCTTCTCCGTTTCTTTCTTCATTTCTCCGTTTCTTTGTTCGTTTCTCCGTTTCTTTCTTCGTTTCTCCGTTTCTTTCTTCGTTTCTCCGTTTATTTCTTCGTTTCTCCGTTTATTTCTCCGTTTCTTCGTTTCTCCGTTTCTTTCTTCGTTTCTCCGTTTATATCTTCGTTTCTCCATTTATTTCTCCGTTTCTCCGTTTCTTTCTTCGTTTCTCCGTTTCTTTGTTCGTTTCTCCGTTTCTTTGTTCGTTTCTCCGTTTCTTTCTTCGTTTCTCCGTTTCTTTCTTCGTTTCTCCGTTTCTTTCTTCGTTTCTCCGTTTCTTTCTTCGTTTCTCCGTTTATTTCTTCCTTTCTCCGTTTATTTCTTCGTTTCTCCATTTATTTCTCCGTTCCTCCGTTTCTTTCTTCGTTTCTCCGTTTCTTTCTTCGTTCCTCCGTTTCTTTCTTCGTTTCTGCCTTTCTTTCTTCGTTTCTCCGTTTCTTTCTTCGTTTCTCCGTTTCTTTGTTCGTTTCTCCGTTTCTTTCTTCGTTTCTCCGTTTCTTTCTTCGTTTCTCCGTTTCTTTCTTCGTTTCTCCGTTTCTTTGTTCGTTTCTCCGTTTCTTTCTTCGTTTCTCCGTTTCTTTGTTCGTTTCTCCGTTTCTTTCTTCGTTTCTCCGTTTCTATGTTCGTTTCTCCGTTTCTTTTTCCGTTTCTCGGTTTATTTCTTCGTTTCTCCATTTATTTCTCCGTTTCTTTCTTCTTTTCGTCGTTTCTTTCTTCGATACTCCGTTTATTTCTTCGTTTCTCCATTCATTTCTCCGTTTCTCCGTTTATTTCTTCGTTTTTCCATTTATTTCTTCGTTTCTCCGTTTCTTCTTCGTTTCACCGTTTCCTTGTTCATTTCTCCGTTTATTTCTTCGTTTCTCCACTTATTTCTCCGTTTCTTTCTCCGTTTTTCCGTTTCTTTGTTCGTTTCTCCGTTTCTTTCTTCGTTTCTCCGTTTCTTTCTTCGTTTCTCCGTTTCTTTCTTCGTTTCTCCGTTTCCTTGTTCATTTCTCCGTTTATTTCTTCGTTTCTCCATTTATTTCTCCGTTTCTTTCTTCGTTTCTCCGTTTCTTTGTTCGTTTCTCCGTTTCTTTCTTGGTTTCTCCGATTCTTTCTTCGTTTCTTTCTTCGTTTCTCCGTTTCCTTGTTCATTTCTCCGTTTATTTCTTCGTTTCTCCGTTTCTTTCTTCGTCTCTCCGTTTCTTTCTTCGTTTCTCCGTTTCTTTCTTCGTTTCTCCGTTTCTTTCTTCGTTTCTCCGTTTCTTTCGTCGTTTCTCCGTTCCTTTCTTCGTTTCTCCGTTTATTTCTTCGTTTCTACGATTATTTCTTCGTTTCTCCATTTATTTCTCCGTTCCTCCGTTTCTTTCTTCGTTTCTCCGTTTCTTTCTTCGTTTCTCCGTTTCCTTGTCCGTTTCTCCGTTTATTTCTTCGTTTCTCCATTTATTTCTCCGTTTCTTTCCTCGTATCTCCGTTTCTTTGTTCGTTTCTCCGTTTGTTTCTTCGTTTCTCCGTTTCTTTCTTCGCTTCTCCGTTTCTTTCTTCGTTTCTGACTTTCTTTCTTCGTTTCTCAGTTTCTTTCTTCGTTTCTCCGTTTCTTTCTTCGTTTCTCCGTTTCTTTCTTCGTTCCTCCGTTTCTTTCTTCGCTTCTCCGTTTCTTTCTTCGTTTCTCCGTTTCCTTGTTCGTTTCTCCGTCTATTTCTTCGTTTCTCCATTTATTTCTCCGTTTGTTTCTTCGTTTCTCCGTTTCTTTGTTCGTTTCTCCGTTTCTCTTTCGTTTCTCCGTTTCTTTCTTCGTTTCTCCGTTTCTTTCTTCGTTTCTGCGTTTCTTTGTTCGTTTCTCCGTTTCTTTCTTCGTTCACCATTTCTTTCTTCGTTTCTCCGTTTCTTTCTTCGTTTCTCCGTTCCTTTCTTCGTTTTTCCGTTTCTTTCTTCGTTTGACCGTTTCTTTCTTCGTTTCTCCGTTTATTTCTTCGTTTCTCCATTTATTTCTCCGTTTCTCCGTTTCTTTCTTCGTTTCTCCATTTCATTCTTCGTTTCTCCGTTTCTTTCTTCGTTTCTCCGTTTCTTTGTTCGTTTCTCCGTTTCTTTCTTCGTTTCTCCGTTTATTTCTTGGTTTCTCCATTTATTTCTCCGCTTCTCCGTTTCTTTCTTCATTTCTCCGTTTCTTTGTTCGTTTCTCCGTTTCTTTCTTCGTTTCTCCGTTTCTTTCTTCGTTTCTCCGTTTATTTCTTCGTTTCTCCGTTTATTTCTCCGTTTCTTCGTTTCTCCGTTTCTTTCTTCGTTTCTCCGTTTATTACTTCGTTTCTCCATTTATTTCTCCGTTTCTCCGTTTCTTTCTTCGTTTCTCCGTTTCTTTGTTCGTTTCTCCGTTTCTTTGTTCGTTTCTCCGTTTCTTTCTTCGTTTTTCCGTTTCTTTGTTCGTTTCTCCGTTTCTCGGTTTATTTCTTCGTTTCTCCATTTATTTCTTCGTTTCTCCATTTATTTCTTCGTTTCTCCGTTTCCTTGTTCGTTGCTCCGTTTTTTTCGCCGTTTTTTTCTTCGTTTCTCCGTTTCTTTCTTCGTTTCTCATTTATTTCTTCGTTTCTCCATTTATTTCTCCGTTTCTCCGTTTCTGTCTTCGTTTCTCCGTTTCTATGTTCGTTTCTCCGTTTCTTTGTTCGTTTCTCCGTTTATTTGTTCGTTTCTCCGTTTCTTTGTTCGTCTCTCCGTTTCTTTCCTCGTATCTCCGTTTCTTTGTTCGTTTCTCCGTTTGTTTCTTCGTTTCTCCGTTTCTTTCTTCGCTTCTCCGTTTCTTTCTTCGTTTCTGACTTTCTTTCTTCGTTTCTCAGTTTCTTTCTTCGTTTCTCCGTTTCTTTCTTCGTTTCTCCGTTTCTTTCTTCGTTCCTCCGTTTCTTTCTTCGCTTCTCCGTTTCTTTCTTCGTTTCTCCGTTTCCTTGTTCGTTTCTCCGTTTATTTCTTCGTTTCTCCATTTATTTCTCCGTTTGTTTCTTCGTTTCTCCGTTTCTTTGTTCGTTTCTCCGTTTCTCTTTCGTTTCTCCGTTTCTTTCTTCGTTTCTCCGTTTCTTTCTTCGTTTCTGCGTTTCTTTGTTCGTTTCTCCGTTTCTTTCTTCGTTCACCGTTTCTTTCTTCGTTTCTCCGTTTCTTTCTTCGTTTCTCCGTTCCTTTCTTCGTTTCTCCGTTTCTTTCTTCGTTTGACCGTTTCTTTCTTCGTTTCTCCGTTTATTTCTTCGTTTCTCCATTTATTTCTCCGTTTCTCCGTTTCTTTCTTCGTTTCTCCATTTCATTCTTCGTTTCTCCGTTTCTTTCTTCGTTTCTCCGTTTCTTTGTTCGTTTCTCCGTTTCTTTCTTCGTGTCTCCGTTTCTTCCTTCGTTTCTCCGTTTGCTTGTTCGTTTCTCCGTTTCTTTCTTCGTTTCTCCGATTCTTTCTTCGTTCCTACGTTTCTTTCTTCGTTTCACCGTTTCTTTCTTCGTTTCTCCGTTTATTTCTTCGTTTCTCCGTTTATTTCTCCGTTTCTCCGTTTCTTTCTTCGTTTCTCCGTTTCTTTGTTCGTTTCTCCGTTTCTTTGTTCGTTTCTCCGTTTCTTTCTTCGTTTCTCCGTTTCTATGTTCGTTTCTCCGTTTCTTTTTCCGTTTCTCGGTTTATTTCTTCGTTTCTCCATTTATTTCTCCGTTTCTTTCTTCGTTTCGTCGTTTCTTTCTTCGTTACTCCGTTTATTTCTTCGTTTCTCCATTCATTTCTCCGTTTCTCCGTTTATTTCTTCGTTTCTCCGTTTCTTTGTTCGTTTCTCCGTTTCTTTCTTCGTTTCTCCGTTTTTTTCTTTGTTTCTCCGTTTATTTCCTCGTTTCTCCATTTATTTCTCCGTTTCTCCGTTTCTTTCTTCGTTTCTCCGATTCTTTGTTCGTTTCTCCGTTTCTTTCTTCGTTTCTCCGTTTCTTTCTTGATTTCGCCGTTTCTTTCTTCGTTTCTCCCTTCCTTTGTTCGTTTCTCTGTTTCTTTGTTCGTTTCTCCGTTTCTTTCTCCGTTTCTCGGTTTATTTCTTCGTTTGTCCATTTATTTCTACATTTCTCCGTTTCTTTCTTCGTTTCTCCGTTTCTTCCTTCGTTTCTCCGTTTGCTTGTTCGTTTCTCCGTTTATTTCTCCGTTTCTTCGTTTCTTTCTTCGTTTCTCCGTTTCTTTCTTAGTTTCTCCGTTTCTTTCTTCGCTTCTCCGTTTCTTTCTTCGTTTCTCCGTTTCTTTCCTCGTTTCTCCGTTTCTTTCTTCGTTTCTCCGTTTCCTTCCTCGTTTCTCCGTTTCTTTCTTCGTTTCTCCGTTTCTTTCTTCGTTTCTCCGTTTCTTTTTCCGTTTCTCCGTTTCTTTCTTCGTTTCTCCGTTTCCTTGTTCGTTTCTCCGTTTCTTTCTTCGTTTCTCCGTTTCCTTGTTCGTTTCTCCGTTTATTTCTTCGTGTCTCCATTTATTTCTCCGTTTCTTTCTTCGTTCCTCCGTTTCTTTGTTCGTTTCTCCGTTTCTTTCTTCGTTTCTCCGTTTCTTTCTTCGTTTCTCCGTTTCTTCGTTCGTTTCATCGTTTCTCCGTTTCTCCGTTTGTCGGTTTATTCCTTCGTTTCTCCATTTATTTCTCCGATTCTCCGTTTCTTTCTTCGTTTCTTCGTTTCTTTCATTGTTACACCGTTTCTTTCTTCGTTTCTCTGTTTCTTTCTTCGTTTCGCCGTTTCTTTCTTCGTTTCTCCGTTTATTTCTTCGTTTCTCCATTTATTTCTCCGTTTCTCCATTTCTTCCGTCGTTTCTCCGTTTCCTTGTTCGTTTCTCCGTTTATTTCTTCGTTTCTCCGTTTATTTCTCCTTTTCTCCGTTTCTTTCTTCGTTTCTCCGTTTCTTTGTTCGTTTCTCCGTCTCTTTCTTCGTTTCTCCGTTTATTTCTTCGTTTCTCCATTTATTTCTCCGTTTCTTTCTTCGTTTCTCCGTTTCTTTGTTCGTTTCTCCGTTTCTTTCTTCGTTTCTCCGTTTCTTCGTTCGTTTCATCGTTTCTCCGTTTCTCCGTTTGTCGGTTTATTCCTTCGTTTCTCCATTTATTTCTCCGTTTCTCCATTTCTTCCGTCGTTTCTCCGTTTCCTTGTTCGTTTCTCCGTTTATTTCTTCGTTTCTCCGTTTATTTCTCCTTTTCTCCGTTTCTTTCTTCGTTTCTCCGTTTCTTTGTTCGTTTCTCCGTTTCTTTCTTCGTTTCTCCGTTTATTTCTTCGTTACTCCATTTATTTCTCCGTTTCTCCGTTTCTTCCTTCGTTTCTCCGTTTCTTTCTTCGTTTCTCCGTTTCTTTCTTCGTTTCTCCGTTTCTTTCTTCGTTTCTCCGTTTCTTTCTTCGTTTCTCCGTTTCTTTCTTCGTTTCTCCGTTTATTTCTTCCTTTCTCCGTTTATTTCTTCGTTTCTCCATTTATTTCTCCGTTCCTCCGTTTCTTTCTTCGTTTCTCCGTTTCTTTCTTCGTTCCTCCGTTTCTTTCTTCGTTTCTGCCTTTCTTTCTTCGTTTCTCCGTTTCTTTCTTCGTTTCTCCGTTTCTTTGTTCGTTTCTCCGTTTCTTTCTTCGTTTCTCCGTTTCTTTCTTCGTTTCTCCGTTTCTTTCTTCGTTTCTCCGTTTCTTTGTTCGTTTCTCCGTTTCTTTCTTCGTTTCTCCGTTTCTTTGTTCGTTTCTCCGTTTCTTTCTTCGTTTCTCCGTTTCTATGTTCGTTTCTCCGTTTCTTTTTCCGTTTCTCGGTTTATTTCTTCGTTTCTCCATTTATTTCTCCGTTTCTTTCTTCGTTTCGTCGTTTCTTTCTTCGATACTCCGTTTATTTCTTCGTTTCTCCATTCATTTCTCCGTTTCTCCGTTTATTTCTTCGTTTTTCCATTTATTTCTTCGTTTCTCCGTTTCTTCTTCGTTTCACCGTTTCCTTGTTCATTTCTCCGTTTATTTCTTCGTTTCTCCACTTATTTCTCCGTTTCTTTCTCCGTTTTTCCGTTTCTTTGTTCGTTTCTCCGTTTCTTTCTTCGTTTCTCCGTTTCTTTCTTCGTTTCTCCGTTTCTTTCTTCGTTTCTCCGTTTCCTTGTTCATTTCTCCGTTTATTTCTTCGTTTCTCCATTTATTTCTCCGTTTCTTTCTTCGTTTCTCCGTTTCTTTGTTCGTTTCTCCGTTTCTTTCTTGGTTTCTCCGATTCTTTCTTCGTTTCTCCGTTTCTTTCTTCGTTTCTCCGTTTCCTTGTTCATTTCTCCGTTTATTTCTTCGTTTCTCCGTTTCTTTCTTCGTCTCTCCGTTTCTTTCTTCGTTTCTCCGTTTCTTTCTTCGTTTCTCCGTTTCTTTCTTCGTTTCTCCGTTTCTTTCTTCGTTTCTCCGTTTCTTTCGTCGTTTCTCCGTTCCTTTCTTCGTTTCTCCGTTTATTTCTTCGTTTCTACGATTATTTCTTCGTTTCTCCATTTATTTCTCCGTTCCTCCGTTTCTTTCTTCGTTTCTCCGTTTCTTTCTTCGTTTCTCCGTTTCCTTGTCCGTTTCTCCGTTTATTTCTTCGTTTCTCCATTTATTTCTCCGTTTCTTTCCTCGTATCTCCGTTTCTTTGTTCGTTTCTCCGTTTGTTTCTTCGTTTCTCCGTTTCTTTCTTCGCTTCTCCGTTTCTTTCTTCGTTTCTGACTTTCTTTCTTCGTTTCTCAGTTTCTTTCTTCGTTTCTCCGTTTCTTTCTTCGTTTCTCCGTTTCTTTCTTCGTTCCTCCGTTTCTTTCTTCGCTTCTCCGTTTCTTTCTTCGTTTCTCCGTTTCCTTGTTCGTTTCTCCGTTTATTTCTTCGTTTCTCCATTTATTTCTCCGTTTCTTTCTTCGTTTCTCCGTTTCTTTCTTCGTTTCTGCGTTTCTTTGTTCGTTTCTCCGTTTCTTTCTTCGTTCACCATTTCTTTCTTCGTTTCTCCGTTTCTTTCTTCGTTTCTCCGTTCCTTTCTTCGTTTCTCCGTTTCTTTCTTCGTTTGACCGTTTCTTTCTTCGTTTCTCCGTTTATTTCTTCGTTTCTCCATTTATTTCTCCGTTTCTCCGTTTCTTTCTTCGTTTCTCCATTTCATTCTTCGTTTCTCCGTTTCTTTCTTCGTTTCTCCGTTTCTTTGTTCGTTTCTCCGTTTCTTTCTTCGTTTCTCCGTTTATTTCTTGGTTTCTCCATTTATTTCTCCGCTTCTCCGTTTCTTTCTTCATTTCTCCGTTTCTTTGTTCGTTTCTCCGTTTCTTTCTTCGTTTCTCCGTTTCTTTCTTCGTTTCTCCGTTTATTTCTTCGTTTCTCCGTTTATTTCTCCGTTTCTTCGTTTCTCCGTTTCTTTCTTCGTTTCTCCGTTTATATCTTCGTTTCTCCATTTATTTCTCCGTTTCTCCGTTTCTTTCTTCGTTTCTCCGTTTCTTTGTTCGTTTCTCCGTTTCTTTGTTCGTTTCTCCGTTTCTTTCTTCGTTTCTCCGTTTCTTTCTTCGTTTCTCCGTTTCTTTCTTCGTTTCTCCGTTTCTTTCTTCGTTTCTCCGTTTATTTCTTCCTTTCTCCGTTTATTTCTTCGTTTCTCCATTTATTTCTCCGTTCCTCCGTTTCTTTCTTCGTTTCTCCGTTTCTTTCTTCGTTCCTCCGTTTCTTTCTTCGTTTCTGCCTTTCTTTCTTCGTTTCTCCGTTTCTTTGTTCGTTTCTCCGTTTCTTTGTTCGTTTCTCCGTTTCTTTCTTCGTTTCTCCGTTTCTTTCTTCGTTTCTCCGTTTCTTTCTTCGTTTCTCCGTTTCTTTGTTCGTTTCTCCGTTTCTTTCTTCGTTTCTCCGTTTCTTTGTTCGTTTCTCCGTTTCTTTCTTCGTTTCTCCGTTTCTATGTTCGTTTCTCCGTTTCTTTTTCCGTTTCTCGGTTTATTTCTTCGTTTCTCCATTTATTTCTCCGTTTCTTTCTTCGTTTCGTCGTTTCTTTCTTCGATACTCCGTTTATTTCTTCGTTTCTCCATTCATTTCTCCGTTTCTCCGTTTATTTCTTCGTTTTTCCATTTATTTCTTCGTTTCTCCGTTTCTTCTTCGTTTCACCGTTTCCTTGTTCATTTCTCCGTTTATTTCTTCGTTTCTCCACTTATTTCTCCGTTTCTTTCTCCGTTTTTCCGTTTCTTTGTTCGTTTCTCCGTTTCTTTCTTCGTTTCTCCGTTTCTTTCTTCGTTTCTCCGTTTCTTTCTTCGTTTCTCCGTTTCCTTGTTCATTTCTCCGTTTATTTCTTCGTTTCTCCATTTATTTCTCCGTTTCTTTCTTCGTTTCTCCGTTTCTTTGTTCGTTTCTCCGTTTCTTTCTTGGTTTCTCCGATTCTTTCTTCGTTTCTCCGTTTCTTTCTTCGTTTCTCCGTTTCCTTGTTCATTTCTCCGTTTATTTCTTCGTTTCTCCGTTTCTTTCTTCGTCTCTCCGTTTCTTTCTTCGTTTCTCCGTTTCTTTCTTCGTTTCTCCGTTTCTTTCTTCGTTTCTCCGTTTCTTTCGTCGTTTCTCCGTTCCTTTCTTCGTTTCTCCGTTTATTTCTTCGTTTCTACGATTATTTCTTCGTTTCTCCATTTATTTCTCCGTTCCTCCGTTTCTTTCTTCGTTTCTCCGTTTCTTTCTTCGTTTCTCCGTTTCCTTGTCCGTTTCTCCGTTTATTTCTTCGTTTCTCCATTTATTTCTCCGTTTCTTTCCTCGTATCTCCGTTTCTTTGTTCGTTTCTCCGTTTGTTTCTTCGTTTCTCCGTTTCTTTCTTCGCTTCTCCGTTTCTTTCTTCGTTTCTGACTTTCTTTCTTCGTTTCTCAGTTTCTTTCTTCGTTTCTCCGTTTCTTTCTTCGTTTCTCCGTTTCTTTCTTCGTTCCTCCGTTTCTTTCTTCGCTTCTCCGTTTCTTTCTTCGTTTCTCCGTTTCCTTGTTCGTTTCTCCGTTTATTTCTTCGTTTCTCCATTTATTTCTCCGTTTGTTTCTTCGTTTCTCCGTTTCTTTGTTCGTTTCTCCGTTTCTCTTTCGTTTCTCCGTTTCTTTCTTCGTTTCTCCGTTTCTTTCTTCGTTTCTGCGTTTCTTTGTTCGTTTCTCCGTTTCTTTCTTCGTTCACCGTTTCTTTCTTCGTTTCTCCGTTTCTTTCTTCGTTTCTCCGTTCCTTTCTTCGTTTCTCCGTTTCTTTCTTCGTTTGACCGTTTCTTTCTTCGTTTCTCCGTTTATTTCTTCGTTTCTCCATTTATTTCTCCGTTTCTCCGTTTCTTTCTTCGTTTCTCCTTTTCATTCTTCGTTTCTCCGTTTCTTTCTTCGTTTCTCCGTTTCTTTGTTCGTTTCTCCGTTTCTTTCTTCGTTTCTCCGTTTATTTCTTGGTTTCTCCATTTATTTCTCCGCTTCTCCGTTTCTTTCTTCATTTCTCCGTTTCTTTGTTCGTTTCTCCGTTTCTTTCTTCGTTTCTCCGTTTCTTTCTTCGTTTCTCCGTTTATTTCTTCGTTTCTCCGTTTATTTCTCCGTTTCTTCGTTTCTCCGTTTCTTTCTTCGTTTCTCCGTTTATATCTTCGTTTCTCCATTTATTTCTCCGTTTCTCCGTTTCTTTCTTCGTTTCTCCGTTTCTTTGTTCGTTTCTCCGTTTCTTTGTTCGTTTCTCCGTTTCTTTCTTCGTTTTTCCGTTTCTTTGTTCGTTTCTCCGTTTCTCGGTTTATTTCTTCGTTTCTCCATTTATTTCTTCGTTTCTCCATTTATTTCTTCGTTTCTCCGTTTCCTTGTTCGTTGCTACGTTTTTTTCGCCGTTTTTTTCTTCGTTTCTCCGTTTCTTTCTTCGTTTCTCATTTATTTCTTCGTTTCTCCATTTATTTCTCCGTTTCTCCGTTTCTGTCTTCGTTTCTCCGTTTCTATGTTCGTTTCTCCGTTTCTTTGTTCGTTTCTCCGTTTCTTTGTTCGTTTCTCCGTTTCTTTGTTCGTCTCTCCGTTTCTTTTTTCGTTTCTCCGTTTCTTTCTTTGTTTCTCCGTTTCCTTCCTCGTTTCTCCGTTTCTTTCTTCGTTTCTACGTTTATTTCTTCGTTTCTCCATTTATTTCTCCGTTTCTTCGTTCCTTTCTTCATTTCTCGGTTTCTTTCTTCGTTTCTCCGTTTCTTCCTTCGTTTCTCCGTTTCTTTCTTCGTTTCTCCGTTTCTTTCTTCGTTTCTCCGTTTCTTTCTTCATATCTCCGTTTCTTTCTTCGTTTCTCCGTTTCTTTCTTCGTTTCTCCGTTTCCTTGTTCGCTTCTGCGTTTCTTTCTTCGTTTCTCCTTTTCTTTCCTCGTTTCTCCGTTTCTTTATTCGTTTCTCCGTTTATTTCTTCGTTTCTCCATTTATTTCTCCGTTTCTCCGTTTCTTTCTTCGTTTCTCCATTTCTTTCTTCGTTTCTCCGTTTCTTTGTTCGTTTCTCCGTTTCTTTCTTCGCTTCTCCATTTCTTTGTTCGTTTCTGCGTTTATTTCTTCGTTTCTCCATTTATTTCCTCGTTTCTCCGTTTCTTTCTTCGTTACTCCGGTTCTTTCTTCGTTTCTCCGTTTCTTGCTTGGTTTCTCCGTTTCTTTCTTCGTTTCTCCGTTTCTTTCTTCGTTTCTCCGTTTCTTTCTTCATTTCTCCGTTTCTATGTTCGCTTCTCCGTTTCTTTCTTCGTTTCTCCGTTTCTTTCCTCGTTTCTCCGTTTCTTTCTTCGTTTCTCCGTTTCTTTCTTCGTTTCTCCGTTTCTTTCTTCATATCTCCGTTTCTTTCTTCGTTTCTCCGTTTCTTTCTTCGTTTCTCCGTTTATTTCTTCGTTTCTCCATTTATTTCTCCGTTTCTCCATTTCTTCCGTCGTTTCTCCGTTTCCTTGTTCGTTTCTCCGTTTCTTTCTTCGTTTCTCCATTTCTTTCTTCGTTTCTCCGTTTCTGTCTTCGATTCTCCGTTTCTTTCTTCGATTCTCCGTTTCTTTCTTCGTTTCTCCATTTCTTTCTTCGTATCTCCGTTTCTTTCTTCGTTTCTCCGTTTCTTTCTTCGTTTCTCCGTTTCTTTGTTCGTTTCTCCGTTTCTTTGATCGTTTCTTCGTTTCTTCATTTCTTTCTTCGTTTCTCCGTTTCTTTCTTCGTTTCTCCGTTTGCTTGTTCGTTTCTCCATGTATTTCTTCGTTTCTCCATTTATTTCACCGTCTCTCCGTATCTTTCTTCGTTTCTCCGTTTCTTTGTTCGTTTCTCCGTTTCTTTCTTCGTTACTCTGGTTCTTTCTTCGTTTCTCCGATTCATTCTTCGTTTCTCCGTTTCTATCTTCGTTTCTTCGTTTCTTTGTTCGTTTCTCCGTTTCTTTGTTCGTTTCTCCGTTTCTTTGGTCGTTTCTCCGTTTCTTTCTTCGCTTCTCCGTTTCTTTGTTCGTTTCTCCGTTTATTTCTTCGTTTCTCCTTTTATGTCTCCGTTTCTCCGTTTCTTTCTTCGTTACTCCGGTTCTTTCTTCGTTTCTACGTTTCTTTCTTCGTTTCTCCATTTCTTTTTTCGTTTCTCCGTTTCTTCCTTCGTTTCTCCGTTTCTTCCTTCGTTTCTCCGTTTCTTTGTTCGTTTCTGCGTTTATTTCTTCGTTTCTCCATTTATTTTCCCGTTTCTCCGTTTCTTTCTTCGTTACTCCGTTTCTCTCATCGTATCTCCGTTTCTTTCTTCGTTTCTCCGTTTCTTTCTTCGTTTCTCCGTTTCTTTCTTCGATTCTCCGTTTCTTTCTTCGATTCTCCGTTTCTTTCATCGTTTCTCCGTTTCTCTCTTCGTATCTCCGTTTCTTTCTTCGTTTCTCCGTTTCTTTCTTCGTTTCTCCATTGCTTTCTTCGATTCTCCGTTTCTTTCTTCGTTTCTCCGTTTCCTGGTTCGTTTCTCCGTTTCTTTCTTCGTTTCTCCATTTATTTCTCCGTTTCTTTCTTCGTTTCTCCGTTTCTTTCTTCGTTTCTCCGTTTCTTTCTTCGTTTCTCCGTTTATTTCTTCGTTTCTCCATTTATTTCTCCGTTTCTTTCTTCGTTTCTCCGTTTATTTCTTCGTTTCTCCATTTATTTCTCCGTTTCTTTCTTCGCTTCTCCGTTTCTTTGTTTGTTTCTCCGTTTATTTCTTCGTTTCTCCATTTCCTTCTTCGTTTCTCTGTTTCTTTCTTCGTTTCTCCGTTTGCTTGTTCGTTTCTGCATTTATTTCTTCGTTTCTCCGTTTCTTTGTTCGTTTCTCCGTTTCTTTCTTCGTTTCTCCGTTTATTTCTTCGTTTCTCCATTTATTTCTCCGTTTCTTTCTTCGTTTCTCCGTTTCTTTGTTCGTTTCTCCGTTTCTTTCCTCGTTTCTCCGTTTCTTTCTTCGTTTCTCCGTTTCTTCGTTCGTTTCATCGTTTCTCCGTTTCACCGTTTGTCGGTTTATTCCTTCGTTTCTCCATTTATTTCTCCGATTCTCCGTTTCTTTCTTCGTTTCTTCGTTTCTTTCATCGTTACTCCGTTTCTCTCATCGTATCTCCGTTTCTTTCTTCGTTTCTCCGTTTCTTTCTTCGTTTCTCCGTTTCTTTCTTCGATTCTCCGTTTGCTTGTTCGTTTCTCCGTTTATTTCTCCGTTTCTCCGTTTCTTTCTTCGTTTCTCCGTTTCTTTCTCCGTTTCTCCGTTTCTTTCTTCGATTCTCCGTTTCTTTCTTCGATTCTCCGTTTCTTTCTTCGTTTCTCCGTTTGCTTGTTCGTTTCTCCGTTTATTTCTCCGTTTCTCCGTTTCTTTCTTCGTTTCTCCGTTTCTTTCTTCGTTTCTCCGTTTCTTCCTTCGTTTCTCCGTTTGCTTGTTCGTTTCTCCGTTTATTTCTCCGTTTCTTCGTTTCTTTCTTCGTTTCTCCGTTTCTTTCTTAGTTTCTCCGTTTCTTTCTTCGCTTCTCCGTTTCTTTCTTCGTTTCTCCGTTTCTTTCCTCGTTTCTCCGTTTCTTTCTTCGTTTCTCCGTTTCCTTCCTCGTTTCTCCGTTTCTTTCTTCGTTTCTCCGTTTCTTTCTTCGTTTCTCCGTTTCTTTTTCCGTTTCTCCGTTTCTTTCTTCGTTTCTCCGTTTCCTTGTTCGTTTCTCCGTTTCTTTCTTCGTTTCTCCGTTTCCTTGTTCGTTTCTCCGTTTATTTCTTCGTGTCTCCATTTATTTCTCCGTTTCTTTCTTCGTTCCTCCGTTTCTTTGTTCGTTTCTCCGTTTCTTTCTTCGTTTCTCCGTTTCTTTCTTCGTTTCTCCGTTTCTTCGTTCGTTTCATCGTTTCTCCGTTTCTCCGTTTGTCGGTTTATTCCTTCGTTTCTCCATTTATTTCTCCGATTCTCCGTTTCTTTCTTCGTTTCTTCGTTTCTTTCATTGTTACACCGTTTCTTTCTTCGTTTCTCTGTTTCTTTCTTCGTTTCGCCGTTTCTTTCTTCGTTTCTCCGTTTATTTCTTCGTTTCTCCATTTATTTCTCCGTTTCTCCATTTCTTCCGTCGTTTCTCCGTTTCCTTGTTCGTTTCTCCGTTTATTTCTTCGTTTCTCCGTTTATTTCTCCTTTTCTCCGTTTCTTTCTTCGTTTCTCCGTTTCTTTGTTCGTTTCTCCGTCTCTTTCTTCGTTTCTCCGTTTATTTCTTCGTTTCTCCATTTATTTCTCCGTTTCCTTCTTCGTTTCTCCGTTTCTTTGTTCGTTTCTCCGTTTCTTTCTTCGTTTCTCCGTTTCTTCGTTCGTTTCATCGTTTCTCCGTTTCTCCGTTTGTCGGTTTATTCCTTCGTTTCTCCATTTATTTCTCCGTTTCTCCATTTCTTCCGTCGTTTCTCCGTTTCCTTGTTCGTTTCTCCGTTTATTTCTTCGTTTCTCCGTTTATTTCTCCTTTTCTCCGTTTCTTTCTTCGTTTCTCCGTTTCTTTGTTCGTTTCTCCGTTTCTTTCTTCGTTTCTCCGTTTATTTCTTCGTTACTCCATTTATTTCTCCGTTTCTTTCTTCGTTTCTCCGTTTATTTCTTCGTTTCTCCATTTATTTCTCCGTTTCTCCGTTTCTTCCTTCGTTTCTCCGTTTCTTTCTTCGTTTCTCCGTTTCTTTCTTCGTTTCTCCGTTTCTTTCTTCGTTTCTCCGTTTCTTTCTTCGTTTCTCCGTTTCTTTCTTCGTTTCTCCGTTTATTTCTTCCTTTCTCCGTTTATTTCTTCGTTTCTCCATTTATTTCTCCGTTCCTCCGTTTCTTTCTTCGTTTCTCCGTTTCTTTCTTCGTTCCTCCGTTTCTTTCTTCGTTTCTGCCTTTCTTTCTTCGTTTCTCCGTTTCTTTCTTCGTTTCTCCGTTTCTTTGTTCGTTTCTCCGTTTCTTTCTTCGTTTCTCCGTTTCTTTCTTCGTTTCTCCGTTTCTTTCTTCGTTTCTCCGTTTCTTTGTTCGTTTCTCCGTTTCTTTCTTCGTTTCTCCGTTTCTTTGTTCGTTTCTCCGTTTCTTTCTTCGTTTCTCCGTTTCTATGTTCGTTTCTCCGTTTCTTTTTCCGTTTCTCGGTTTATTTCTTCGTTTCTCCATTTATTTATCCGTTTCTTTCTTCGTTTCGTCGTTTCTTTCTTCGATACTCCGTTTATTTCTTCGTTTCTCCATTCATTTCTCCGTTTCTCCGTTTATTTCTTCGTTTTTCCATTTATTTCTTCGTTTCTCCGTTTCTTCTTCGTTTCACCGTTTCCTTGTTCATTTCTCCGTTTATTTCTTCGTTTCTCCACTTATTTCTCCGTTTCTTTCTCCGTTTTTCCGTTTCTTTGTTCGTTTCTCCGTTTCTTTCTTCGTTTCTCCGTTTCTTTCTTCGTTTCTCCGTTTCTTTCTTCGTTTCTCCGTTTCCTTGTTCATTTCTCCGTTTATTTCTTCGTTTCTCCATTTATTTCTCCGTTTCTTTCTTCGTTTCTCCGTTTCTTTGTTCGTTTCTCCGTTTCTTTCTTGGTTTCTCCGATTCTTTCTTCGTTTCTCCGTTTCTTTCTTCGTTTCTCCGTTTCCTTGTTCATTTCTCCGTTTATTTCTTCGTTTCTCCGTTTCTTTCTTCGTCTCTCCGTTTCTTTCTTCGTTTCTCCGTTTCTTTCTTCGTTTCTCCGTTTCTTTCTTCGTTTCTCCGTTTCTTTCTTCGTTTCTCCGTTTCTTTCGTCGTTTCTCCGTTCCTTTCTTCGTTTCTCCGTTTATTTCTTCGTTTCTACGATTATTTCTTCGTTTCTCCATTTATTTCTCCGTTCCTCCGTTTCTTTCTTCGTTTCTCCGTTTCTTTCTTCGTTTCTCCGTTTCCTTGTCCGTTTCTCCGTTTATTTCTTCGTTTCTCCATTTATTTCTCCGTTTCTTTCCTCGTATCTCCGTTTCTTTGTTCGTTTCTCCGTTTGTTTCTTCGTTTCTCCGTTTCTTTCTTCGCTTCTCCGTTTCTTTCTTCGTTTCTGACTTTCTTTCTTCGTTTCTCAGTTTCTTTCTTCGTTTCTCCGTTTCTTTCTTCGTTTCTCCGTTTCTTTCTTCGTTCCTCCGTTTCTTTCTTCGCTTCTCCGTTTCTTTCTTCGTTTCTCCGTTTCCTTGTTCGTTTCTCCGTTTATTTCTTCGTTTCTCCATTTATTTCTCCGTTTCTTTCTTCGTTTCTCCGTTTCTTTCTTCGTTTCTGCGTTTCTTTGTTCGTTTCTCCGTTTCTTTCTTCGTTCACCATTTCTTTCTTCGTTTCTCCGTTTCTTTCTTCGTTTCTCCGTTCCTTTCTTCGTTTCTCCGTTTCTTTCTTCGTTTGACCGTTTCTTTCTTCGTTTCTCCGTTTATTTCTTCGTTTCTCCATTTATTTCTCCGTTTCTCCGTTTCTTTCTTCGTTTCTCCATTTCATTCTTCGTTTCTCCGTTTCTTTCTTCGTTTCTCCGTTTCTTTGTTCGTTTCTCCGTTTCTTTCTTCGTTTCTCCGTTTATTTCTTGGTTTCTCCATTTATTTCTCCGCTTCTCCGTTTCTTTCTTCATTTCTCCGTTTCTTTGTTCGTTTCTCCGTTTCTTTCTTCGTTTCTCCGTTTCTTTCTTCGTTTCTCCGTTTATTTCTTCGTTTCTCCGTTTATTTCTCCGTTTCTTCGTTTCTCCTTTTCTTTCTTCGTTTCTCCGTTTATATCTTCGTTTCTCCATTTATTTCTCCGTTTCTCCGTTTCTCTCTTCGTTTCTCCGTTTCTTTGTTCGTTTCTCCGTTTCTTTGTTCGTTTCTCCGTTTCTTTCTTCGTTTCTCCGTTTCTTTCTTCGTTTCTCCGTTTCTTTCTTCGTTTCTCCGTTTCTTTCTTCGTTTCTCCGTTTATTTCTTCCTTTCTCCGTTTATTTCTTCGTTTCTCCATTTATTTCTCCGTTCCTCCGTTTCTTTCTTCGTTTCTCCGTTTCTTTCTTCGTTCCTCCGTTTCTTTCTTCGTTTCTGCCTTTCTTTCTTCGTTTCTCCGTTTCTTTGTTCGTTTCTCCGTTTCTTTGTTCGTTTCTCCGTTTCTTTCTTCGTTTCTCCGTTTCTTTCTTCGTTTCTCCGTTTCTTTCTTCGTTTCTCCGTTTCTTTGTTCGTTTCTCCGTTTCTTTCTTCGTTTCTCCGTTTCTTTGTTCGTTTCTCCGTTTCTTTCTTCGTTTCTCCGTTTCTATGTTCGTTTCTCCGTTTCTTTTTCCGTTTCTCGGTTTATTTCTTCGTTTCTCCATTTATTTCTCCGTTTCTTTCTTCGTTTCGTCGTTTCTTTCTTCGATACTCCGTTTATTTCTTCGTTTCTCCATTCATTTCTCCGTTTCTCCGTTTATTTCTTCGTTTTTCCATTTATTTCTTCGTTTCTCCGTTTCTTCTTCGTTTCACCGTTTCCTTGTTCATTTCTCCGTTTATTTCTTCGTTTCTCCACTTATTTCTCCGTTTCTTTCTCCGTTTTTCCGTTTCTTTGTTCGTTTCTCCGTTTCTTTCTTCGTTTCTCCGTTTCTTTCTTCGTTTCTCCGTTTCTTTCTTCGTTGCTCCGTTTCCTTGTTCATTTCTCCGTTTATTTCTTCGTTTCTCCATTTATTTCTCCGTTTCTTTCTTCGTTTCTCCGTTTCTTTGTTCGTTTCTCCGTTTCTTTCTTGGTTTCTCCGATTCTTTCTTCGTTTCTCCGTTTCTTTCTTCGTTTCTCCGTTTCCTTGTTCATTTCTCCGTTTATTTCTTCGTTTCTCCGTTTCTTTCTTCGTCTCTCCGTTTCTTTCTTCGTTTCTCCGTTTCTTTCTTCGTTCCTCCGTTTCTTTCTTCGTTTCTCCGTTTCTTTCGTCGTTTCTCCGTTCCTTTCTTCGTTTCTCCGTTTATTTCTTCGTTTCTACGATTATTTCTTCGTTTCTCCATTTATTTCTCCGTTCCTCCGTTTCTTTCTTCGTTTCTCCGTTTCTTTCTTCGTTTCTCCGTTTCCTTGTCCGTTTCTCCGTTTATTTCTTCGTTTCTCCATTTATTTCTCCGTTTCTTTCCTCGTATCTCCGTTTCTTTGTTCGTTTCTCCGTTTGTTTCTTCGTTTCTCCGTTTCTTTCTTCGCTTCTCCGTTTCTTTCTTCGTTTCTGACTTTCTTTCTTCGTTTCTCAGTTTCTTTCTTCGTTTCTCCGTTTCTTTCTTCGTTTCTCCGTTTCTTTCTTCGTTCCTCCGTTTCTTTCTTCGCTTCTCCGTTTCTTTCTTCGTTTCTCCGTTTCCTTGTTCGTTTCTCCGTTTATTTCTTCGTTTCTCCATTTATTTCTCCGTTTGTTTCTTCGTTTCTCCGTTTCTTTGTTCGTTTCTCCGTTTCTCTTTCGTTTCTCCGTTTCTTTCTTCGTTTCTCCGTTTCTTTCTTCGTTTCTGCGTTTCTTTGTTCGTTTCTCCGTTTCTTTCTTCGTTCACCGTTTCTTTCTTCGTTTCTCCGTTTCTTTCTTCGTTTCTCCGTTCCTTTCTTCGTTTCTCCGTTTCTTTCTTCGTTTGACCGTTTCTTTCTTCGTTTCTCCGTTTATTTCTTCGTTTCTCCATTTATTTCTCCGTTTC
The DNA here is from genome assembly GCF_051014685.1 of Ptiloglossa arizonensis. Lineage (NCBI taxonomy): Eukaryota > Metazoa > Arthropoda > Insecta > Hymenoptera > Colletidae > Ptiloglossa > Ptiloglossa arizonensis. The sequence goes on from NW_027478396.1 coordinate 396,099, forward strand.
TCCGTTTCTTTCTTCGTTTCTCCTTTTCATTCTTCGTTTCTCCGTTTCTTTCTTCGTTTCTCCGTTTCTTTGTTCGTTTCTCCGTTTCTTTCTTCGTTTCTCCGTTTATTTCTTGGTTTCTCCATTTATTTCTCCGCTTCTCCGTTTCTTTCTTCATTTCTCCGTTTCTTTGTTCGTTTCTCCGTTTCTTTCTTCGTTTCTCCGTTTCTTTCTTCGTTTCTCCGTTTATTTCTTCGTTTCTCCGTTTCTCGGTTTATTTCTTCGTTTCTCCATTTATTTCTTCGTTTCTCCATTTATTTCTTCGTTTCTCCGTTTCCTTGTTCGTTGCTACGTTTTTTTCGCCGTTTTTTTCTTCGTTTCTCCGTTTCTTTCTTCGTTTCTCATTTATTTCTTCGTTTCTCCATTTATTTCTCCGTTTCTCCGTTTCTGTCTTCGTTTCTCCGTTTCTATGTTCGTTTCTCCGTTTCTTTGTTCGTTTCTCCGTTTCTTTGTTCGTTTCTCCGTTTCTTTGTTCGTCTCTCCGTTTCTTTTTTCGTTTCTCCGTTTCTTTCTTTGTTTCTCCGTTTCCTTCCTCGTTTCTCCGTTTCTTTCTTCGTTTCTACGTTTATTTCTTCGTTTCTCCATTTATTTCTCCGTTTCTTCGTTCCTTTCTTCATTTCTCGGTTTCTTTCTTCGTTTCTCCGTTTCTTCCTTCGTTTCTCCGTTTCTTTCTTCGTTTCTCCGTTTCTTTCTTCGTTTCTCCGTTTCTTTCTTCATATCTCCGTTTCTTTCTTCGTTTCTCCGTTTCTTTCTTCGTTTCTCCGTTTCCTTGTTCGCTTCTGCGTTTCTTTCTTCGTTTCTCCTTTTCTTTCCTCGTTTCTCCGTTTCTTTATTCGTTTCTCCGTTTATTTCTTCGTTTCTCCATTTATTTCTCCGTTTCTCCGTTTCTTTCTTCGTTTCTCCATTTCTTTCTTCGTTTCTCCGTTTCTTTGTTCGTTTCTCCGTTTCTTTCTTCGCTTCTCCATTTCTTTGTTCGTTTCTGCGTTTATTTCTTCGTTTCTCCATTTATTTCCTCGTTTCTCCGTTTCTTTCTTCGTTACTCCGGTTCTTTCTTCGTTTCTCCGTTTCTTGCTTGGTTTCTCCGTTTCTTTCTTCGTTTCTCCGTTTCTTTCTTCGTTTCTCGGTTTCTTTCTTCATTTCTCCGTTTCTATGTTCGCTTCTCCGTTTCTTTCTTCGTTTCTCCGTTTCTTTCCTCGTTTCTCCGTTTCTTTCTTCGTTTCTCCGTTTCTTTCTTCGCTTCTCCATTTCTTTGTTCGTTTCTGCGTTTATTTCTTCGTTTCTCCATTTATTTCCTCGTTTCTCCGTTTCTTTCTTCGTTACTCCGGTTCTTTCTTCGTTTCTCCGTTTCTTGCTTGGTTTCTCCGTTTCTTTCTTCGTTTCTCCGTTTCTTTCTTCGTTTCTCGGTTTCTTTCTTCATTTCTCCGTTTCTGTCTTCGATTCTCCGTTTCTTTCTTCGATTCTCCGTTTCTTTCTTCGTTTCTCCGTTTCTTTCTTCGTATCTCCGTTTCTTTCTTCGTTTCTCCGTTTCTTTCTTCGTTTCTCCGTTTCTTTGTTCGTTTCTCCGTTTCTTTGATCGTTTCTTCGTTTCTTCATTTCTTTCTTCGTTTCTCCGTTTCTTTCTTCGTTTCTCCGTTTGCTTGTTCGTTTCTCCATGTATTTCTTCGTTTCTCCATTTATTTCACCGTCTCTCCGTATCTTTCTTCGTTTCTCCGTTTCTTTGTTCGTTTCTCCGTTTCTTTCTTCGTTACTCTGGTTCTTTCTTCGTTTCTCCGATTCATTCTTCGTTTCTCCGTTTCTATCTTCGTTTCTTCGTTTCTTTGTTCGTTTCTCCGTTTCTTTGTTCGTTTCTCCGTTTCTTTGGTCGTTTCTCCGTTTCTTTCTTCGCTTCTCCGTTTCTTTGTTCGTTTCTCCGTTTATTTCTTCGTTTCTCCTTTTATGTCTCCGTTTCTCCGTTTCTTTCTTCGTTACTCCGGTTCTTTCTTCGTTTCTACGTTTCTTTCTTCGTTTCTCCATTTCTTTTTTCGTTTCTCCGTTTCTTCCTTCGTTTCTCCGTTTCTTCCTTCGTTTCTCCGTTTCTTTGTTCGTTTCTGCGTTTATTTCTTCGTTTCTCCATTTATTTTCCCGTTTCTCCGTTTCTTTCTTCGTTACTCCGTTTCTCTCATCGTATCTCCGTTTCTTTCTTCGTTTCTCCGTTTCTTTCTTCGTTTCTCCGTTTCTTTCTTCGATTCTCCGTTTCTTTCTTCGATTCTCCGTTTCTTTCATCGTTTCTCCGTTTCTCTCTTCGTATCTCCGTTTCTTTCTTCGTTTCTCCGTTTCTTTCTTCGTTTCTCCATTGCTTTCTTCGATTCTCCGTTTCTTTCTTCGTTTCTCCGTTTCCTGGTTCGTTTCTCCGTTTCTTTCTTCGTTTCTCCATTTATTTCTCCGTTTCTTTCTTCGTTTCTCCGTTTCTTTGTTCGTTTCTCCGTTTCTTTCTTCGTTTCTCCGTTTATTTCTTCGTTTCTCCATTTATTTCTCCGTTTCTTTCTTCGTTTCTCCGTTTATTTCTTCGTTTCTCCATTTATTTCTCCGTTTCTTTCTTCGCTTCTCCGTTTCTTTGTTTGTTTCTCCGTTTATTTCTTCGTTTCTCCATTTCCTTCTTCGTTTCTCTGTTTCTTTCTTCGTTTCTCCGTTTGCTTGTTCGTTTCTGCATTTATTTCTTCGTTTCTCCGTTTCTTTGTTCGTTTCTCCGTTTCTTTCTTCGTTTCTCCGTTTATTTCTTCGTTTCTCCATTTATTTCTCCGTTTCTTTCTTCGTTTCTCCGTTTCTTTGTTCGTTTCTCCGTTTCTTTCTTCGTTTCTCCGTTTCTTTCTTCGTTTCTCCGTTTCTTCGTTCGTTTCATCGTTTCTCCGTTTCACCGTTTGTCGGTTTATTCCTTCGTTTCTCCATTTATTTCTCCGATTCTCCGTTTCTTTCTTCGTTTCTTCGTTTCTTTCATCGTTACTCCGTTTCTCTCATCGTATCTCCGTTTCTTTCTTCGTTTCTCCGTTTCTTTCTTCGTTTCTCCGTTTCTTTCTTCGATTCTCCGTTTGCTTGTTCGTTTCTCCGTTTATTTCTCCGTTTCTCCGTTTCTTTCTTCGTTTCTCCGTTTCTTTCTCCGTTTCTCCGTTTCTTTCTTCGATTCTCCGTTTCTTTCTTCGATTCTCCGTTTCTTTCTTCGTTTCTCCGTTTGCTTGTTCGTTTCTCCGTTTATTTCTCCGTTTCTCCGTTTCTTTCTTCGTTTCTCCGTTTCTTTCTTCGTTTCTCCGTTTCTTTCTTCGATTCTCCGTTTCTTTCTTCGATTCTCCGTTTCTTTCTTCGTTTCTCCGTTTGCTTGTTCGTTTCTCCGTTTATTTCTCCGTTTCTCCGTTTCTTTCTTCGTTTCTCCGTTTCTTTCTTCGTTCCTCCGTTTCTTTCTTCGTTTCTTCATTTCCTTCTTCGTTTCTCAGTTTCTTTCTTCGTTTCTCCGTTTGCTTGTTCGTTTCTGCATTTATTTCTTCGTTTCTCCATTTATTTCCCCGTTTCTCCGTTTCTTTCTTCGTTTCTCCGTTTCTTTCCTCGTTTCTCCGTTTCTTTCTTCGTTTCTCCGTTTCTTTCTTCGCTTCTCCGTTTCTTTGTTCGTTTCTCCGTTTCTTTCATCGTTTCTCCTTTTCTTTCCTCGTTTCTCCGTTTCTTTATTCGTTTCTCCGTTTATTTCTTCGTTTCTCCATTTATTTCTCCGTTTCTCCGTTTCTTTCTTCGTTTCTCCATTTCTTTCTTCGTTTCTCCGTTTCTTTGTTCGTTTCTCCGTTTCTTTCTTCGCTTCTCCATTTCTTTGTTCGTTTCTGCGTTTATTTCTTCGTTTCTCCATTTATTTCCTCGTTTCTCCGTTTCTTTCTTCGTTACTCCGGTTCTTTCTTCGTTTCTCCGTTTCTTGCTTGGTTTCTCCGTTTCTTTCTTCGTTTCTCCGTTTCTTTCTTCGTTTCTCCGTTTCTTTCTTCATTTCTCCGTTTCTATGTTCGCTTCTCCGTTTCTTTCTTCGTTTCTCCGTTTCTTTCCTCGTTTCTCCGTTTCTTTCTTCGTTTCTCCGTTTCTTTCTTCGTTTCTCCGTTTCTTTCTTCATATCTCCGTTTCTTTCTTCGTTTCTCCGTTTCTTTCTTCGTTTCTCCGTTTATTTCTTCGTTTCTCCATTTATTTCTCCGTTTCTCCATTTCTTCCGTCGTTTCTCCGTTTCCTTGTTCGTTTCTCCGTTTCTTTCTTCGTTTCTCCATTTCTTTCTTCGTTTCTCCGTTTCTGTCTTCGATTCTCCGTTTCTTTCTTCGATTCTCCGTTTCTTTCTTCGTTTCTCCGTTTCTTTCTTCGTATCTCCGTTTCTTTCTTCGTTTCTCCGTTTCTTTCTTCGTTTCTCCGTTTCTTTGTTCGTTTCTCCGTTTCTTTGATCGTTTCTTCGTTTCTTCATTTCTTTCTTCGTTTCTCCGTTTCTTTCTTCGTTTCTCCGTTTGCTTGTTCGTTTCTCCATGTATTTCTTCGTTTCTCCATTTATTTCACCGTCTCTCCGTATCTTTCTTCGTTTCTCCGTTTCTTTGTTCGTTTCTCCGTTTCTTTCTTCGTTACTCTGGTTCTTTCTTCGTTTCTCCGATTCATTCTTCGTTTCTCCGTTTCTATCTTCGTTTCTTCGTTTCTTTGTTCGTTTCTCCGTTTCTTTGTTCGTTTCTCCGTTTCTTTGGTCGTTTCTCCGTTTCTTTCTTCGCTTCTCCGTTTCTTTGTTCGTTTCTCCGTTTATTTCTTCGTTTCTCCTTTTATGTCTCCGTTTCTCCGTTTCTTTCTTCGTTACTCCGGTTCTTTCTTCGTTTCTACGTTTCTTTCTTCGTTTCTCCATTTCTTTTTTCGTTTCTCCGTTTCTTCCTTCGTTTCTCCGTTTCTTCCTTCGTTTCTCCGTTTCTTTGTTCGTTTCTGCGTTTATTTCTTCGTTTCTCCATTTATTTTCCCGTTTCTCCGTTTCTTTCTTCGTTACTCCGTTTCTCTCATCGTATCTCCGTTTCTTTCTTCGTTTCTCCGTTTCTTTCTTCGTTTCTCCGTTTCTTTCTTCGATTCTCCGTTTCTTTCTTCGATTCTCCGTTTCTTTCATCGTTTCTCCGTTTCTCTCTTCGTATCTCCGTTTCTTTCTTCGTTTCTCCGTTTCTTTCTTCGTTTCTCCATTGCTTTCTTCGATTCTCCGTTTCTTTCTTCGTTTCTCCGTTTCCTGGTTCGTTTCTCCGTTTCTTTCTTCGTTTCTCCATTTATTTCTCCGTTTCTTTCTTCGTTTCTCCGTTTCTTTGTTCGTTTCTCCGTTTCTTTCTTCGTTTCTCCGTTTATTTCTTCGTTTCTCCATTTATTTCTCCGTTTCTTTCTTCGTTTCTCCGTTTATTTCTTCGTTTCTCCATTTATTTCTCCGTTTCTTTCTTCGCTTCTCCGTTTCTTTGTTTGTTTCTCCGTTTATTTCTTCGTTTCTCCATTTCCTTCTTCGTTTCTCTGTTTCTTTCTTCGTTTCTCCGTTTGCTTGTTCGTTTCTGCATTTATTTCTTCGTTTCTCCGTTTCTTTGTTCGTTTCTCCGTTTCTTTCTTCGTTTCTCCGTTTATTTCTTCGTTTCTCCATTTATTTCTCCGTTTCTTTCTTCGTTTCTCCGTTTCTTTGTTCGTTTCTCCGTTTCTTTCTTCGTTTCTCCGTTTCTTTCTTCGTTTCTCCGTTTCTTCGTTCGTTTCATCGTTTCTCCGTTTCACCGTTTGTCGGTTTATTCCTTCGTTTCTCCATTTATTTCTCCGATTCTCCGTTTCTTTCTTCGTTTCTTCGTTTCTTTCATCGTTACTCCGTTTCTCTCATCGTATCTCCGTTTCTTTCTTCGTTTCTCCGTTTCTTTCTTCGTTTCTCCGTTTCTTTCTTCGATTCTCCGTTTGCTTGTTCGTTTCTCCGTTTATTTCTCCGTTTCTCCGTTTCTTTCTTCGTTTCTCCGTTTCTTTCTCCGTTTCTCCGTTTCTTTCTTCGATTCTCCGTTTCTTTCTTCGATTCTCCGTTTCTTTCTTCGTTTCTCCGTTTGCTTGTTCGTTTCTCCGTTTATTTCTCCGTTTCTCCGTTTCTTTCTTCGTTTCTCCGTTTCTTTCTTCGTTTCTCCGTTTCTTTCTTCGATTCTCCGTTTCTTTCTTCGATTCTCCGTTTCTTTCTTCGTTTCTCCGTTTGCTTGTTCGTTTCTCCGTTTATTTCTCCGTTTCTCCGTTTCTTTCTTCGTTTCTCCGTTTCTTTCTTCGTTCCTCCGTTTCTTTCTTCGTTTCTTCATTTCCTTCTTCGTTTCTCAGTTTCTTTCTTCGTTTCTCCGTTTGCTTGTTCGTTTCTGCATTTATTTCTTCGTTTCTCCATTTATTTCCCCGTTTCTCCGTTTCTTTCTTCGTTTCTCCGTTTCTTTCCTCGTTTCTCCGTTTCTTTCTTCGTTTCTCCGTTTCTTTCTTCGCTTCTCCGTTTCTTTGTTCGTTTCTCCGTTTCTTTCATCGTTTCTCCGTTTCTTTCCTCGTTTCTCCGTTTGTTTCTTCGTTTCTCCGTTTCTCCGTTTCTCCGTTTCTTTCTTCGTTTCTCCGTTTCCTTGTTCGTTTCTCCGTTTATTTCTTCGTGTCTCCATTTATTTCTCCGTTTCTTTCTTCGTTCCTCCGTTTCTTTGTTCGTTTCTCCGTTTCTTCGTTTCTTCATTTCTTTCTTCGTTTCTCCGTTTCTTTCTTCGTTTCTCCGTTTGCTTGTTCGTTTCTCCATGTATTTCTTCGTTTCTCCATTTATTTCACCGTTTCTCCGTATCTTTCTTCGTTTCTCCGTTTCTTTGTTCCTTTCTCCGTTTCTTTCTTCGTTACTCTGGTTCTTTCTTCGTTTCTCCGATTCATTCTTCGTTTCTCCGTTTCTTTCTTCGTTTCTCCGTTTCTTTGTTCGTTTCTCCGTTTCTTTGGTCGTTTCTCCGTTCCTTTCTTCGCTTCTCCGTTTCTTTGTTCGTTTCTCCGTTTATTTCTTCGTTTCTCCATTTATTTCTCCGTTTCTCCGTTTCTTTCTTCGTTACTCCGGTTCTTTCTTCGTTTCTCCGTTTCTTTCTTCGTTTCTCCGTTTCTTTCTTCGTTTCTCCGTTTCTTCCTTCGTTTCTCCGTTTCTTCCTTCGTTTCTCCGTTTCTTTGTTCGTTTCTGCGTTTATTTCTTCGTTTCTCCATTTATTTCCCCGTTTCTCCGTTTCTTTCTTCGTTACTCCGTTTCTCTCATCGTATCTCCGTTTCTTTCTTCGTTTCTCCGTTTCTTTCTTCGTTTCTCCGTTTCTTTCTTCGATTCTCTGTTTCTTTCTTCGATTCTCCGTTTCTTTCTTCGTTTCTCCGTTTCTTTCTTCGTATCTCCGTTTCTTTCTTCGTTTCTCCGTTTCTTCGTTCGTTTCATCGTTTCTCCGTTTCTCCGTTTGTCGGTTTATTCCTTCGTTTCTCCATTTACTTCTCCGATTCTCCGTTTCTTTCTTCGTTTCTTCGTTTCTTTCATCGTTACTCCGTTTCTCTTATCGTATCTCCGTTTCTTTCTTCGTTTCTCCGTTTCTTTCTTCGTTTTTCCATTTCTTTCTTCGATTCTCCGTTTCTTTCTTCGATTCTCCGTTTCTTTCTTCGTTTCTCCGTTTCTTTCTTCGTATCTCCGTTTCTTTGTTCGTTTCTTCGTTTCTTTCTTCGTTTCTTCATTTCCTTCTTCGTTTGTCTGTTTCTTTCTTCGTTGCTCCGTTTGCTTGTTCGTTTCTGCATTTATTTCTTCGTTTCTCCATTTATTTCCCCGTTTCTCCGTTTGTTTCTTCGTTTCTCCGTTTCTTTCCTCGTTTCTCCGTTTCATTCTTCGTTTCTCCGTTTCTTTCTTCGCTTCTCCGTTACTTTGTTCGTTTCTCCGTTTATTTCTCCGTTTCTCCGTTTCTTTCTTCGTTTCTCCGTTTCTTTGTTCGTTTCTCCGTTTCTTTCTTCGTTTCTCCGTTTATTTCTTCGTTTCTCCATTTATTTCTCCGTTTCTTTTTTCGTTTCTCCGTTTCTTTGTTTGTTTCTCCGTTTCTTTCTTCGTTTCTTCGTTTCTTTCTTCGTTTCTCCGTTTCTTCGTTCGTTTCATCGTTTCTCCGTTTCTCCGTTTGTCGGTTTATTCCTTCGTTTCTCCATTTATTTCTCCGATTCTCCGTTTCTTTCTTCGTTTCTTCGTTTCTTTCATCGTTACTCCGTTTCTCTCATCGTATCTCCGTTTCTTTCTTCGTTTCTCCGTTTCTTTCTTCGTTTCTCCGTTTCTTTCTTCGATTCTCCGTTTGCTTGTTCGTTTCTCCGTTTATTTCTCCGTTTCTCCGTTTCTTTCTTCGTTTCTCCGTTTCTTTCTTCGTTTCTCCGTTTCTTTCTTCGATTCTCCGTTTCTTTCTTCGATTCTCCGTTTCTTTCTTCGTTTCTCCGTTTGCTTGTTCGTTTCTCCGTTTATTTCTCCGTTTCTCCGTTTCTTTCTTCGTTTCTCCGTTTCTTTCTTCGTTTCTCCGTTTCTTTCTTCGGTTCTCCGTTTCTTTCTTCGATTCTCCGTTTCTTTCTTCGTTTCTCCGTTTGCTTGTTCGTTTCTCCGTTTATTTCTCCGTTTCTCCGTTTCTTTCTTCGTTTCTCCGTTTCTTTCTTCGTTCCTCCGTTTCTTTCTTCGTTTCTTCATTTCCTTCTTCGTTTCTCAGTTTCTTTCTTCGTTTCTCCGTTTGCTTGTTCGTTTCTGCATTTATTTCTTCGTTTCTCCATTTATTTCCCCGTTTCTCCGTTTCTTTCTTCGTTTCTCCGTTTCTTTCCTCGTTTCTCCGTTTCTTTCTTCGTTTCTCCGTTGCTTTCTTCGCTTCTCCGTTTGTTTGTTCGTTTCTCCGTTTCTTTCTTCGTTTCTCCGTTTCTTTCCTCGTTTCTCCGTTTGTTTCTTCGTTTCTCCGTTTCTCCGTTTCTCCGTTTCTTTCTTCGTTTCTCCGTTTCCTTGTTCGTTTCTCCGTTTATTTCTTCGTGTCTCCATTTATTTCTCCGTTTCTTTCTTCGTTCCTCCGTTTCTTTGTTCGTTTCTCCGTTTCTTCGTTTCTTCATTTCTTTCTTCGTTTCTCCGTTTCTTTCTTCGTTTCTCCGTTTGCTTGTTCGTTTCTCCATGTATTTCTTCGTTTCTCCATTTATTTCACCGTTTCTCCGTATCTTTCTTCGTTTCTCCGTTTCTTTGTTCCTTTCTCCGTTTCTTTCTTCGTTACTCTGGTTCTTTCTTCGTTTCTCCGATTCATTCTTCGTTTCTCCGTTTCTTTCTTCGTTTCTCCGTTTCTTTCTTCGTTTCTCCGTTTCTTTGATCGTTTCTCCGTTCCTTTCTTCGCTTCTCCGTTTCTTTGTTCGTTTCTCCGTTTATTTCTTCGTTTCTCCATTTATTTCTCCGTTTCTCCGTTTCTTTCTTCGTTACTCCGGTTCTTTCTTCGTTTCTCCGTTTCTTTCTTCGTTTCTTTCTTCGTTTCTCCGTTTCTTTCTTCGTTTCTCCGTTTCTTCCTTCGTTTCTCCGTTTCTTCCTTCGTTTCTCCGTTTCTTTGTTCGTTTCTGCGTTTATTTCTTCGTTTCTCCATTTATTTCCCCGTTTCTCCGTTTCTTTCTTCGTTACTCCGTTTCTCTCATCGTATCTCCATTTCTTTCTTCGTTTCTCCGTTTCTTTCTTCGTTTCTCCGTTTCTTTCTTCGATTCTCTGTTTCTTTCTTCGATTCTCCGTTTCTTTCTTCGTTTCTCCGTTTCTTTCTTCGTATCTCCGTTTCTTTCTTCGTTTCTCCGTTTCTTCGTTCGTTTCATCGTTTCTCCGTTTCTCCGTTTGTCGGTTTATTCCTTCGTTTCTCCATTTATTTCTCCGATTCTCCGTTTCTTTCTTCGTTTCTTCGTTTCTTTCATCGTTACTCCGTTTCTCTCATCGTATCTCCGTTTCTTTCTTCGTTTCTCCGTTTCTTTCTTCGTTTCTCCGTTTCTTTCTTCGATTCTCCGTTTCTTTCTTCGATTCTCCGTTTCTTTCTTCGTTTCTCCGTTTCTTTCTTCGTATCTCCGTTTCTTTGTTCGTTTCTTCGTTTCTTTCTTCGTTTCTTCATTTCCTTCTTCGTTTCTCTGTTTCTTTCTTCGTTTCTCCGTTTGCTTGTTCGTTTCTGCATTTATTTCTTCGTTTCTCCATTTATTTCCCCGTTTCTCCGTTTCTTTCTTCGTTTCTCCGTTTCTTTCCTCGTTTCTCCGTTTCATTCTTCGTTTCTCCGTTTCTTTCTTCGCTTCTCCGTTACTTTGTTCGTTTCTCCGTTTCTTTCTTCGTTTCTCCGTTTCTTTCTTCGTTTCTCCGTTTCTTTCTTCGTTTCTCCGTTTATTTCTTCGTTTCTCCATTTATTTCTCCGTTTCTTTCTTCGTTTCTCCGTTTCCTTGTTTGTTTCTCCGTTTCTTTCTTCGTTTCTCCGTTTCTTTCTTCGTTTCTCCGTTTCTTCGTTCGTTTCATCGTTTCTCCGTTTCTCCGTTTGTCGGTTTATTCCTTCGATTCTCCGTTTCTTTCTTCGATTCTCCGTTTCTTTCTTCGTTTCTCCGTTTCTTTCTTCGTATCTCCGTTTCTTTGTTCGTTTCTTCGTTTCTTTCTTCGTTTCTCCGTTTCTTTCTTCGTTTCTCCGTTTCTTTCTTCGTTTCCCCGGTTCTTTGTTCGTTTCTCCGTTTCTTTGTTCGTTTCTCCGTTTCTTTGTTCGTTTCTTCGTTTCTTTCTTCGTTTCTTCATTTCTTTCTTCGTTTCTCCGTTTGCTTGTTCGTTTCTCCATTTATTTCTTCGTTTCTACGTTTCTTTGTTCGTTTCTGCGTTTCTTTCTTCGTTACTCCGGTTCTTTCTTCGTTTCTCCGTTTCTTTCTTCGCTTCTCCGTTTCTTTCTTCGTTTCTCCGTTTCTTTCTCGTTTCCCCGGTTCTTTGTTCGTTTCTCCGTTTCTTTTATCGTTTCTCCGTTTCTTTCTTCGTTTCTCCGTTTCTTTCTTCGTTTCTCCGTTTCTTTCTTCATTTCTCCGTTTCTTTGTTCGCTTCTCCGTCTCTTTCTTCGTTTCTCCGTTTCTTTCCCCGTTTCTCCGTTTCTTTCTTCGCTTCTCCGTTTCTTTCCTCGTTTCTCCGTTTGTTTCTTCGTTTCTCCGTTTCTTTCTTCGTTTCTCCGTTTCTTTCTTCGTGTCTCCGTTTCTTTCTTCGTTTCTCCGTTTCCTTGTTCGTTTCTCCGTTTATTTCTTCGTTTCTCCATTTATTTCTCCGTTTCTTTCTTCGTTTCTCCGTTTCTTTGTTCGTTTCTCCGTTTCTTTCTTCGTTTCTCCGTTTCTTTCTTCGTTTCTCCGTTTCTTCGTTCGTTTCATCGTTTCTCCGTTTCTCCGTTTGTCGGTTTATTCCTTCGTTTCTCCATTTATTTCTCCGATTCTCCGTTTCTTTCTTCGTTTCTTCGTTTCTTTCATCGTTACTCCGTTTCTTTCTTCGTCTCTCCGTTTCTTTCTTCGTTTCTCCGTTTCTTTCTTCGTTTCTCCGTTTATTTCTTTGTTTCTCCTTTTATTTCTCCGTTTCTTCCTTCGTTTCTCCGTTTGCTTGTTCGTTTCTCTGTTTATCTCTTCGTTTCTCCATTTATTTCTCCGTTTCTCCGTTTCTTTCTTCGTTTCTCCATTTCTTTGCTCGTTTCTCCGTTGCTTTCTTCGTTTCTCCGTTTCTTTCTTCGTTTCGCCGTTTCTTTCTTCGTTTCTCCGTTTCTTTGTTCGTTTCTCTGTTTCTTTGTTCGTTTCTCCGTTTATTTCTCCGTTTCTCCGTTTCTTTCTTCGTTTCTCCGTTTCTTTGTTCGTTTCTCCGTTTCTTTCTTCGTTTCTCCGTTTCTTTCTTCGTTTCTCCGTTTCTTTGTTCGTTTCTCCGTTTCTTTCTTCGTTTCTACATTTATTTCACCGTTTCTTCCTTCGTTTCTCCGTTTGCTTGTTCGTTTCTCCGTTTATTTCTTCGTTTCTGCATTTATTTCTCCGTTTCTCCGTTTCTTTGTTCGTTTCTCCGTTTCTTTGTTCGTTTCTCCGTTTCTTTCTTCGTTTCTCCGTTCCTTCTTGATTTCGCCGTTTCTTTCTTCGTTTCTCCGTTTCTTTGTTCGTTTCTCTTTCTTTGTTCGTTTCTCCGTTTCTTTCTCCGTTTCTCGGTTTATTTCTTCGTTTCTCCATTTATTTCTACATTTCTCCGTTTCTTCCTTCGTTTCTCCGTTTCTTTGTTCGTTTCTGCGTTTATTTCTTCGTTTCTCCTTTTATTTCACCGTTTCTCCGTTTCTTTCTTCGTTACTCCGTTTCTCTCATCATATCTCCGTTTCTTTCTTCGTTTCTCCGTTTCTTTCTTCGTTTCTCCGTTTCTTCCTTCGTTTCTCCGTTTCTTCCTTCGTTTCTCTGTTTCTTTGTACGTTTCTGCGTTTATTTCTTCGTTTCTCCATTTAATTCCCCGTTTCTCCGTTTCTTTCTTCGTTACTCCGTTTCTCTCATCGTATCTCCGTTTCTTTCTTCGTTTCTCCGTTTCTTCCTTCGTTTCTCCGTTTCTTTTTTCGATTCTCCGTTTCTTTCCTCGATTCTCCGTTTCTTTCTTCGTTTCTCCGTTTCTTTCTTCGTATCTCCGTTTCTTTCTTCGTTTCTCCGTTTCTTTCTTCGTTTCTCCATTGCTTTCTTCGACTCTCCGTTTCTTTCTTCGTTTCTCCGTTTCCTGTTTCGTTTCTCCGTTTATTTCTTCGTTTCTCCATTTATTTCTCCGTTTCTCCGTTTCTTTCTTCGTTACTCCGTTTCTCTCATCGTATCTCCGTTTCTTTCTTCGTTTCTCCGTTTCTTCCTTCGTTTCTCCGTTTCTTTTTTCGATTCTCCGTTTCTTTCCTCGATTCTCCGTTTCTTCCTTCGTTTCTCCGTTTCTTTTTTCGATTCTCCGTTTCTTTCCTCGATTCTCCGTTTCTTTCTTCGTTTCTCCGTTTCTTTCTTCGTATCTCCGTTTCTTTCTTCGTTTCTCCGTTTCTTTCTTCGTTTCTCCATTGCTTTCTTCGACTCTCCGTTTCTTTCTTCGTTTCTCCGTTTCCTGTTTCGTTTCTCCGTTTATTTCTTCGTTTATCCATTTATTTCTCCGTTTCTCCGTTTCTTTCTTCGTTACTCCGGTTCTTTCTTCGTTTCTCCGTTTCTTTCTTCGTTTCTCCGTTTCTTTCTTCGTTTCTCCGTTTCTTCCTTCGTTTCTCCGTTTCTTTGTTCGTTTCTCCGTTTCTTTGTTCGTTTCTTCGCTTCTTTCTTCGTTTCTTCATTTCTTTCTTCGTTTCTCCGTTTCTTTCTTCGTTTCTCCGTTTGCTTGTTCGTTTCTCCATTTATTTCTTCGTTTCTCCATTTATTTCACCGTTTCTCCGTATCTTTCCTCGTTTCTACGTTTCTTTGTTCGTTTCTGCGGTTCTTTCTTCGTTACTCCGGTTCTTTCTTCGTTTCTCCGTTTCTTTCTTCGTTTCTCCGTTTCTTTCTTCGTTTCTCCGTTTCCTTGTTTGTTTCTCCGTTTCTTTCTTCGTTTCTCCGTTTCTTTCTTCGTTTCTCCGTTTCTTCGTTCGTTTCATCGTTTCTCCGTTTCTCCGTTTGTCGGTTTATTCCTTCGATTCTCCGTTTCTTTCTTCGATTCTCCGTTTCTTTCTTCGTTTCTCCGTTTCTTTCTTCGTATCTCCGTTTCTTTGTTCGTTTCTTCGTTTCTTTCTTCGTTTCTCCGTTTCTTTCTTCGTTTCTCCGTTTCTTTCTTCGTTTCCCCGGTTCTTTGTTCGTTTCTCCGTTTCTTTGTTCGTTTCTTCGTTTCTTTCTTCGTTTCTTCATTTCTTTCTTCGTTTCTCCGTTTCTTTCTTCGTTTCTCCGTTTGCTTGTTCGTTTCTCCATTTATTTCTTCGTTTCTACGTTTCTTTGTTCGTTTCTGCGTTTCTTTCTTCGTTACTCCGTTTCTTTGTTCGTTTCTCCGTTTCTTTCTTCGTTTCTCCGTTTCTTTCTTCGTTTCTCCGTTTCTTTCTTCGTTTCCCCGGTTCTTTGTTCGTTTCTCCGTTTCTTTCATTGTTTCTCCGTTTCTTTCTTCGTTTCTCCGTTTCTTCCTTCGTTCCTCCGTTTCTTTCTTCGTTTCTCCGTTTCTTCCTTCGTTTCTCCGTTTCTTTGTTCGTTTCTCCGTTTCTTTGTTCGTTTCTTCGTTTCTTTCTTCGTTTCTTCATTTCTTTCTTCGTTTCTCCGTTTGCTTGTTCGTTTCTCCATTTATTTCTTCGTTTCTACGTTTCTTTGTTCGTTTCTGCGTTTCTTTCTTCGTTACTCCGGTTCTTTCTTCGTTTCTCCGTTTCTTTCTTCGCTTCTCCGTTTCTTTCTTCGTTTCTCCGTTTCTTTCTCGTTTCCCCGGTTCTTTGTTCGTTTCTCCGTTTCTTTTATCGTTTCTCCGTTTCTTTCTTCGTTTCTCCGTTTCTTTCTTCGTTTCTCCGTTTCTTTCTTCATTTCTCCGTTTCTTTGTTCGCTTCTCCGTCTCTTTCTTCGTTTCTCCGTTTCTTTCCCCGTTTCTCCGTTTCTTTCTTCGCTTCTCCGTTTCTTTCCTCGTTTCTCCGTTTGTTTCTTCGTTTCTCCGTTTCTTTCTTCGTTTCTCCGTTTCTTTCTTCGTGTCTCCGTTTCTTTCTTCGTTTCTCCGTTTCCTTGTTCGTTTCTCCGTTTATTTCTTCGTTTCTCCATTTATTTCTCCGTTTCTTTCTTCGTTTCTCCGTTTCTTTGTTCGTTTCTCCGTTTCTTTCTTCGTTTCTCCGTTTCTTTCTTCGTTTCTCCGTTTCTTCGTTCGTTTCATCGTTTCTCCGTTTCTCCGTTTGTCGGTTTATTCCTTCGTTTCTCCATTTATTTCTCCGATTCTCCGTTTCTTTCTTCGTTTCTTCGTTTCTTTCATCGTTACTCCGTTTCTTTCTTCGTCTCTCCGTTTCTTTCTTCGTTTCTCCGTTTCTTTCTTCGTTTCTCCGTTTATTTCTTTGTTTCTCCTTTTATTTCTCCGTTTCTTCCTTCGTTTCTCCGTTTGCTTGTTCGTTTCTCTGTTTATCTCTTCGTTTCTCCATTTATTTCTCCGTTTCTCCGTTTCTTTCTTCGTTTCTCCATTTCTTTGCTCGTTTCTCCGTTGCTTTCTTCGTTTCTCCGTTTCTTTCTTCGTTTCGCCGTTTCTTTCTTCGTTTCTCCGTTTCTTTGTTCGTTTCTCTGTTTCTTTGTTCGTTTCTCCGTTTATTTCTCCGTTTCTCCGTTTCTTTCTTCGTTTCTCCGTTTCTTTGTTCGTTTCTCCGTTTCTTTCTTCGTTTCTCCGTTTCTTTCTTCGTTTCTCCGTTTCTTTGTTCGTTTCTCCGTTTCTTTCTTCGTTTCTACATTTATTTCACCGTTTCTTCCTTCGTTTCTCCGTTTGCTTGTTCGTTTCTCCGTTTATTTCTTCGTTTCTGCATTTATTTCTCCGTTTCTCCGTTTCTTTGTTCGTTTCTCCGTTTCTTTGTTCGTTTCTCCGTTTCTTTCTTCGTTTCTCCGTTCCTTCTTGATTTCGCCGTTTCTTTCTTCGTTTCTCCGTTTCTTTGTTCGTTTCTCTTTCTTTGTTCGTTTCTCCGTTTCTTTCTCCGTTTCTCGGTTTATTTCTTCGTTTCTCCATTTATTTCTACATTTCTCCGTTTCTTCCTTCGTTTCTCCGTTTCTTTGTTCGTTTCTGCGTTTATTTCTTCGTTTCTCCTTTTATTTCACCGTTTCTCCGTTTCTTTCTTCGTTACTCCGTTTCTCTCATCATATCTCCGTTTCTTTCTTCGTTTCTCCGTTTCTTTCTTCGTTTCTCCGTTTCTTCCTTCGTTTCTCCGTTTCTTCCTTCGTTTCTCTGTTTCTTTGTACGTTTCTGCGTTTATTTCTTCGTTTCTCCATTTAATTCCCCGTTTCTCCGTTTCTTTCTTCGTTACTCCGTTTCTCTCATCGTATCTCCGTTTCTTTCTTCGTTTCTCCGTTTCTTCCTTCGTTTCTCCGTTTCTTTTTTCGATTCTCCGTTTCTTTCCTCGATTCTCCGTTTCTTTCTTCGTTTCTCCGTTTCTTTCTTCGTATCTCCGTTTCTTTCTTCGTTTCTCCGTTTCTTTCTTCGTTTCTCCATTGCTTTCTTCGACTCTCCGTTTCTTTCTTCGTTTCTCCGTTTCCTGTTTCGTTTCTCCGTTTATTTCTTCGTTTCTCCATTTATTTCTCCGTTTCTCCGTTTCTTTCTTCGTTACTCCGTTTCTCTCATCGTATCTCCGTTTCTTTCTTCGTTTCTCCGTTTCTTCCTTCGTTTCTCCGTTTCTTTTTTCGATTCTCCGTTTCTTTCCTCGATTCTCCGTTTCTTCCTTCGTTTCTCCGTTTCTTTTTTCGATTCTCCGTTTCTTTCCTCGATTCTCCGTTTCTTTCTTCGTTTCTCCGTTTCTTTCTTCGTATCTCCGTTTCTTTCTTCGTTTCTCCGTTTCTTTCTTCGTTTCTCCATTGCTTTCTTCGACTCTCCGTTTCTTTCTTCGTTTCTCCGTTTCCTGTTTCGTTTCTCCGTTTATTTCTTCGTTTATCCATTTATTTCTCCGTTTCTCCGTTTCTTTCTTCGTTACTCCGGTTCTTTCTTCGTTTCTCCGTTTCTTTCTTCGTTTCTCCGTTTCTTTCTTCGTTTCTCCGTTTCTTCCTTCGTTTCTCCGTTTCTTTGTTCGTTTCTCCGTTTCTTTGTTCGTTTCTTCGCTTCTTTCTTCGTTTCTTCATTTCTTTCTTCGTTTCTCCGTTTCTTTCTTCGTTTCTCCGTTTGCTTGTTCGTTTCTCCATTTATTTCTTCGTTTCTCCATTTATTTCACCGTTTCTCCGTATCTTTCCTCGTTTCTACGTTTCTTTGTTCGTTTCTGCGGTTCTTTCTTCGTTACTCCGGTTCTTTCTTCGTTTCTCCGTTTCTTTCTTCGTTTCTCCGTTTCTTTCTTCGTTTCTCCGTTTCTTTGTACGTTTCTCCGTTTCTTTCATCGTTTCTCCGTTTCTCCGTTTCTTTCTTCGTTTCTCTGTTTCCTTATTCGTTTCTCCGTTTATTTCTTCGTTTCTCGATTTATTTCTCCGTTTCTTTCTTCGTTTCTCCGTTTCTTCCTTCGTTTCTCCGTTTCTTTCTTCGTTTCTCCGTTTCTTTCTCCGTTTCTCCGTTTCTTCGTTCGTTTCATCGTTTCTCCGTTTCTCCGTTTGTCGGTTTATTCCTTCGTTTCTCCACTTATTTCTCCGTTTCTCCGTTTCTTTCTTCGTTTCTCCATTTCTTCCTTCGTTTCTCCGTTTCTTCCTTCGTTTCTCCGTTCCTTTGTTCGTTTCTGCGTTTATTTCTTCGTTTCTCCATTTATTTCCCCGATTCTCCGTTTCTTTCTTCGTTACTCCGTTTCTCTCATCGTATCTCCGTTTCTTTCTTCGTTTCGCCGTTTCTTTCTTCGTTTCTCCGTTTCTTCCTTTGTTTCTCCGTTTCTTCCTTCGTTTCTCCGTTCCTTTGTTCGTTTCTGCGTTTATTTCTTCGTTTCTCCATTTATTTCCCCGTTTCTCCGTTTCTTTCTTCGTTACTCCGTTTCTCTCATCGTATCTCCGTTTCTTTCTTCGTTTCGCCGTTTCTTTCTTCGTTTCACCGTTTCTTTCTTCGATTCTCCGTTTCTTTCTATGTTTCTCCGTTTCTTTCTTCGTATCTCCGTTTCTTTCTTCGTTTCTCCGTTTCTTTGTTCGTTTCTCCGTTTCTTTCTTCGTTACTCTGGTTCTTTCTTCGTTTCTCCGTTTCTTTCTTCGTTACTCCGGTTCTTTCTTCGTTTCTCCGTTTCTTTCTTCGTTTCTCCGTTTCTTTCTTCGTTTCTCCGTTTCTTCCTTCGTTTCTCCGTTTCTTCCTTCGTTTCTCCGTTTCTTTGTTCGTTTCTGCGTTTATTTCTTCGTTTCTCCATTTATTTCCCCGTTTCTCCGTTTCTTTCTTCGTTACTCCGTTTCTCTCATCGTATCTCCGTTTCTTTCTTCGCTTCTCCGTTTCTTTCTTCGTTTCTCCGTTTCTTTCTTCGATTCTCCGTTTCTTTCTTCGATTCTCCGTTTCTTTCTTCGTTTCTCCGTTTCTTTCTTCGTATCTCCGTTTGCTTGTTCGTTTCTGCATTTATTTCTTCGTTTCTCCATTTATTTCACCGTTTCTCCGTATCTTTCTTCGTTTCTACGTTTCTTTGTTCGTTTCTGCGTTTCTTTCTACGTTTCTCCGTTTCTTTCTTCGTTTCTCCTTTTCTTTGTTCGTTTCTCCGTTTCTTTCATCGTTTCTCCGTTTCTTTCTTCGTTTCTCCGTTTCTTTCTTCGTTTCTCCTTTTCTTTCCTCATTTCTCCGTTTCTTTGTTCGCTTCTTCGTTTCTTTCTTCGTTTCTCCGTTTCTTTCTTCATTTCTCCGTTTCTTTGTTCGCTTCTCCGTTTCTTTCTTCGTTTCTCCGTTTCTTTCTTCGTTTCTCCGTTTCTTTCTTCGTTTCTCCGTTTCTTTGTTCGTTTCTCCGTTTCTTTGTTCGTTTCTCCGTTTCTTTCATCGTTTCTCCGTTTCTTTCTTCGTTTCTCCGTTTCTTTCTTCGTTTCTCCGTTTCTTTCTTCATTTCTCCGTTTCTTTGTTCGCTTGTCCGTTTCTTTCTTCGTTTCTCCGTTTCTTTCCTCGTTTCTCCGTTTCTTTCTTCGTTTCTCCGTTTCTTTCCTCGTTTCTCCGTTTCTTTCTTCGTTTCTCCGTTTCTTTCCTCGTTTCTCCGTTTGTTTCTTCGTTTCTCCGTTTCTTTCTTCGTTTCTCCGTTTCTTTCTTCGTTTCTCCGTTTCTTTCTTCGTTTCTCCGTTTCTTTCTCCATTCTCCGTTTCTTTGTTCGCTTCTCCGCTTCTTTCTTCGTTTCTCCGTTTCTTTCATCGTTTCTCCGTTTCTTCCTTCGTTTCTCCGTTTCTTTCTTCGTTTCTCCGTTTCTTTCCTCGCTTCTCCGTTTCTTTGTTCGTTTCTGCGTTTATTTCTTCGTTTCTGCATTTATTTCTCCGTTTCTCCGTTTCTTTCTTCGTTACTCCGGTTCTTTCTTCGTTTCTCCGTTTCTTTCTTCGTTTCTCCGTTTCTTTCTTCGTTTCTCCGTTTCTTTCTTCATTTCTCCGTTTCTTTGTTCGCTTCTCCGTTTATTTCTTCGCTTCTCCGTTTCTTTTTTCGTTTCTCCGTTTATTTCTTCGTTTCTCCATTTATTTCTCCGTTTCTCCATTTCTTTCTTCGTTACTCCGGTTCTTTCTTCGTTTCTCCGTTTCTTCCTTCGTTTCTCCGTTTCTTCCTTCGTTTCTCCGTTTCTTTGTTCGTTTCTGCGTTTATTTCTTCGTTTCTCCATTTATTTCCCCGTTTCTCCGTTTCTTTCTTCGTTGCTCCGTTTCTCTCATCGTATCTCCGTTTCTTTCTTCGTTTCTCCGTTTCTTTCTTCGTTTCTCCGTTTCTTTCTTCGATTCTCCGTTTCTTTCTTCGATTCTCCGTTTCTTTCTTCGTTTCTCCGTTTCTTTCTTCGTATCTCCGTTTCTTTGCTCGTTTCTTCGTTTCTTTCTTCGTTTCTTCATTTCTTTCTTCGTTTCTCAGTTTCTTTCTTTGTTTCTCCGTTTGCTTGTTCGTTTCTACATTTATTTCTTCGTTTCTCCATTTATTTCACCGTTTCTCCGTATCTTTCTTCGTTTCTACGTTTCTTTGTTCGTTTCTGCGTTTCTTTCTTCCTTACACCGTTTCTTTCTTCGTTTCTCCGTTTCTTTCTTCGTTTCACCGTTTCTTTCTTCGTTTCTCCGTTTCTTTCTTCGTTTCTCCTTTTCTTTGTTCGTTTCTCCGTTTCTTTCATCGTTTCTCCGTTTCTTTCTTCGTTTCTCCGTTTCTTTCTTCGTTTCTCCGTTTCTTTCTGCATTCTCCGTTTCTTTCTTCGTTTCTCCGTTTCTTTCCTCGTTACTCCGTTTCTTTCTTCGTTTCTCCGTTTCTTTCTTCGCTTCTCCGTTTCTTTGTTCGTTTCTCCGTTTATTTCTTCGTTTCTCCATTTATTTCTCCGTTTCTCCGTTTCTTTCTTCGTTACTCCGGTTCTTTCTTCGTTTCTCCGTTTCTTTCTTCGTTTCTCTGTTTCTTTCTTCGTTTCTCCGTTTCTTTCTTCGTTTCTCCGTTTCTTTCATCGTTTCTCCGTATCTTTATTTGTTTCACCGTTTCTTTCTTCGTTTCTCCGTTTCTTTCTTCATTTCTCCGTTTCTTTGTTCGCTTGTCCGTTTCTTTCTTCGTTTCTCCGTTTCTTTCCTCGTTTCTCCGTTTGTTTCTTCGTTTCTCCGTTTCTTTCTTCGTTTCTTCGTTTCTTTCTTCGTTTCTCCGTTTCTTTCTTCGTTTCTTCGTTTCTTTCTTCGTTTCTCCGTTTCCTTGTTTGTTTCTCCGTTTATTTCTCCGTTACTCCGTTTCTTTCTTCGTTTCTCCGTTTCCTTGTTCGTTTCTCCGTTTATTTCTTCGATTCTCCATTTATTTCTCCGCTTCTTTCTTCGCTTCTCCGTTTCTTTGTTCGTTTCTCCGTTTATTTCTTCGTTTCTCCATTTATTTCTCCGTTTCTTTCTTCGTTTCTCCGTTTCTTTGTTCGTTTCTCCGTTTCTTTGTTCGTTTCTCCGTTTCTTTCTTCGTTTCTCCGTTTCTTTCTTCGTTTTGCCGTTTCTTTCTTCGTTTCTCCGTTTCTTTGTTCGTTTCTCTGTTTCTTTGTTCGTTTCTCCGTTTCTTTCTCCGTTTCTCGGTTTATATCTTCGTTTCTCCATTTATTTCTACATTTCTCCGTTTCTTTCTTCGTTTCTCCGTTTCTTTCTTCGTTTCTTCGTTTCTTTCTTCGTTTCTCCGTTTCTTTCTTCGTTTCTTCGTTTCTTTCTTCGTTTCTCCGTTTTCTTGTTCGTTTCTCCGTTTATTTCTCCGTTTCTCCGTTTCTTTCTTCGTTTCTCCGTTTCCTTGTTCGTTTCTCCATTTATTTCTTCGTTTCTCCATTTATTTCTCCGTTTCTTTCTTCGTTTCTCCGTTTCTTTGTTCGCTTCTCCGTTTCTTTCTTCGTTTCTCCGTTTCTTCGTTCGTTTCATCGTTTCTCCGTTTCTCCGTTTCTCCGTTTCTCCGTTTGTCGGTTTATTCCTTCGTTTCTCCATTTATTTCTCCGATTCTCCGTTTCTTTCTTCGTTTCTTCGTTTCTTTCATCGTTACTCCGTTTCTTTCTTCGTTTCTCCGTTTCTTTCTTCGTTTCTCCGTTTATTTCTTTGTTTCTCCACTTATTTCTCCGCTTCTTCCTTCGTTTCTCCGTTTGCTTGTTCGTTTCTCCGTTTATTTCTTCGTTCCTCCATTTATTTCTCCGTTTCTCCGTTTCTTTCTTCGTTTCTCCGTTTCTTTGTTCGTTTCTCCGTTTCTTTCTTCGTTTCTCCGTTTCTTTCTTCGTTTCGCCGTTTCTTTCTTCGTTTCTCCGTTTCTTTGTTCGTTTCTCTGTTTCTTTGTTCGTTTCTCCGTTTCTTTCTCCGTTTCTCGGTTTATTTCTTCGTTTCTCCATTTATTTCTACATTTCTCCGTTTCTTTCTTCGTTTCTCCGTTTCTTCCTTCGTTTCTCCGTTTGCTTGATCGTTTCTCCGTTTATTTCTCTGTTTCTCCGTTTCTTTCTTCGTTTCTCCGTTTCTTTCTTCGTTTCTCCGTTTCTTTCTTCGTTTCTCCGTTTCTTTCTTCGTTTCTCCGTTTATTTCTTTGTTTCTCCATTTATTTCTCCGTTTCTTCCTTCGTTTCTCCGTTTGCTTGTTCGTTTGTCCGTTTATTTCTTCGTTTCTCCATTTATTTCTCCGTTTCTCCGTTTCTTTCTTCGTTTCTCCGTTTCTTTGTTCGTTTCTGCGTTTATTTCTTCGCTTCTCCGTTTCTTTGTTCGTTTCTCCGTTTATTTCTTCGTTTCTGCATTTATTTCTCCGTTTCTCCGTTTCTTTCTTCGTTACTCCGGTTCTTTCTTCGTTTCTCCGTTTCTTTCTTCGTTTCTCCGTTTCTTTCTTCGTTTCTCCGTTTCTTTCTTCATTTCTCCGTTTCTTTGTTCGCTTCTCCGTTTATTTCTTCGCTTCTCCGTTTCTTTGTTCGTTTCTCAGTTTATTTCTTCGTTTCTCCATTTATTTCTCCGTTTCTCCATTTCTTTCTTCGTTACTCCGGTTCTTTCTTCGTTTCTCCGTTTCTTCCTTCGTTTCTCCGTTTCTTCCTTCGTTTCTCCGTTTCTTTGTTCGTTTCTGCGTTTATTTCTTCGTTTCTCCATTTATTTCCCCGTTTCTTCGTTTCTTTCTTCGTTGCTCCGTTTCTCTCATCGTATCTCCGTTTCTTTCTTCGTTTCTCCGTTTCTTTCTTCGTTTCTCCGTTTCTTTCTTCGATTCTCCGTTTCTTTCTTCGATTCTCCGTTTCTTTCTTCGTTTCTCCGTTTCTTTCTTCGTATCTCCGTTTCTTTGCTCGTTTCTTCGTTTCTTTCTTCGTTTCTTCATTTCTTTCTTCGTTTCTCAGTTTCTTTCTTTGTTTCTCCGTTTGCTTGTTCGTTTCTACATTTATTTCTTCGTTTCTCCATTTATTTCACCGTTTCTCCGTATCTTTCTTCGTTTCTACGTTTCTTTGTTCGTTTCTGCGTTTCTTTCTTCCTTACACCGGTTCTTTCTTCGTTTCTCCGTTTCTTTCTTCGTTTCACCGTTTCTTTCTTCGTTTCTCCGTTTCTTTCTTCGTTTCTCCTTTTCTTTGTTCGTTTCTCCGTTTCTTTCATCGTTTCTCCGTTTCTTTCTTCGTTTCTCCGTTTCTTTCTTCGTTTCTCCGTTTCTTTCTGCATTCTCCGTTTCTTTGTTCGCTTCTCCGTTTCTTTCTTCGTTTCTCCGTTTCTTTCTCCATTCTCCGTTTCTTTGTTCGCTTCTCCGTTTCTTTCTTCGTTTCTCCGTTTCTTTCATCGTTTCTCCGTTTCTTCCTTCGTTTCTCCTTTTCTTTCTTCGTTTCTCCGTTTCTTTCTCCATTCTCCGTTTCTTTGTTCGCTTCTCCGTTTCTTTCTTCGTTTCTCCGTTTCTTTCCTCGTTTCTCCGTTTCTTTCTTCGTTTCTCCGTTTCTTTCTTCGCTTCTCCGTTTCTTTGTTCGTTTCTCCGTTTATTTCTTCGTTTCTCCATTTATTTCTCCGTTTCTCCGTTTCTTTCTTCGTTACTCCGGTTCTTTCTTCGTTTCTCCGTTTCTTTCTTCGTTTCTCTGTTTCTTTCTTCGTTTCTCCGTTTCTTTCTTCGTTTCTCCGTTTCTTTCATCGTTTCTCCGTTTCTTTATTTGTTTCACCGTTTCTTTCTTCGTTTCTCCGTTTCTTTCTTCATTTCTCCGTTTCTTTGTTCGCTTGTCCGTTTCTTTCTTCGTTTCTCCGTTTCTTTCCTCGTTTCTCCGTTTGTTTCTTCGTTTCTCCGTTTCTTTCTTCGTTTCTTCGTTTCTTTCTTCGTTTCTCCGTTTCTTTCTTCGTTTCTTCGTTTCTTTCTTCGTTTCTCCGTTTCCTTGTTTGTTTCTCCGTTTATTTCTCCGTTTCTCCGTTTCTTTCTTCGTTTCTCCGTTTCCTTGTTCGTTTCTCCGTTTATTTCTTCGTTTCTCCATTTATTTCTCCGTTTCTTTCTTCGCTTCTCCGTTTCTTTGTTCGTTTCTCCGTTTATTTCTTCGTTTCTCCATTTATTTCTCCGTTTCTTTCTTCGTTTCTCCGTTTCTTTCTTCGTTTCTCCGTTTCTTTGTTCGTTTCTCCGTTTCTTTCTTCGTTTCTCCGTTTCTTTCTTCGTTTCGCCGTTTCTTTCTTCGTTTCTCCTTTTCTTTGTTCGTTTCTCCGTTTCTTTCTTCGTTTCTCCGTTTCTTTCTTCGTTTCTCCGTTTCTTTCTGCATTCTCCGTTTCTTTGTTCGCTTCTCCGTTTCTTTCTTCGTTTCTCCGTTTCTTTCTCCATTCTCCGTTTCTTTGTTCGCTTCTCCGTTTCTTTCTTCGTTTCTCCGTTTCTTTCATCGTTTCTCCGTTTCTTCCTTCGTTTCTCCTTTTCTTTCTTCGTTTCTCCGTTTCTTTCTCCATTCTCCGTTTCTTTGTTCGCTTCTCCGTTTCTTTCTTCGTTTCTCCGTTTCTTTCCTCGTTTCTCCGTTTCTTTCTTCGTTTCTCCGTTTCTTTCTTCGCTTCTCCGTTTCTTTGTTCGTTTCTCCGTTTATTTCTTCGTTTCTCCATTTATTTCTCCGTTTCTCCGTTTCTTTCTTCGTTACTCCGGTTCTTTCTTCGTTTCTCCGTTTCTTTCTTCGTTTCTCTGTTTCTTTCTTCGTTTCTCCGTTTCTTTCTTCGTTTCTCCGTTTCTTTCATCGTTTCTCCGTTTCTTTATTTGTTTCACCGTTTCTTTCTTCGTTTCTCCGTTTCTTCCTTCGTTTCTCCGTTTGCTTGATCGTTTCTCCGTTTATTTCTCTGTTTCTCCGTTTCTTTCTTCGTTTCTCCGTTTCTTTCTTCGTTTCTCCGTTTCTTTCTTCGTTTCTCCGTTTCTTTCTTCGTTTCTCCGTTTATTTCTTTGTTTCTCCATTTATTTCTCCGTTTCTTCCTTCGTTTCTCCGTTTGCTTGTTCGTTTGTCCGTTTATTTCTTCGTTTCTCCATTTATTTCTCCGTTTCTCCGTTTCTTTCTTCGTTTCTCCGTTTCTTTGTTCGTTTCTGCGTTTATTTCTTCGCTTCTCCGTTTCTTTGTTCGTTTCTCCGTTTATTTCTTCGTTTCTGCATTTATTTCTCCGTTTCTCCGTTTCTTTCTTCGTTACTCCGGTTCTTTCTTCGTTTCTCCGTTTCTTTCTTCGTTTCTCCGTTTCTTTCTTCGTTTCTCCGTTTCTTTCTTCATTTCTCCGTTTCTTTGTTCGCTTCTCCGTTTATTTCTTCGCTTCTCCGTTTCTTTGTTCGTTTCTCCGTTTATTTCTTCGTTTCTCCATTTATTTCTCCGTTTCTCCATTTCTTTCTTCGTTACTCCGGTTCTTTCTTCGTTTCTCCGTTTCTTCCTTCGTTTCTCCGTTTCTTCCTTCGTTTCTCCGTTTCTTTGTTCGTTTCTGCGTTTATTTCTTCGTTTCTCCATTTATTTCCCCGTTTCTTCGTTTCTTTCTTCGTTGCTCCGTTTCTCTCATCGTATCTCCGTTTCTTTCTTCGTTTCTCCGTTTCTTTCTTCGTTTCTCCGTTTCTTTCTTCGATTCTCCGTTTCTTTCTTCGATTCTCCGTTTCTTTCTTCGTTTCTCCGTTTCTTTCTTCGTATCTCCGTTTCTTTGCTCGTTTCTTCGTTTCTTTCTTCGTTTCTTCATTTCTTTCTTCGTTTCTCAGTTTCTTTCTTTGTTTCTCCGTTTGCTTGTTCGTTTCTACATTTATTTCTTCGTTTCTCCATTTATTTCACCGTTTCTCCGTATCTTTCTTCGTTTCTACGTTTCTTTGTTCGTTTCTGCGTTTCTTTCTTCCTTACACCGGTTCTTTCTTCGTTTCTCCGTTTCTTTCTTCGTTTCACCGTTTCTTTCTTCGTTTCTCCGTTTCTTTCTTCGTTTCTCCTTTTCTTTGTTCGTTTCTCCGTTTCTTTCATCGTTTCTCCGTTTCTTTCATCGTTTCTCCGTTTCTTTCTTCGTTTCTCCGTTTCTTTCTTCGTTTCTCCGTTTCTTTCTGCATTCTCCGTTTCTTTGTTCGCTTCTCCGTTTCTTTCTTCGTTTCTCCGTTTCTTTCTCCATTCTCCGTTTCTTTGTTCGCTTCTCCGTTTCTTTCTTCGTTTCTCCGTTTCTTTCATCGTTTCTCCGTTTCTTCCTTCGTTTCTCCTTTTCTTTCTTCGTTTCTCCGTTTCTTTCTCCATTCTCCGTTTCTTTGTTCGCTTCTCCGTTTCTTTCTTCGTTTCTCCGTTTCTTTCCTCGTTTCTCCGTTTCTTTCTTCGTTTCTCCGTTTCTTTCTTCGCTTCTCCGTTTCTTTGTTCGTTTCTCCGTTTATTTCTTCGTTTCTCCATTTATTTCTCCGTTTCTCCGTTTCTTTCTTCGTTACTCCGGTTCTTTCTTCGTTTCTCCGTTTCTTTCTTCGTTTCTCTGTCTCTTTCTTCGTTTCTCCGTTTCTTTCTTCGTTTCTCCGTTTCTTTCATCGTTTCTCCGTTTCTTTATTTGTTTCACCGTTTCTTTCTTCGTTTCTCCGTTTCTTTCTTCATTTCTCCGTTTCTTTGTTCGCTTGTCCGTTTCTTTCTTCGTTTCTCCGTTTCTTTCCTCGTTTCTCCGTTTGTTTCTTCGTTTCTCCGTTTCTTTCTTCGTTTCTTCGTTTCTTTCTTCGTTTCTCCGTTTCTTTCTTCGTTTCTTCGTTTCTTTCTTCGTTTCTCCGTTTCCTTGTTTGTTTCTCCGTTTATTTCTCCGTTTCTCCGTTTCTTTCTTCGTTTCTCCGTTTCCTTGTTCGTTTCTCCGTTTCTTTCATCGTTTCTCCGTTTCTTCCTTCGTTTCTCCTTTTCTTTCTTCGTTTCTCCGTTTCTTTCTTCGTTTCTCCTTTTCTTTGTTCGTTTCTCCGTTTCTTTCATCGTTTCTCCGTTTCTTTCTTCGTTTCTCCGTTTCTTTCTTCGTTTCTCCGTTTCTTTCTTCATTTCTCCGTTTCTTTGTTCGCTTGTCCGTTTCTTTCTTCGTTTCTCCGTTTCTTTCCTCGTTTCTCCGTTTGTTTCTTCGTTTCTCCGTTTCTTTCTTCGTTTCTTCGTTTCTTTCTTCGTTTCTCCGTTTCTTTCTTCGTTTCTTCGTTTCTTTCTTCGTTTCTCCGTTTCCTTGTTTGTTTCTCCGTTTATTTCTCCGTTTCTCCGTTTCTTTCTTCGTTTCTCCGTTTCCTTGTTCGTTTCTCCGTTTATTTCTTCGTTTCTTCATTTATTTCTCCGTTTCTTTCTTCGCTTCTCCGTTTCTTTGTTCGTTTCTCCGTTTATTTCTTCGTTTCTCCATTTATTTCTCCGTTTCTTTCTTCGTTTCTCCGTTTCTTTGTTCGTTTCTCCGTTTCTTTGTTCGTTTCTCCGTTTCTTTCTTCGTTTCTCCGTTTCTTTCTTCGTTTCGCCGTTTCTTTCTTCGTTTCTCCGTTTCTTTGTTCGTTTCTCTGTTTCTTTGTTCGTTTCTCCGTTTCTTTCTCCGTTTCTCGGTTTATATCTTCGTTTCTCCATTTATTTCTACATTTCTCCGTTTCTTTCTTCGTTTCTCCGTTTCTTTCTTCGTTTCTTCGTTTCTTTCTTCGTTTCTCCGTTTCTTTCTTCGTTTCTTCGTTTCTTTCTTCGTTTCTCCGTTTTCTTGTTCGTTTCTCCGTTTATTTCTCCGTTTCTCCGTTTCTTTCTTCGTTTCTCCGTTTCCTTGTTCGTTTCTCCATTTATTTCTTCGTTTCTCCATTTATTTCTCCGTTTCTTTCTTCGTTTCTCCGTTTCTTTGTTCGCTTCTCCGTTTCTTTCTTCGTTTCTCCGTTTCTTCGTTCGTTTCATCGTTTCTCCGTTTCTCCGTTTCTCCGTTTGTCGGTTTATTCCTTCGTTTCTCCATTTATTTCTCCGATTCTCCGTTTCTTTCTTCGTTTCTTCGTTTCTTTCATCGTTACTCCGTTTCTTTCTTCGTTTCTCCGTTTCTTTCTTCGTTTCTCCGTTTCTTTCTTCGTTTCTCCGTTTATTTCTTTGTTTCTCCATTTATTTCTCCGCTTCTTCCTTCGTTTCTCCGTTTGCTTGTTCGTTTCTCCGTTTATTTCTTCGTTCCTCCATTTATTTCTCCGTTTCTCCGTTTCTTTCTTCGTTTCTCCGTTTCTTTGTTCGTTTCTCCGTTTCTTTCTTCGTTTCTCCGTTTCTTTCTTCGTTTCGCCGTTTCTTTCTTCGTTTCTCCGTTTCTTTGTTCGTTTCTCTGTTTCTTTGTTCGTTTCTCCGTTTCTTTCTCCGTTTCTCGGTTTATTTCTTCGTTTCTCCATTTATTTCTACATTTCTCCGTTTCTTTCTTCGTTTCTCCGTTTCTTCCTTCGTTTCTCCGTTTGCTTGATCGTTTCTCCGTTTATTTCTCTGTTTCTCCGTTTCTTTCTTCGTTTCTCCGTTTCTTTCTTCGTTTCTCCGTTTCTTTCTTCGTTTCTCCGTTTCTTTCTTCGTTTCTCCGTTTATTTCTTTGTTTCTCCATTTATTTCTCCGTTTCTTCCTTCGTTTCTCCGTTTGCTTGTTCGTTTGTCCGTTTATTTCTTCGTTTCTCCATTTATTTCTCCGTTTCTCCGTTTCTTTCTTCGTTTCTCCGTTTCTTTGTTCGTTTCTCCGTTTCTTTCTTCGTTTCTCCGTTTCTTTCTTCGTTTCGCCGTTTCTTTCTTCGTTTCTCCGTTTCTTTGTTCGTTTCTCTGTTTCCTTGTTCGTTTCTCCGTTTATTTCTTCGTTTCTCCATTTATTTCTACGTTTCTTTGTTCGTTTCTCCGTTTCTTTGTTCGTTTCTTCGTTTCTTCCTTCGTTTCTTCATTTCTTTCTTCGTTTCTCCGTTTCTTTCTTCGTTTCTCCGTTTGCTGGTTCGTTTCTCCATGTATTTCTTCGTTTCTCCATTTATTTCACCGTTTCTCCGTATCTTTCTTCGTTTCTCCGTTTCTTTGTTCGTTTCTCCGTTTCTTTCTTCGTTTCTCCGTTTCTTTCTCCATTCTCCGTTTCTTTGTTCGCTTCTCCGTTTCTTTCTTCGTTTCTCCGTTTCTTTCCTCGTTTCTCCGTTTCTTTCTTCGTTTCTACGTTTCTTTCTTCGCTTCTCCGTTTCTTTGTTCGTTTCTCCGTTTATTTCTTCGTTTCTCCATTTATTTCTCCGTTTCTTTCTTCGTTTCTCCGTTTCTTTGTTCGTTTCTCCGTTTCTTTGTTCGTTTCTCCGTTTCTTTGTTCGTTTCTCCGTTTCTTTCTTCGTTTCTCCGTTTCTTCGTTCGTTTCATCGTTACTCCGTTTCTTTCTTCGTTTCTCCGTTTCTTTCTTCGTTTCTCCGTTTCTTTCTTCGTTTCGCCGTTTCTTTCTTCGTTTCTCCGTTTCTTTGTTCGTTTCTCCGTTTCTTTCTTCGTTTCTCCGTTTCTTTCTCCATTCTCCGTTTCTTTGTTCGCTTCTCCGTTTCTTTCTTCGTTTCTCCGTTTCTTTCCTCGTTTCTCCGTTTCTTTCTTCGTTTCTCCGTTTCTTTCTTCGCTTCTCCGTTTCTTTGTTCGTTTCTCCGTTTATTTCTTCGTTTCTCCATTTATTTCTCCGTTTCTTTCTTCGTTTCTCCGTTTCTTTCTTCGTTTCTCCGTTTCTTTCTACGTTTCTCCGTTTCCTTGTTCGTTTCTCCGTTTATTTCTTCGTTTCTCCATTTATTTCTCCGTTTCTTTCTTCGTTTCTCCGTTTCTTTGTTCGTTTCTCCGTTTCTTTCTTCGTTTCTCCGTTTCTTCGTTCGTTTCATCGTTTCTCCGTTTCTCCGTTTGTCGGTTTATTCCTTCGCTTCTCCATTTATTTCTCCGATTCTCCGTTTCTTTCTTCGTTTCTTCGTTTCTTTCATCGTTACTCCGTTTCTTTCTTCGTTTCTCCGTTTCTTTCTCCATTCTCCGTTTCTTTGTTCGCTTCTCCGTTTCTTTCTTCGTTTCTCCGTTTCTTTCCTCGTTTCTCCGTTTCTTTCTTCGTTTCTCCGTTTCTTTCTCCATTCTCCGTTTCTTTGTTCGCTTCTCCGTTTCTTTCTTCGTTTCTCCGTTTATTTCTCCGTTTCTCCATTTCTTTCTTCGTTTCTCCGTTTCTTTCTTCGTTTCTCCGTTTATTTCTTTGTTTCTCCATTTTTTTCTCCGTTTCTTCCTTCGTTTCTCCGTTTGCTTGTTCGTTTCTCCGTTTATTTCTTCGTTTCTCCATTTATTTCTCAGTTTCTCCGTTTCTTTGTTCGTTTCTCCGTTTCTTTGTTCGTTTCTCCGTTTCTTTCTTCGTTTCTCCGTTTCTTTCTTCGTTTCGCCGTTTCTTTCTTCGTTTCTCCGTTTCTTTGTTCGTTTCTCTGTTTCTTTGTTCGTTTCTCCGTTTCTTTCTCCGTTTCTCGGTTTATTTCTTCGTTTCTCCATTTATTTCTTCGTTACTCCATTTATTTCACCGTTTCTCCATATCTTTCTTCGTTTCTACGTTTCGTTGTTCGTTTCTGCGTTTCTTTCTTCGTTACTCCGGTTCTTTCTTCGTTTCTCCGTTTCTTTCTTCGTTTCTCCGTTTCTTTCTTCGTTTCTCCGTTTCTTTGTTCGTTTCTCCGTTGCTTTCATCGTTTCTCCGTTTCTTTCTTCGTTTCTCCGTTTCTTTCCTCGTTTCTCCGTTTCTTTCTACGTTTCTCCGTTTCTTTCTTCGCTTCTCCGTTTCTTTGTTCGTTTCTCCGTTTATTTCTTCGTTTCTCCATTTATTTCTCTGTTTCTCCGTTTCTTTCTTCGTTACTCCGGTTCTTTCTTCGTTTCTCCGTCTCTTTCTTCGTTTCTCCGTTTCTTTCTTCGTTTCTCCGTTTCTTTCTTCGTTTCTCCGTTTCTTTCTTCGTTTCTCCGTTTCTTTGTTCGTTTCTCCGTTTCTTTCATCGTTTCTCCGTTTCTTTCTTCGTTTCTCCGTTTCTTTCTTCGTTTCTCCGTTTCTTTCTTCATTTCTCCGTTTCTTTGTTCGCTTCTCCGTTTCTTTCTTCGTTTCTCCGTTCCTTTCTTCGTTTCTCCGTTTCTTTGTTCGTTTCTCCGTTTCTTTTTTCGTTTCTTCGTTTCTTTCTTCGTTTCTCCGTTTATTTCTTCGTTTCTCCATTTATTTCTCCGTTTCTCCGTTTCTTTGTTGGTTTCTCCGTTCCTTTCTCCGTTTCTCCATTTCTTTCTTCGATTCTCCGTTTCTTTCTTCGTTTCTCCGTTTCCTGGTTCGTTTCTCCGTTTATTTCTTCGTATCTCCATTTATTTCTCCGTTTCTCCGTTTCTTTCTTCGTTTCGCCGTTTCTTTCTTTGTTTCTCCGTTTCTTTCTTCGTTTCGCCGTTTCTTTCTTTGTTTCTCCGTTTCTTTCTTCGTTTCTCCGTTTCCTTGTACGTTTCTCTGTTTATTTCTTCGTTTCTCCATTTATTTCTCCGTTTCATTCTTCGTTTCTCCGTTTCTTTGTTCGTTTCTCCGTTTCTTTGTTCGTTTCTCGTTTCTTTGTTCGTTTCTCCTTTTCTTTCTGCGTTTCATCGCTTCTTTCTTCGTTCCTCCGTTTCTTTCTTCGTTTCTCCGTTTCTTTCCTCGTTTCTCCGTTTCTTTCTTCGTTTCTCCGTTTCTTTCTTCGTTTCTCCGTTTCCTTGTTCGTTTCTCCGTTTATTTCTTCGTTTCACCATTCATTTCTCCGTTTCTTTCTTCGTTTCTCTGTTTCCTCGTTCGTTTCTCCGTTTCTTCCTTCGTTTCTCCGTTTCTTTGTTCGTTTCTGCGTTTATTTCTTCGTTTCTCCATTTATTTCACCGTTTCCCCGTATCTTTCTTCGTTTCTACGTTTCTTTGTTCGTTTCTGCGTTTCTTTCTTCGTTACTCCGGTTCTTTCTTCGTTTCTCCGTTTTTTTCTTCGTTCCTCCGTTTCTCTCTTCGTTTCTCCGTTTCTTTCTTCGTTTCTCCGTTTCTTTGTTCGTTCCTCCGTTTATTTCTTCGTTTCTCCATTTATTTCTCCGTTTCTCCGATTCTTTCTTCGTTACTCCGTTTCTTTCTTCGTTTCTCCGTTTCTTTCTTCGTTTCTCCGTTTCTTTCTTCATTTCTCCGTTTCTTTGTTCGTTTCTCCGTTTCTTTCTTCGCTTCTCCGTTTCTTTGTTCGTTCCTCCGTTTATTTCTTCGTTTCTCCATTTATTTCTCCGTTTCTCCGATTCTTTCTTCGTTACTCCGGTTCTTTCTTCGTTTCTCCGTTTCTTTCTTCGTTTCTCCGTTTCTTTCTTCGTTTCTCCGTTTCTTGCTTCGTTTCTCCGTTTCTTCCTTCGTTTCTCCGTTTCTTTGTTCGTTTCTGCGTTTATTTCTTCGTTTCTCCATTTATTTCACCGTTTCTCCGTATCTTTCTTCGTTTCTCCGTTTCTTTCTTCGTTTCTCCGTTTCTTTCTTCGATTCACCGTTTCTTTCCACGTTTCTGGGTTTCTTTCTTCGTTTCTCCGTTTCTTTCTTCGTTTCTCCGTTTCTTTCTTCGTTTCTCCGTTTCTTTCTTCGTTTCTCCGTTTCTTTCTTCGTTTCTCCGTTTCATTCTTCGTTTCTTTCTTCGTTTCTTCATTTCTTTCTTCGTTTCTTCGTTTCTTTCTTCGTTTCTCTGTTTCCTCCTTCGTTTCTCCGTTTCTTTCTTCGTTTCTCCGCTTATTTCTTCGTTTCTCCGTTTCTTTCTTCGTTTCTCCGTTTCTTTCTTCGTTTCTCTGTTTCCTCCTTCGTTACTCCGTTTCTTCCTTCGTTTCTCCGTTTCTTTCTTCGTTTCTCCGTTTATTTCTTCGTTTCTCCGTTTCTTTCTTCATTTCTCCGTTTCCTTGTTCGCTTCTCCGTTTCTTTCTTCGTTTCTCCGTTTCTTTCTTCGTATCTCCGTTTCTTTGTTCGTTTCTTCGTTTCTTTCTTCGTTTCTTCATTTCTTTCTTCGTTTCTCAGTTTCTTTCTTCGTTTCTCCGTTTCTTTGTTCATTTCTCCGTTTCTTTGTTCGTTTCTCCGTTTCTTTGTTCGTTTCTCCGTTTCTTTGTTCGTTTCTCCGTTTCTTTCTTTGTTTCTCCGTTTCTTTCGTCATTTCTCCGTTTATTTCTTCGTTTCGCCGTTTCTTTCTCCGTTTCTTTGTTCGATTCTCCGTTTCTTTGTTTGTTTCTCCGTTTCTTTGTTCTTTTCTCCGTTTCTTTGTTCGTTTCTACGTTTCTTTCATCTTTTCTCCGATTCTTTCTTCGTTTCTCCGTATATGTCTTCGTCTCTTCATTTATTTCCCCGTTTCTCCGTTTCTTTGTTCGTTTCTCCGTTTCTTTGTTCGTTTCTCCGTTTCGTTGTTCGTTTCTCGGTTTCTTTCTTCGTTTCTCCGTTTCTTTCTTTGTTTCTCCGTTTCTTTCGTCATTTCTCCGTTATTTCTTCGTTTCGCCGTTTCTTTCTTCGTTTCTCCGTTTCTTTCTTCGTTTCTCCGTTTATATCTTCGTTTCTCCATTTATTTCTCCGTTTCTTTCTTCGTTTCTTTCTTCGTTTCTCCGTTTCTTTGTTCGTTTCTCCGTTTCTTTCTTCGTTTCTCCGTTTATATCTTCGTTTCTCCATTTATTTCTCCGTTTCTTTCTTCGTTTCTCCGTTTCTTTGTTCGTTTCTGCGTTTCTTTGTTCGTTTCTCCGTTTCTTTCTTCGTTTCTCGGTTTATTTCTTCGTTTCTCCAATTATTTCTCCGTTTCTTACTTCGTTTCTCCCTTTCTTTCTCCGTTTCTCCGTTTATTTCTTCGTTTCTCCATCTATTTCTCCGTTTCTTTGTTCGTTTCTCCGTTTCTTTGTTTGTTTCTCCGTTTCTTTGTTCTTTTCTCCGTTTCTTTGTTCGTTTCTACGTTTCTTTTTTCGTTTCTCCGTTTCTTTGTTCGTTTCTCCGTTTATTTCTTCGTTTCTCCGTTTCATTCTTCGTTTTTGCGTTTCATTTTTCGTTTCTCCGTTTCTTTGTTCGTTTCTCCGTTTCTTTGTTCGTTTCTCCGTTTCTTTCTTCGTTTCTTCGTTTCTTTCTTCGTTTCTCCGCTTATTTCTTCGTTTCTCCGTTTCTTTCTTCGTTTCTCCGTTTCTTTCTTCGTTTTTCCATTTATTTCTCCGTTCCTCCGTTTCTTTCTTCGATTCTCCGTTTCTTCCTTCATTTCTCCGATTCTTTCTTCGTTTCTCCGTTTCTTTCTTCGTTTCTCCGTTTCTTTCTTCGTTTCTCGGTTTATTTCTTCGTTTCTCCAAATATTTCTCCGTTTCTTACTTCGTTTCTCCCTTTCTTTCTTCGTTTCTCCGTTTCTTTCTTCATTTCTCCGTTTCTTTCTTCGTTTCTCCGTTTCTTTCTTCGTTTCTCCGTTTCTTTCTTCGTTTCTCCGTTTATTTCTTCGTTTCTCCGTTTCTTTGTTCGTTTCTCCGTTTCTTTGTTCGTTTCTCCGTTTCTTTCTTCCTTTCTCCGTTTCTTTCTTCATTTCTCCGTTTCTTTCTTCGTCTCTCCGTTTCTTTCTTCGTTTCTCCGTTTCTTTCTTCGTTTCTCCGTTTCTTTCTTCATTTCTCCGTTTCTTTCTTCGTTTCTCCGTTTCTCCGTTTCTTTCTTCGTTTCTCCGTTTATTTCTTCGTTTCTCCATTTATTTCTCCGTTTCTTTGTTCGTTTCTCCGGTTCCTTCTTCGTTTCTCCGTTTCCCCGTTTCTTTCTTCGTTTCTCCGTTTATTTCTTCGTTTCTCCATTTATTTCTCCGTTTCTTTGTTCGTTTCTCCGTTTCTTTGTTTGTTTCTCCGTTTCTTTGTTCTCTTCTCCGTTTCTTTGTTCGTTTCTCCGTTTCTTTGTTCGTTTCTCCGTTGCTTTCTTCGTTTCTCCGTTTCTTTCTTTGTTTCACCGTTTCTTTCGTCATTTCTCCGTTTATTTCTTCGTTTCTCCGTTTCTTTCTTCGTTTCTCCGTTTCTTTCTTCGTTTTTCCATTTATTTCTCCGTTCCTCCGTTTCTTTCTTCGATTCTCCGTTTCTTCCTTCATTTCTCCGATTCTTTCTTCGTTTCTCCGTTTCTTTCTTCGTTTCTCCGTTTCTTTCTTCGTTTCTCGGTTTATTTCTTCGTTTCTCCAAATATTTCTCCGTTTCTTACTTCGTTTCTCCCTTTCTTTCTTCGTTTCTCCGTTTCTTTCTTCATTTCTCCGTTTCTTTCTTCGTTTCTCCGTTTCTTTCTTCGTTTCTCCGTTTCTTTCTTCGTTTCTCCGTTTATTTCTTCGTTTCTCCGTTTCTTTGTTCGTTTCTCCGTTTCTTTGTTCGTTTCTCCGTTTCTTTCTTCCTTTCTCCGTTTCTTTCTTCATTTCTCCGTTTCTTTCTTCGTCTCTCCGTTTCTTTCTTCGTTTCTCCGTTTCTTTCTTCGTTTCTCCGTTTCTTTCTTCATTTCTCCGTTTCTTTCTTCGTTTCTCCGTTTCTCCGTTTCTTTCTTCGTTTCTCCGTTTATTTCTTCGTTTCTCCATTTATTTCTCCGTTTCTTTGTTCGTTTCTCCGGTTCCTTCTTCGTTTCTCCGTTTCCCCGTTTCTTTCTTCGTTTCTCCGTTTATTTCTTCGTTTCTCCATTTATTTCTCCGTTTCTTTGTTCGTTTCTCCGTTTCTTTGTTTGTTTCTCCGTTTCTTTGTTCTTTTCTCCGTTTCTTTGTTCGTTTCTCCGTTTCTTTGTTCGTTTCTCCGTTGCTTTCTTCGTTTCTCCGTTTCTTTCTTTGTTTCACCGTTTCTTTCGTCATTTCTCCGTTTATTTCTTCGTTTCGCCGTTTCTTTCTTCGTTTCTCCGTTTCCTCGTTCGTTTCTCCGTTTATTTCTTCGTTTCTCCATTTATTTCTCCGTTTCTCCGTTTCTTTCTTTGTTTCTCCGTTTCTTTCTTCGTTTCTCCGTTTCTTTCTTCGTTTCTCCGTTTATTTCTTCGTTTCTCCATTTATTTCTCCGTTTCTTTGTTCGTTTCTCCGTTTCTTTGTTTGTTTCTCCGTTTCTTTGTTCTTTTCTCCGTTTCTTTGTTCGTTTCTACGTTTCTTTTTTCGTTTCTCCGTTTCTTTCTTCGTTTCTCCGTATATGTCCTCGTTTCTTCATTTATTTCTCCGTTTCTCCGTTTCTTTGTTCGTTTCTCCGTTTCTTTGTTCGTTTCTCCGTTTCCTTGTTCGTTTCTCCGTTTCTTTGTTCGTTTCTCCGTTTCTTTGTTCGTTTCTCCGTTTCTTTCTTCGTTTCTCCGTTTCTTTCTTCGTTTCTCCGTTTCTTTCTTTGTTTCTCCGTTTCTTTCGTCATTTCTCCGTTTATTTCTTCGTTTCGCCGTTTCTTTCTTCGTTTCTCGGTTTCTTTCTTCGTTTCTCCGTTTATATCTTCGTTTCTCCATTTATTTCTCCGTTTCTTTCTTCGTTTCTCCGTTTCTTTGTTCGTTTCTACGTTACTTTCTTCGTTTCTCCGTTTCTTTCTTCGTTTCTCCGTATATGTCTTCGTTTCTTCATTTATTTCTCCGTTTCTCCGTTTCTTTGTTCATATCTCCGTTTCTTTGTTCGTTTCTCCGTTTCTTTGTTCGTTTCTCCGTTTCTTTCTTCGTTTCTCCGTTTCTTTCTTTGTTTCACCGTTTCTTTCGTCATTTCTCCGTTTATTTCTTCGTTTCGCCGTTTCTTTCTTCGTTTCTCCGTTTCCTCTTTCGTTTCTCCGTTTATTTCTTCGTTTCTCCATTTATTTCTCCGTTTCTCCGTTTCTTTCTTCGCTTCTCCGTTTCTTTCTTCGTTTCTCCGTTTCTTTCTTCGTTTCTCCGTTTATTTCTTCGTTTCTCCATTTATTTCTCCGTTTCTTTGTTCGTTTCTCCGTTTCTTTGTTTGTTTCTCCGTTTCTTTGTTCTTTTCTCCGTTTCTTTGTTCGTTTCTCCGTTTCTTTGTTCGTTTCTCCGTTTCTTTGTTCGTTTCTCCGTTTCTTTCTTCGTTTCTCCGTTTCTTTCTTTGTTTCACCGTTTCTTTCGTCATTTCTCCGTTTATTTCTTCGTTTCGCCGTTTCTTTCTTAGTTTCTCCGTTTCCTCGTTCGTTTCTCCGTTTATTTCTTCGTTTCTCCATTTATTTCTCCGTTTCTCCGTTTCTTTTTTCGTTTCTCCGTTTCTTTCGTCGTTTCTCCGTATATGTCTTCGTTTCTTCATTTATTTCTCCGTTTCTCCGTTTCTTTGTTCGTTTCTCCGTTTCTTTGTTCGTTTCTCCGTTTATTTCTTCGTTTCTCCATTTATTTCTCCGTTTCATTTTTCGTTTCTCCGTTTCTTTGTTCGTTTCTCCGTTTCTTTGTTCGTTTCTCCGTTTCTTTGTTCGTTTCTCCGTTTCTTTCTTCGTTCCTTCGTTTCTTTCTTTGTTTCTCCGTTTCTTTCATCGTTTCTCCGTTTATTTCTTCGTTTCTCCATTTATTTCTCCGTTCCTCCGTTTCTTTCTTCGATTCTCCGTTTCTTTCTTCATTTCTCCGTTTCTTTCTTCGTTTCTCCGTTTCTTTCTTCGTTTCTCCGTTTCTTTCTTCGTTTCTCCGTTTATTTCTTCGTTTCTCCAATTATTTCTCCGTTTGTTACTTCGTTTCTCCCTTTCTTTCTTCGTTTCTCCGTTTCTTTCTTCATTTCTCCGTTTCTTTCTTCGTTTCTCCCTTTCTTTCTTCGTTTCTCCGTTTCTTTCTTCGTTTCTCCGTTTCTTTCTTCGTTTCTCCGTTTATTTCTTCGTTTCTCCATTTATTTCTCCGTTTCTCCGTTTCTTTCTTCGTTTCTCCGTTTCTTTGTTCGTTTCCCCGTTTCTTTTTCCGTTTCTCGGTTTATTTCTTCGTTTCTCCATTTATTTCTCCGTTTCTTTCTTCGTTTCTCCGATTCTCTCTTCGTTTCTCCGTTTCTATCTTCGTTTCTCCGTTTCTTTCTTCGTTTCTCCGTTTATTTCTTCGTTTCTCCATTTATTTCTCCGTTCCTCCGTTTCTTTCTTCGATTCTCCGTTTCTTCCTTCATTTCTCCGTTTCTTTCTTCGTTTCTCCGTTTCTTTCTTCGTTTCTCCGTTTCTTTCTTCGTTTCTCGGTTTAATTCTTCGTTTCTCCAATTATTTCTCCGTTTCTCCCTTTCTTTCTTCGTTTCTCCGTTTCTTTCTTCATTTCTCCGTTTCTTTCTTCGTTTCTCCGTTTCTTTCTTCGTTTCTCCGTTTCTTTCTTCGTATCTCCGTTTCTTTCTTCATTTCTCCGTTTCTTTCTTCGTTTCTCCGTTTCTTTCTTCGTTTCTCCATTTATTTCTCCGTTTCTTTGTTCGTTTCTCCGTTTCTTTCTTCGTTTCTCCGTTTCCCCGTTTCTTTCTTCGTTTCTCCGTTTATTTCTTCGTTTCTCCATTTATTTCTCCGTTTCTTTGTTCGTTTCTCCGTTTCTTTGTTTGTTTCTCCGTTTCTTTGTTCTTTTCTCCGTTTCTTTGTTCGTTTCTCCGTTTCTTTGTTCGTTTCTCCGTTTCTTTCTTCGTTTCACCGTTTCTTTCTTTGTTTCACCGTTTCTTTCGTCATTTCTCCGTTTATTTCTTCGTTTCGCCGTTTCTTTCTTCGTTTCTCCGTTTCCTCGTTCGTTTCTCCGTTTATTTCTTCGTTTCTCCATTTATTTCTCCGTTTCTCCGTTTCTTTCTTTGTTTCTCCGTTTCTTTCTTCGTTTCTCCGTTTCTTTCTTCGTTTCTCCGTTTATTTCTTCGTTTCTCCATTTATTTCTCCGTTTCTTTGTTCGTTTCTCCGTTTCTTTGTTTGTTTCTCCGTTTCTTTGTTCTTTTCTCCGTTTCTTTGTTCGTTTCTACGTTTCTTTTTTCGTTTCTCCGTTTCTTTCTTCGTTTCTCCGTATATGTCCTCGTTTCTTCATTTATTTCTCCGTTTCTCCGTTTCTTTGTTCGTTTCTCCGTTTCTTTGTTCGTTTCTCCGTTTCCTTGTTCGTTTCTCCGTTTCTTTGTTCGTTTCTCCGTTTCTTTGTTCGTTTCTCCGTTTCTTTCTTCGTTTCTCCGTTTCTTTCTTCGTTTCTCCGTTTCTTTCTTTGTTTCTCCGTTTCTTTCGTCATTTCTCCGTTTATTTCTTCGTTTCGCCGTTTCTTTCTTCGTTTCTCGGTTTCTTTCTTCGTTTCTCCGTTTATATCTTCGTTTCTCCATTTATTTCTCCGTTTCTTTCTTCGTTTCTCCGTTTCTTTGTTCGTTTCTACGTTACTTTCTTCGTTTCTCCGTTTCTTTCTTCGTTTCTCCGTATATGTCTTCGTTTCTTCATTTATTTCTCCGTTTCTCCGTTTCTTTGTTCATATCTCCGTTTCTTTGTTCGTTTCTCCGTTTCTTTGTTCGTTTCTCCGTTTCTTTCTTCGTTTCTCCGTTTCTTTCTTTGTTTCACCGTTTCTTTCGTCATTTCTCCGTTTATTTCTTCGTTTCGCCGTTTCTTTCTTCGTTTCTCCGTTTCCTCGTTCGTTTCTCCGTTTATTTCTTCGTTTCTCCATTTATTTCTCCGTTTCTCCGTTTCTTTCTTCGTTTCTCCGTTTCTTTCTTCGTTTCTCCGTTTCTTTCTTCGTTTCTCCGTTTATTTCTTCGTTTCTCCATTTATTTCTCCGTTTCTTTGTTCGTTTCTCCGTTTCTTTGTTTGTTTCTCCGTTTCTTTGTTCTTTTCTCCGTTTCTTTGTTCGTTTCTCCGTTTCTTTGTTCGTTTCTCCGTTTCTTTGTTCGTTTCTCCGTTTCTTTCTTCGTTTCTCCGTTTCTTTCTTTGTTTCACCGTTTCTTTCGTCATTTCTCCGTTTATTTCTTCGTTTCGCCGTTTCTTTCTTAGTTTCTCCGTTTCCTCGTTCGTTTCTCCGTTTCTTTCTTCGTTTCTCCGTTTATTTCTTCGTTTCTCCAATTATTTCTCCGTTTCTTACTTCGTTTCTCCCTTTCTTTCTTCGTTTCTCCGTTTCTTTCTTCATTTCTCCGTTTCTTTCTTCGTTTCTCCCTTTCTTTCTTCGTTTCTCCGTTTCTTTCTTCGTTTCTCCGTTTCTTTCTTCGTTTCTCCGTTTATTTCTTCGTTTCTCCATTTATTTCTCCGTTTCTCCGTTTCTTTCTTCGTTTCTCCGTTTCTTTGTTCGTTTCCCCGTTTCTTTTTCCGTTTCTCGGTTTATTTCTTCGTTTCTCCATTTATTTCTCCGTTTCTTTCTTCGTTTCTCCGATTCTCTCTTCGTTTCTCCGTTTCTATCTTCGTTTCTCCGTTTCTTTCTTCGTTTCTCCGTTTATTTCTTCGTTTCTCCATTTATTTCTCCGTTCCTCCGTTCCTTTCTTCGATTCTCCGTTTCTTCCTTCATTTCTCCGTTTCTTTCTTCGTTTCTCCGTTTCTTTCTTCGTTTCTCCGTTTCTTTCTTCGTTTCTCGGTTTAATTCTTCGTTTCTCCAATTATTTCTCCGTTTCTCCCTTTCTTTCTTCGTTTCTCCGTTTCTTTCTTCATTTCTCCGTTTCTTTCTTCGTTTCTCCGTTTCTTTCTTCGTTTCTCCGTTTCTTTCTTCGTTTCTCCGTTTCTTTCTTCATTTCTCCGTTTCTTTCTTCGTTTCTCCGTTTCTTTCTTCGTTTCTCCATTTATTTCTCCGTTTCTTTGTTCGTTTCTCCGTTTCTTTCCTCGTTTCTCCGTTTCCCCGTTTCTTTCTTCGTTTCTCCGTTTATTTCTTCGATTCTCCATTTATTTCTCCGTTTCTTTGTTCGTTTCTCCGTTTCTTTGTTTGTTTCTCCGTTTCTTTGTTCTTTTCTCCGTTTCTTTGTTCGTTTCTCCGTTTCTTTGTTCGTTTCTCCGTTTCTTTCTTCGTTTCTCCGTTTCTTTCTTTGTTT
The DNA here is from genome assembly GCF_051014685.1 of Ptiloglossa arizonensis. NCBI lineage: Eukaryota > Metazoa > Arthropoda > Insecta > Hymenoptera > Colletidae > Ptiloglossa > Ptiloglossa arizonensis. The sequence continues at coordinate 436,528 of NW_027478396.1, forward strand.
CACCGTTTCTTTCGTCATTTCTCCGTTTATTTCTTCGTTTCGCCGTTTCTTTCTTCGTTTCTCCGTTTCCTCGTTCGTTTCTCCGTTTATTTCTTCGTTTCTCCATTTATTTCTCCGTTTCTCCGTTTCTTTCTTTGTTTCTCCGTTTCTTTCTTCGTTTCTCCGTTTCTTTCTTCGTTTCTCCGTTTATTTCTTCGTTTCTCCATTTATTTCTCCGTTTCTTTGTTCGTTTCTCCGTTTCTTTGTTTGTTTCTCCGTTTCTTTGTTCTTTTCTCCGTTTCTTTGTTCGTTTCTACGTTTCTTTTTTCGTTTCTCCGTTTCTTTCTTCGTTTCTCCGTATATGTCCTCGTTTCTTCATTTATTTCTCCGTTTCTCCGTTTCTTTGTTCGTTTCTCCGTTTCTTTGTTCGTTTCGCCGTTTCCTTGTTCGTTTCTCCGTTTCTTTGTTCGTTTCTCCGTTTCTTTGTTCGTTTCTCCGTTTCTTTCTTCGTTTCTCCGTTTCTTTCTTCGTTTCTCCGTTTCTTTCTTTGTTTCTCCGTTTCTTTCGTCATTTCTCCGTTTATTTCTTCGTTTCGCCGTTTCTTTCTTCGTTTCTCGGTTTCTTTCTTCGTTTCTCCGTTTATATCTTCGTTTCTCCATTTATTTCTCCGTTTCTTTCTTCGTTTCTCCGTTTCTTTGTTCGTTTCTACGTTACTTTCTTCGTTTCTCCGTTTCTTTCTTCGTTTCTCCGTATATGTCTTCGTTTCTTCATTTATTTCTCCGTTTCTCCGTTTCTTTGTTCATATCTCCGTTTCTTTGTTCGTTTCTCCGTTTCTTTGTTCGTTTCTCCGTTTCTTTCTTCGTTTCTCCGTTTCTTTCTTTGTTTCACCGTTTCTTTCGTCATTTCTCCGTTTATTTCTTCGTTTCGCCGTTTCTTTCTTCGTTTCTCCGTTTCCTCGTTCGTTTCTCCGTTTATTTCTTCGTTTCTCCATTTATTTCTCCGTTTCTCCGTTTCTTTCTTCGTTTCTCCGTTTCTTTCTTCGTTTCTCCGTTTCTTTCTTCGTTTCTCCGTTTATTTCTTCGTTTCTCCATTTATTTCTCCGTTTCTTTGTTCGTTTCTCCGTTTCTTTGTTTGTTTCTCCGTTTCTTTGTTCTTTTCTCCGTTTCTTTGTTCGTTTCTCCGTTTCTTTGTTCGTTTCTCCGTTTCTTTGTTCGTTTCTCCGTTTCTTTCTTCGTTTCTCCGTTTCTTTCTTTGTTTCACCGTTTCTTTCGTCATTTCTCCGTTTATTTCTTCGTTTCGCCGTTTCTTTCTTAGTTTCTCCGTTTCCTCGTTCGTTTCTCCGTTTATTTCTTCGTTTCTCCATTTATTTCTCCGTTTCTCCGTTTCTTTTTTCGTTTCTCCGCTTCTTTCGTCGTTTCTCCGTATATGTCTTCGTTTCTTCATTTATTTCTCCGTTTCTCCGTTTCTTTGTTCGTTTCTCCGTTTCTTTGTTCGTTTCTCCGTTTCTATGTTCGTTTCTCCGTTTCATTCTTCGTTTCTGCGTTTCATTTTTCGTTTCTCCGTTTCTTTGTTCTTTTCTCCGTTTCTTTGTTCGTTTCTCCGTTTCTTTGTTCGTTTCTCCGTTTCTTTGTTCGTTTCTCCGTTTCTTTCTTCGTTTCTCCGTTTCTTTCTTTGTTTCACCGTTTCTTTCGTCATTTCTCCGTTTATTTCTTCGTTTCGCCGTTTCTTTCTTAGTTTCTCCGTTTCCTCGTTCGTTTCTCCGTTTATTTCTTCGTTTCTCCATTTATTTCTCCGTTTCTCCGTTTCTTTTTTCGTTTCTCCGTTTCTTTCGTCGTTTCTCCGTATATGTCTTCGTTTCTTCATTTATTTCTCCGTTTCTCCGTTTCTTTGTTCGTTTCTCCGTTTCTTTGTTCGTTTCTCCGTTTCTATGTTCGTTTCTCCGTTTCATTCTTCGTTTCTGCGTTTCATTTTTCGTTTCTCCGTTTCTTTGTTCGTTTCTCCGTTTCTTTGTTCGTTTCTCCCTTTCTTTCTTCGTTTCTCCGTTTCTTTCTTCGTTTCTCCGTTTCTTTCTTCGTTTCTCCGTTTATTTCTTCGTTTCTCCATTTATTTCTCCGTTTCTCCGTTTCTTTCTTCGTTTCTCCGTTTCTTTGTTCGTTTCCCCGTTTCTTTTTCCGTTTCTCGGTTTATTTCTTCATTTCTCCGTTTCTTTCTTCGTTTCTCCGTTTCTTTCTTCGTTTCTCCGTTTATTTCTTCGTTTCTCCATTTATTTCTCCGTTTCTTTGTTCGTTTCTCCGTTTCTTTGTTTGTTTCTCCGTTTCTTTGTTCTTTTCTCCGTTTCTTTGTTCGTTTCTCCGTTTCCTTCTTTGTTTCTCCGTTTCTTTCGTCATTTCTCCGTTTATTTCTTCGTTCCTCCGTTTCTTTCTTCGATTCTCCGTTTCTTCCTTCATTTCTCCGTTTCTTTCTTCGTTTCTCCGTTTCTTTCTTCGTTTCTCCGTTTCTTTCTTCGTTTCTCCGTTTCTTTCTTCGTTTCTCGGTTTAATTCTTCGTTTCTCCAATTATTTCTCCGTTTCTCCCTTTCTTTCTTCGTTTCTCCGTTTCTTTCTTCATTTCTCCGTTTCTTTCTTCGTTTCTCCGTTTCTTTCTTCGTTTCTCCGTTTCTTTCTTCGTTTCTCCGTTTCTTTCTTCATTTCTCCGTTTCTTTCTTCGTTTCTCCGTTTCTTTCTTCGTTTCTCCGTTTATTTCTTCGTTTCTCCATTTATTTCTCCGTTTCTTTGTTCGTTTCTCCGTTTCTTTGTTTGTTTCTCCGTTTCTTTGTTCTTTTCTCCGTTTCTTTGTTCGTTTCTCCGTTTCCTTCTTTGTTTCTCCGTTTCTTTCGTCATTTCTCCGTTTATTTCTTCGTTTCGCCGTTTCTTTCTTCGTTTCTCCGTTTCCTCGTTCGTTTCTCCGTTTATTTCTTCGTTTCTCCATTTATTTCTCCGTTTCTTTGTTCGTTTCTCCGTTTCTTTGTTTGTTTCTCCGTTTCTTTGTTCTTTTCTCCGTTTCTTTGTTCGCTCCTACGTTTCTTTTTTCGTTTCTCCGTTTCTTTCTTCGTTTCTCCGTATATGTCTTCGTTTCTTCATTTATTTCTCCGTTTCTCCGTTTCTTTGTTCGTTTCTCCGTTTCTTTGTTCGTTTCTCCGTTTCTTTGTTCGTTTCTCCGTTTCTTTCTTCGTTTCTCCGTTTCTTTCTTTGTTTCTCCGTATCTTTCGTCATTTCTCCGTTTATTTCTTCGTTTCGCCGTTTCTTTCTTCGTTTCTCCGTTTCTTTCTTCGTTTCTCCGTTTATTTCTTCGTTTCTCCATTTATTTCTCCGTTTCTTTGTTCGTTTCTCCGTTTCTTTGTTTGTTTCTCCGTTTCTTTGTTCTTTTCTCCGTTTCTTTGTTCGTTTCTACGTTTCTTTTTTCGTTTCTCCGTTTCTTTCTTCGTTTCTCCGTATATGTCCTCGTTTCTTCATTTATTTCTCCGTTTCTCCGTTTCTTTGTTCGTTTCTCCGTTTCTTTGTTCGTTTCTCCGTTTCCTTGTTCGTTTCTCCGTTTCTTTGTTCGTTTCTCCGTTTCTTTGTTCGTTTCTCCGTTTCTTTCTTCGTTTCTCCGTTTCTTTCTTCGTTTCTCCGCTTCTTTCTTTGTTTCTCCGTTTCTTTCGTCATTTCTCCGTTTATTTCTTCGTTTCGCCGTTTCTTTCTTCGTTTCTCGGTTTCTTTCTTCGTTTCTCCGTTTATATCTTCGTTTCTCCATTTATTTCTCCGTTTCTTTCTTCGTTTCTCCGTTTCTTTGTTCGTTTCTACGTTACTTTCTTCGTTTCTCCGTTTCTTTCTTCGTTTCTCCGTATATGTCTTCGTTTCTTCATTTATTTCTCCGTTTCTCCGTTTCTTTGTTCATATCTCCGTTTCTTTGTTCGTTTCTCCGTTTCTTTGTTCGTTTCTCCGTTTCTTTCTTCGTTTCTCCGTTTCTTTCTTTGTTTCACCGTTTCTTTCGTCATTTCTCCGTTTATTTCTTCGTTTCGCCGTTTCTTTCTTCGTTTCTCCGTTTCCTCGTTCGTTTCTCCGTTTATTTCTTCGTTTCTCCATTTATTTCTCCGTTTCTCCGTTTCTTTCTTCGTTTCTCCGTTTCTTTCTTCGTTTCTCCGTTTCTTTCTTCGTTTCTCCGTTTATTTCTTCGTTTCTCCATTTATTTCTCCGTTTCTTTGTTCGTTTCTCCGTTTCTTTGTTTGTTTCTCCGTTTCTTTGTTCTTTTCTCCGTTTCTTTGTTCGTTTCTCCGTTTCTTTGTTCGTTTCTCCGTTTCTTTGTTCGTTTCTCCGTTTCTTTGTTCGTTTCTCCGTTTCTTTCTTTGTTTCACCGTTTCTTTCGTCATTTCTCCGTTTATTTCTTCGTTTCGCCGTTTCTTTCTTAGTTTCTCCGTTTCCTCGTTCGTTTCTCCGTTTCTTTCTTCGTTTCTCCGTTTATTTCTTCGTTTCTCCAATTATTTCTCCGTTTCTTACTTCGTTTCTCCCTTTCTTTCTTCGTTTCTCCGTTTCTTTCTTCATTTCTCCGTTTCTTTCTTCGTTTCTCCCTTTCTTTCTTCGTTTCTCCGTTTCTTTCTTCGTTTCTCCGTTTCTTTCTTCGTTTCTCCGTTTATTTCTTCGTTTCTCCATTTATTTCTCCGTTTCTCCGTTTCTTTCTTCGTTTCTCCGTTTCTTTGTTCGTTTCCCCGTTTCTTTTTCCGTTTCTCGGTTTATTTCTTCGTTTCTCCATTTATTTCTCCGTTTCTTTCTTCGTTTCTCCGATTCTCTCTTCGTTTCTCCGTTTCTATCTTCGTTTCTCCGTTTCTTTCTTCGTTTCTCCGTTTATTTCTTCGTTTCTCCATTTATTTCTCCGTTCCTCCGTTCCTTTCTTCGATTCTCCGTTTCTTCCTTCATTTCTCCGTTTCTTTCTTCGTTTCTCCGTTTCTTTCTTCGTTTCTCCGTTTCTTTCTTCGTTTCTCGGTTTAATTCTTCGTTTCTCCAATTATTTCTCCGTTTCTCCCTTTCTTTCTTCGTTTCTCCGTTTCTTTCTTCATTTCTCCGTTTCTTTCTTCGTTTCTCCGTTTCTTTCTTCGTTTCTCCGTTTCTTTCTTCGTTTCTCCGTTTCTTTCTTCGTTTCTCCGTTTCTTTCTTCGTTTCTCCGTATATGTCTTCGTTTCTTCATTTATTTCTCCGTTTCTCCGTTTCTTTGTTCATATCTCCGTTTCTTTGTTCGTTTCTCCGTTTCTTTGTTCGTTTCTCCGTTTCTTTCTTCGTTTCTCCGTTTCTTTCTTTGTTTCACCGTTTCTTTCGTCATTTCTCCGTTTATTTCTTCGTTTCGCCGTTTCTTTCTTCGTTTCTCCGTTTCCTCGTTCGTTTCTCCGTTTATTTCTTCGTTTCTCCATTTATTTCTCCGTTTCTCCGTTTCTTTCTTCGTTTCTCCGTTTCTTTCTTCGTTTCTCCGTTTCTTTCTTCGTTTCTCCGTTTATTTCTTCGTTTCTCCATTTATTTCTCCGTTTCTTTGTTCGTTTCTCCGTTTCTTTGTTTGTTTCTCCGTTTCTTTGTTCGTTTCTCCGTTTCTTTGTTCGTTTCTCCGTTTCTATGTTCGTTTCTCCGTTTCATTCTTCGTTTCTGCATTTCATTTTTCGTTTCTCCGTTTCTTTGTTCGTTTCTCCGTTTCTTTGTTCGTTTCTCCGTTTCTTTGTTCGTTTCTCCGTTTCTTTCTTCGTTCCTTCGTTTCTTTCTTTGTTTCTCCGTTTCTTTCATCGTTTCTCCGTTTATTTCTTCGTTTCTCCATTTATTTCTCCGTTCCTCCGTTTCTTTCTTCGATTCTCCGTTTCTTTCTTCATTTCTCCGTTTCTTTCTTCGTTTCTCCGTTTCTTTCTTCGTTTCTCCGTTTCTTTCTTCGTTTCTCCGTTTATTTCTTCGTTTCTCCAATTATTTCTCCGTTTCTTTCTTCGTTTCTCCGTTTCTTTCTTCGTTTCTCCGTTTATTTCTTCGTTTCTCCATTTATTTCTCCGTTTCTTTGTTCGTTTCTCCGTTTCTTTGTTTGTTTCTCCGTTTCTTTGTTCTTTTCTCCGTTTCTTTGTTCGTTTCTCCGTTTCTTTGTTCGTTTCTCCGTTTCTTTGTTCGTTTCTCCGTTTCTTTCTTCGTTTCTCCGTTTCTTTCTTTGTTTCACCGTTTCTTTCGTCATTTCTCCGTTTATTTCTTCGTTTCGCCGTTTCTTTCTTAGTTTCTCGTTTCCTCGTTCGTTTCTCCGTTTATTTCTTCGTTTCTCCATTTATTTCTCCGTTTCTCCGTTTCTTTTTTCGTTTCTCCGTTTCTTTCGTCGTTTCTCCGTATATGTCTTCGTTTCTTCATTTATTTCTCCGTTTCTCCGTTTCTTTGTTCGTTTCTCCGTTTCTTTGTTCGTTTCTCCGTTTCTATGTTCGTTTCTCCGTTTCATTCTTCGTTTCTGCGTTTCATTTTTCGTTTCTCCGTTTCTTTGTTCGTTTCTCCGTTTCTTTGTTCGTTTCTCCCTTTCTTTCTTCGTTTCTCCGTTTCTTTCTTCGTTTCTCCGTTTCTTTCTTCGTTTCTCCGTTTATTTCTTCGTTTCTCCATTTATTTCTCCGTTTCTCCGTTTCTTTCTTCGTTTCTCCGTTTCTTTGTTCGTTTCCCCGTTTCTTTTTCCGTTTCTCGGTTTATTTCTTCATTTCTCCGTTTCTTTCTTCGTTTCTCCGTTTCTTTCTTCGTTTCTCCGTTTATTTCTTCGTTTCTCCATTTATTTCTCCGTTTCTTTGTTCGTTTCTCCGTTTCTTTGTTTGTTTCTCCGTTTCTTTGTTCTTTTCTCCGTTTCTTTGTTCGTTTCTCCGTTTCTTTCTTCGTTTCTCCGTTTATTTCTTCGTTTCTCCATTTATTTCTCCGTTTCTTTGTTCGTTTCTCCGTTTCTTTGTTTGTTTCTCCGTTTCTTTGTTCTTTTCTCCGTTTCTTTGTTCGTTTCTCCGTTTCCTTCTTTGTTTCTCCGTTTCTTTCGTCATTTCTCCGTTTATTTCTTCGTTCCTCCGTTTCTTTCTTCGATTCTCCGTTTCTTCCTTCATTTCTCCGTTTCTTTCTTCGTTTCTCCGTTTCTTTCTTCGTTTCTCCGTTTCTTTCTTCGTTTCTCCGTTTCTTTCTTCGTTTCTCGGTTTAATTCTTCGTTTCTCCAATTATTTCTCCGTTTCTCCCTTTCTTTCTTCGTTTCTCCGTTTCTTTCTTCATTTCTCCGTTTCTTTCTTCGTTTCTCCGTTTCTTTCTTCGTTTCTCCGTTTCTTTCTTCGTTTCTCCGTTTCTTTCTTCATTTCTCCGTTTCTTTCTTCGTTTCTCCGTTTCTTTCTTCGTTTCTCCGTTTATTTCTTCGTTTCTCCATTTATTTCTCCGTTTCTTTGTTCGTTTCTCCGTTTCTTTGTTTGTTTCTCCGTTTCTTTGTTCTTTTCTCCGTTTCTTTGTTCGTTTCTCCGTTTCCTTCTTTGTTTCTCCGTTTCTTTCGTCATTTCTCCGTTTATTTCTTCGTTTCGCCGTTTCTTTCTTCGTTTCTCCGTTTCCTCGTTCGTTTCTCCGTTTATTTCTTCGTTTCTCCATTTATTTCTCCGTTTCTTTGTTCGTTTCTCCGTTTCTTTGTTTGTTTCTCCGTTTCTTTGTTCTTTTCTCCGTTTCTTTGTTCGCTCCTACGTTTCTTTTTTCGTTTCTCCGTTTCTTTCTTCGTTTCTCCGTATATGTCTTCGTTTCTTCATTTATTTCTCCGTTTCTCCGTTTCTTTGTTCGTTTCTCCGTTTCTTTGTTCGTTTCTCCGTTTCTTTGTTCGTTTCTCCGTTTCTTTCTTCGTTTCTCCGTTTCTTTCTTTGTTTCTCCGTATCTTTCGTCATTTCTCCGTTTATTTCTTCGTTTCGCCGTTTCTTTCTTCGTTTCTCCGTTTCTTTCTTCGTTTCTCCGTTTATTTCTTCGTTTCTCCATTTATTTCTCCGTTTCTTTGTTCGTTTCTCCGTTTCTTTGTTTGTTTCTCCGTTTCTTTGTTCTTTTCTCCGTTTCTTTGTTCGTTTCTACGTTTCTTTTTTCGTTTCTCCGTTTCTTTCTTCGTTTCTCCGTATATGTCCTCGTTTCTTCATTTATTTCTCCGTTTCTCCGTTTCTTTGTTCGTTTCTCCGTTTCTTTGTTCGTTTCTCCGTTTCCTTGTTCGTTTCTCCGTTTCTTTGTTCGTTTCTCCGTTTCTTTGTTCGTTTCTCCGTTTCTTTCTTCGTTTCTCCGTTTCTTTCTTCGTTTCTCCGTTTCTTTCTTTGTTTCTCCGTTTCTTTCGTCATTTCTCCGTTTATTTCTTCGTTTCGCCGTTTCTTTCTTCGTTTCTCGGTTTCTTTCTTCGTTTCTCCGTTTATATCTTCGTTTCTCCATTTATTTCTCCGTTTCTTTCTTCGTTTCTCCGTTTCTTTGTTCGTTTCTACGTTACTTTCTTCGTTTCTCCGTTTCTTTCTTCGTTTCTCCGTATATGTCTTCGTTTCTTCATTTATTTCTCCGTTTCTCCGTTTCTTTGTTCATATCTCCGTTTCTTTGTTCGTTTCTCCGTTTCTTTGTTCGTTTCTCCGTTTCTTTCTTCGTTTCTCCGTTTCTTTCTTTGTTTCACCGTTTCTTTCGTCATTTCTCCGTTTATTTCTTCGTTTCGCCGTTTCTTTCTTAGTTTCTCCGTTTCCTCGTTCGTTTCTCCGTTTCTTTCTTCGTTTCTCCGTTTATTTCTTCGTTTCTCCAATTATTTCTCCGTTTCTTACTTCGTTTCTCCCTTTCTTTCTTCGTTTCTCCGTTTCTTTCTTCATTTCTCCGTTTCTTTCTTCGTTTCTCCCTTTCTTTCTTCGTTTCTCCGTTTCTTTCTTCTTTTCTCCGTTTCTTTCTTCGTTTCTCCGTTTATTTCTTCGTTTCTCCATTTATTTCTCCGTTTCTCCGTTTCTTTCTTCGTTTCTCCGTTTCTTTGTTCGTTTCCCCGTTTCTTTTTCCGTTTCTCGGTTTATTTCTTCGTTTCTCCATTTATTTCTCCGTTTCTTTCTTCGTTTCTCCGATTCTCTCTTCGTTTCTCCGTTTCTATCTTCGTTTCTCCGTTTCTTTCTTCGTTTCTCCGTTTATTTCTTCGTTTCTCCATTTATTTCTCCGTTCCTCCGTTCCTTTCTTCGATTCTCCGTTTCTTCCTTCATTTCTCCGTTTCTTTCTTCGTTTCTCCGTTTCTTTCTTCGTTTCTCCGTTTCTTTCTTCGTTTCTCGGTTTAATTCTTCGTTTCTCCAATTATTTCTCCGTTTCTCCCTTTCTTTCTTCGTTTCTCCGTTTCTTTCTTCATTTCTCCGTTTCTTTCTTCGTTTCTCCGTTTCTTTCTTCGTTTCTCCGTTTCTTTCTTCGTTTCTCCGTTTCTTTCTTCATTTCTCCGTTTCTTTCTTCGTTTCTCCGTTTCTTTCTTCGTTTCTCCATTTATTTCTCCGTTTCTTTGTTCGTTTCTCCGTTTCTTTCTTCGTTTCTCCGTTTCCCCGTTTCTTTCTTCGTTTCTCCGTTTATTTCTTCGATTCTCCATTTATTTCTCCGTTTCTTTGTTCGTTTCTCCGTTTCTTTGTTTGTTTCTCCGTTTCTTTGTTCTTTTCTCCGTTTCTTTGTTCGTTTCTCCGTTTCTTTGTTCGTTTCTCCGTTTCTTTCTTCGTTTCTCCGTTTCTTTCTTTGTTTCACCGTTTCTTTCGTCATTTCTCCGTTTATTTCTTCGTTTCGCCGTTTCTTTCTTCGTTTCTCCGTTTCCTCGTTCGTTTCTCCGTTTATTTCTTCGTTTCTCCATTTATTTCTCCGTTTCTCCGTTTCTTTCTTTGTTTCTCCGTTTCTTTCTTCGTTTCTCCGTTTCTTTCTTCGTTTCTCCGTTTATTTCTTCGTTTCTCCATTTATTTCTCCGTTTCTTTGTTCGTTTCTCCGTTTCTTTGTTTGTTTCTCCGTTTCTTTGTTCTTTTCTCCGTTTCTTTGTTCGTTTCTACGTTTCTTTTTTCGTTTCTCCGTTTCTTTCTTCGTTTCTCCGTATATGTCCTCGTTTCTTCATTTATTTCTCCGTTTCTCCGTTTCTTTGTTCGTTTCTCCGTTTCTTTGTTCGTTTCGCCGTTTCCTTGTTCGTTTCTCCGTTTCTTTGTTCGTTTCTCCGTTTCTTTGTTCGTTTCTCCGTTTCTTTCTTCGTTTCTCCGTTTCTTTCTTCGTTTCTCCGTTTCTTTCTTTGTTTCTCCGTTTCTTTCGTCATTTCTCCGTTTATTTCTTCGTTTCGCCGTTTCTTTCTTCGTTTCTCGGTTTCTTTCTTCGTTTCTCCGTTTATATCTTCGTTTCTCCATTTATTTCTCCGTTTCTTTCTTCGTTTCTCCGTTTCTTTGTTCGTTTCTACGTTACTTTCTTCGTTTCTCCGTTTCTTTCTTCGTTTCTCCGTATATGTCTTCGTTTCTTCATTTATTTCTCCGTTTCTCCGTTTCTTTGTTCATATCTCCGTTTCTTTGTTCGTTTCTCCGTTTCTTTGTTCGTTTCTCCGTTTCTTTCTTCGTTTCTCCGTTTCTTTCTTTGTTTCACCGTTTCTTTCGTCATTTCTCCGTTTATTTCTTCGTTTCGCCGTTTCTTTCTTCGTTTCTCCGTTTCCTCGTTCGTTTCTCCGTTTATTTCTTCGTTTCTCCATTTATTTCTCCGTTTCTCCGTTTCTTTCTTCGTTTCTCCGTTTCTTTCTTCGTTTCTCCGTTTCTTTCTTCGTTTCTCCGTTTATTTCTTCGTTTCTCCATTTATTTCTCCGTTTCTTTGTTCGTTTCTCCGTTTCTTTGTTTGTTTCTCCGTTTCTTTGTTCTTTTCTCCGTTTCTTTGTTCGTTTCTCCGTTTCTTTGTTCGTTTCTCCGTTTCTTTGTTCGTTTCTCCGTTTCTTTCTTCGTTTCTCCGTTTCTTTCTTTGTTTCACCGTTTCTTTCGTCATTTCTCCGTTTATTTCTTCGTTTCGCCGTTTCTTTCTTAGTTTCTCCGTTTCCTCGTTCGTTTCTCCGTTTATTTCTTCGTTTCTCCATTTATTTCTCCGTTTCTCCGTTTCTTTTTTCGTTTCTCCGCTTCTTTCGTCGTTTCTCCGTATATGTCTTCGTTTCTTCATTTATTTCTCCGTTTCTCCGTTTCTTTGTTCGTTTCTCCGTTTCTTTGTTCGTTTCTCCGTTTCTATGTTCGTTTCTCCGTTTCATTCTTCGTTTCTGCGTTTCATTTTTCGTTTCTCCGTTTCTTTGTTCGTTTCTCCGTTTCTTTGTTCGTTTCTCCGTTTCTTTGTTCGTTTCTCCGTTTCTTTCTTCGTTCCTTCGTTTCTTTCTTTGTTTCTCCGTTTCTTTCATCGTTTCTCCGTTTATTTCTTCGTTTCTCCATTTATTTCTCCGTTCCTCCGTTTCTTTCTTCGATTCTCCGTTTCTTTCTTCATTTCTCCGTTTCTTTCTTCGTTTCTCCGTTTCTTTCTTCGTTTCTCCGTTTCTTTCTTCGTTTCTACGTTTATTTCTTCGTTTCTCCAATTATTTCTCCGTTTCTTTCTTCGTTTCTCCGTTTCTTTCTTCGTTTCTCCGTTTATTTCTTCGTTTCTCCATTTATTTCTCCGTTTCTTTGTTCGTTTCTCCGTTTCTTTGTTTGTTTCTCCGTTTCTTTGTTCTTTTCTCCGTTTCTTTGTTCGTTTCTCCGTTTCTTTGTTCGTTTCTCCGTTTCTTTGTTCGTTTCTCCGTTTCTTTCTTCGTTTCTCCGTTTCTTTCTTTGTTTCACCGTTTCTTTCGTCATTTCTCCGTTTATTTCTTCGTTTCGCCGTTTCTTTCTTAGTTTCTCCGTTTCCTCGTTCGTTTCTCCGTTTATTTCTTCGTTTCTCCATTTATTTCTCCGTTTCTCCGTTTCTTTTTTCGTTTCTCCGTTTCTTTCGTCGTTTCTCCGTATATGTCTTCGTTTCTTCATTTATTTCTCCGTTTCTCCGTTTCTTTGTTCGTTTCTCCGTTTCTTTGTTCGTTTCTCCGTTTCTATGTTCGTTTCTCCGTTTCATTCTTCGTTTCTGCGTTTCATTTTTCGTTTCTCCGTTTCTTTGTTCGTTTCTCCGTTTCTTTGTTCGTTTCTCCCTTTCTTTCTTCGTTTCTCCGTTTCTTTCTTCGTTTCTCCGTTTCTTTCTTCGTTTCTCCGTTTATTTCTTCGTTTCTCCATTTATTTCTCCGTTTCTCCGTTTCTTTCTTCGTTTCTCCGTTTCTTTGTTCGTTTCCCCGTTTCTTTTTCCGTTTCTCGGTTTATTTCTTCATTTCTCCGTTTCTTTCTTCGTTTCTCCGTTTCTTTCTTCGTTTCTCCGTTTATTTCTTCGTTTCTCCATTTATTTCTCCGTTTCTTTGTTCGTTTCTCCGTTTCTTTGTTTGTTTCTCCGTTTCTTTGTTCTTTTCTCCGTTTCTTTGTTCGTTTCTCCGTTTCTTTCTTCGTTTCTCCGTTTATTTCTTCGTTTCTCCATTTATTTCTCCGTTTCTTTGTTCGTTTCTCCGTTTCTTTGTTTGTTTCTCCGTTTCTTTGTTCTTTTCTCCGTTTCTTTGTTCGTTTCTCCGTTTCCTTCTTTGTTTCTCCGTTTCTTTCGTCATTTCTCCGTTTATTTCTTCGTTCCTCCGTTTCTTTCTTCGATTCTCCGTTTCTTCCTTCATTTCTCCGTTTCTTTCTTCGTTTCTCCGTTTCTTTCTTCGTTTCTCCGTTTCTTTCTTCGTTTCTCCGTTTCTTTCTTCGTTTCTCGGTTTAATTCTTCGTTTCTCCAATTATTTCTCCGTTTCTCGCTTTCTTTCTTCGTTTCTCCGTTTCTTTCTTCATTTCTCCGTTTCTTTCTTCGTTTCTCCGTTTCTTTCTTCGTTTCTCCGTTTCTTTCTTCGTTTCTCCGTTTCTTTCTTCATTTCTCCGTTTCTTTCTTCGTTTCTCCGTTTCTTTCTTCGTTTCTCCGTTTATTTCTTCGTTTCTCCATTTATTTCTCCGTTTCTTTGTTCGTTTCTCCGTTTCTTTGTTTGTTTCTCCGTTTCTTTGTTCTTTTCTCCGTTTCTTTGTTCGTTTCTCCGTTTCCTTCTTTGTTTCTCCGTTTCTTTCGTCATTTCTCCGTTTATTTCTTCGTTTCGCCGTTTCTTTCTTCGTTTCTCCGTTTCCTCGTTCGTTTCTCCGTTTATTTCTTCGTTTCTCCATTTATTTCTCCGTTTCTTTGTTCGTTTCTCCGTTTCTTTGTTTGTTTCTCCGTTTCTTTGTTCTTTTCTCCGTTTCTTTGTTCGCTCCTACGTTTCTTTTTTCGTTTCTCCGTTTCTTTCTTCGTTTCTCCGTATATGTCTTCGTTTCTTCATTTATTTCTCCGTTTCTCCGTTTCTTTGTTCGTTTCTCCGTTTCTTTGTTCGTTTCTCCGTTTCTTTGTTCGTTTCTCCGTTTCTTTCTTCGTTTCTCCGTTTCTTTCTTTGTTTCTCCGTATCTTTCGTCATTTCTCCGTTTATTTCTTCGTTTCGCCGTTTCTTTCTTCGTTTCGCCGTTTCTTTCTTCGTTTCTCCGTTTCTTTCTTCGTTTCTCCGTTTATATCTTCGTTTCTCCATTTATTTCTCCGTTTCTTTCTTCGTTTCTCCGTTTCTTTGTTCGATTCTCCGTTTCTTTGTTCGTTTCTCCGTTTCTTTGCTCGTTTCTCCGTTTATTTCTTCGTTTCTCCGCTTCATTCTTCGTTTCTGCGTTTCATTTTTCGTTTCTCCGTTTCTTTGTTCGTTTCTCCGTTTCTTTGTTCGTTTCTCCGTTTCTTTGTTCGTTTCTTCGTTTCTTTCTTTGTTTCTCCGTTTCTTTCTTCGTTTCTCCGTTTATTTCTTCGTTTCTCCATTTATTTCTCCGTTCCTCCGTTTCTTTCTTCGATTCTCCGTTTCTTTCTTCATTTCTCCGTTTCTTTCTTCGTTTCTCCGTTTCTTTCTTCGTTTCTCCGTTTCTTTCTTCGTTTCTCCGTTTATTTCTTCGCTTCTCCAATTATTTCTCCGTTTCTTACTTCGTTTCTCCCTTTCTTTCTTCGTTTCTCCGTTTCTTTCTTCATTTCTCCGTTTCTTTCTTCGTTTCTCCCTTTCTTTCTTCGTTTCTCCGTTTCTTTCTTCGCTTCTCCGTTTCTTTCTTCATTTCTCCGTTTCTTTCTTCGTTTCTCCGTTTCTTTCTTCGTTTCTCCGTTTCTTTCTGCGTTTCATCGTTTCTTCTTCGTTACCCCGTTTCTATCTTCGTTTCTCCGTTTCTTTCCTCGTTTCTCCGTTTCTTTCTTCGTTTCTACGTTTATTTCTTCGTTTCTCCATTTATTTCTCCGTTTCTTCGTTTCTTTCTTCGTTTCTCCGTTTCTTTCTTCGTTTCTCCGTTTCTTTCTTCGTTTCTCCGTTTATTTCTTCGTTTCTCCATTTATTTCTCCGTTTCTCCGTTTCTTTCTTCGTTTCTTCGTATCTTTTTTCGTTTCTGCGTTTCTTTGTTCGTTTCTCCGTTTCATTGATCGTTTCTCCGTTTCTTTCTCCGTTTCTCGGTTTATTTCTTCGTTTCTCCATTTGTTACTCCGATTCTCCGTTTCATTCTTCGTTTCTTCGTTTCCTTGTTCGTTACTCCGTTTCTTCCTTCGTTTCTCCGTTTCTGTCTTCGTTTCTTCGTATCTTTTTTCGTTTCTCCGTTTCTTTCTTCGTTTCTCCGTTTATTTCTTCGTTTCTCCATTTATTTCTCCGTTTCTCCGTTTCATTCTTCGTGTCTCCGTTTCTTTCTCCGTTTCTCCGTTTCTTTGTTCTATTCTACGTTTCTTTGTTCGTTTCTCCGTTTCTTTCTCCGTTTCTCGGTTTATTCCTTCGTTTCTCCATTTATTTCTCCGATTCTCCGTTTCTTTCTTCGTTTCTCCGTTTCATTGATCGTTTCTCCGTTTCTTTCTCCGTTTGTCGGTTTATTCCTTCGTTTCTCCATTTATATCTCCGATTCTCCGTTTCTTTCTGCGTTTCATCGTTTCTCTCTTCGTTACTCCGTTTCTTTCTTCGTTTCACCGTTTCTTTCTCCGTTTCTCGGTTTATTTCTTCGTTTCTCCATTTATTTCTCCGTTTCTCCGTTTCTTTCTTCGTTTCTCCGTTTCTTTCTTCGTTTCTCCGTTTATATCTTCGTTTCTCCATTTATTTCTCCGTTTCTCCGTTTCTTTCTTCGTTTCTCCGTTTCTTTGTTCGTTTCTCCGTTTCTTTCTTCGTTTCTCCGTTTCTTTCATCGTTTCTCCGTTTCTTCCTTCGTTTCTCCTTTTCTTTCTTCGTTTCTCCGTTTCTTTCTCCATTCTCCGTTTCTTTGTTCGCTTCTCCGTTTCTTTCTTCGTTTCTCCGTTTCTTTCCTCGTTTCTCCGTTTCTTTCTTCGTTTCTTCGTTTCTTTCTTCGCTTCTCCGTTTCTTTGTTCGTTTCTCCGTTTATTTCTTCGTTTCTCCATTTATTTCTCCGTTTCTCCGTTTCTTTCTTCGTTACTCCGGTTCTTTCTTCGTTTCTCCGTTTCTTTCTTCGTTTCTCTGTTTCTTTCTTCGTTTCTCCGTTTCTTTCTTCGTTTCTCCGTTTCTTTCATCGTTTCTCCGTTTCTTTATTTGTTTCACCGTTTCTTTCTTCGTTTCTCCGTTTCTTTCTTCATTTCTCCGTTTCTTTGTTCGCTTGTCCGTTTCTTTCTTCGTTTCTCCGTTTCTTTCCTCGTTTCTCCGTTTGTTTCTTCGTTTCTCCGTTTCTTTCTTCGTTTCTTCGTTTCTTTCTTCGTTTCTCCGTTTCTTTCTTCGTTTCTTCGTTTCTTTCTTCGTTTCTCCGTTTCCTTGTTTGTTTCTCCGTTTATTTCTCCGTTTCTCCGTTTCTTTCTTCGTTTCTCCGTTTCCTTGTTCGTTTCTCCGTTTATTTCTTCGTTTCTCCATTTATTTCTCCGTTTCTTTCTTCGCTTCTCCGTTTCTTTGTTCGTTTCTCCGTTTATTTCTTCGTTTCTCCATTTATTTCTCCGTTTCTTTCTTCGTTTCTCCGTTTCTTTGTTCGTTTCTCCGTTTCTTTGTTCGTTTCTCCGTTTCTTTCTTCGTTTCTCCGTTTCTTTCTTCGTTTCGCCGTTTCTTTCTTCGTTTCTCCGTTTCTTTGTTCGTTTCTCTGTTTCTTTGTTCGTTTCTCCGTTTCTTTCTCCGTTTCTCGGTTTATATCTTCGTTTCTCCATTTATTTCTACATTTCTCCGTTTCTTTCTTCGTTTCTCCGTTTCTTTCTTCGTTTCTTCGTTTCTTTCTTCGTTTCTCCGTTTCTTTCTTCGTTTCTTCGTTTCTTTCTTCGTTTCTCCGTTTTCTTGTTCGTTTCTCCGTTTATTTCTCCGTTTCTCCGTTTCTTTCTTCGTTTCTCCGTTTCCTTGTTCGTTTCTCCATTTATTTCTTCGTTTCTCCATTTATTTCTCCGTTTCTTTCTTCGTTTCTCCGTTTCTTTGTTCGCTTCTCCGTTTCTTTCTTCGTTTCTCCGTTTCTTCGTTCGTTTCATCGTTTCTCCGTTTCTCCGTTTCTCCGTTTGTCGGTTTATTCCTTCGTTTCTCCATTTATTTCTCCGATTCTCCGTTTCTTTCTTCGTTTCTTCGTTTCTTTCATCGTTACTCCGTTTCTTTCTTCGTTTCTCCGTTTCTTTCTTCGTTTCTCCGTTTCTTTCTTCGTTTCTCCGTTTATTTCTTTGTTTCTCCATTTATTTCTCCGCTTCTTCCTTCGTTTCTCCGTTTGCTTGTTCGTTTCTCCGTTTATTTCTTCGTTCCTCCATTTATTTCTCCGTTTCTCCGTTTCTTTCTTCGTTTCTCCGTTTCTTTGTTCGTTTCTCCGTTTCTTTCTTCGTTTCTCCGTTTCTTTCTTCGTTTCGCCGTTTCTTTCTTCGTTTCTCCGTTTCTTTGTTCGTTTCTCTGTTTCTTTGTTCGTTTCTCCGTTTCTCGGTTTATTTCTTCGTTTCTCCATTTATTTCTACATTTCTCCGTTTCTTTCTTCGTTTCTCCGTTTCTTCCTTCGTTTCTCCGTTTGCTTGATCGTTTCTCCGTTTATTTCTCTGTTTCTCCGTTTCTTTCTTCGTTTCTCCGTTTCTTTCTTCGTTTCTCCGTTTCTTTCTTCGTTTCTCCGTTTCTTTCTTCGTTTCTCCGTTTATTTCTTTGTTTCTCCATTTATTTCTCCGTTTCTTCCTTCGTTTCTCCGTTTGCTTGTTCGTTTGTCCGTTTATTTCTTCGTTTCTCCATTTATTTCTCCGTTTCTCCGTTTCTTTCTTCGTTTCTCCGTTTCTTTGTTCGTTTCTCCGTTTCTTTCTTCGTTTCTCCGTTTCTTTCTTCGTTTCGCCGTTTCTTTCTTCGTTTCTCCGTTTCTTTGTTCGTTTCTCTGTTTCCTTGTTCGTTTCTCCGTTTATTTCTTCGTTTCTCCATTTATTTCTACGTTTCTTTGTTCGTTTCTCCGTTTCTTTGTTCGTTTCTTCGTTTCTTCCTTCGTTTCTTCATTTCTTTCTTCGTTTCTCCGTTTCTTTCTTCGTTTCTCCGTTTGCTGGTTCGTTTCTCCATGTATTTCTTCGTTTCTCCATTTATTTCACCGTTTCTCCGTATCTTTCTTCGTTTCTCCGTTTCTTTGTTCGTTTCTCCGTTTCTTTCTTCGTTTCTCCGTTTCTTTCTCCATTCTCCGTTTCTTTGTTCGCTTCTCCGTTTCTTTCTTCGTTTCTCCGTTTCTTTCCTCGTTTCTCCGTTTCTTTCTTCGTTTCTACGTTTCTTTCTTCGCTTCTCCGTTTCTTTGTTCGTTTCTCCGTTTATTTCTTCGTTTCTCCATTTATTTCTCCGTTTCTTTCTTCGTTTCTCCGTTTCTTTGTTCGTTTCTCCGTTTCTTTGTTCGTTTCTCCGTTTCTTTGTTCGTTTCTCCGTTTCTTTCTTCGTTTCTCCGTTTCTTTCTTCGTTTCTCCGTTTCTTTCTTCGTTTCTCCGTTTCTTTCTTCGTTTCTCCGTTTATTTCTTTGTTTCTCCATTTATTTCTCCGTTTCTTCCTTCGTTTCTCCGTTTGCTTGTTCGTTTGTCCGTTTATTTCTTCATTTCTCCATTTATTTCTCCGTTTCTCCGTTTCTTTCTTCGTTTCTCCGTTTCTTTGTTCGTTTCTCCGTTTCTTTCTTCGTTTCTCCGTTTCTTTCTTCGTTTCGCCGTTTCTTTCTTCGTTTCTCCGTTTCTTTGTTCGTTTCTCTGTTTCCTTGTTCGTTTCTCCGTTTATTTCTTCGTTTCTCCATTTATTTCTCCGTTTCTTTGTTCGTTTCTCCGTTTCTTTGTTCGTTTCTTCGTTTCTTCCTTCGTTTCTTCATTTCTTTCTTCGTTTCTCCGTTTCTTTCTTCGTTTCTCCGTTTGCTGGTTCGTTTCTCCATGTATTTCTTCGTTTCTCCATTTATTTCACCGTTTCTCCGTATCTTTCTTCGTTTCTCCGTTTCTTTGTTCGTTTCTCCGTTTCTTTCTTCGTTTCTCCGTTTCTTTCTCCATTCTCCGTTTCTTTGTTCGCTTCTCCGTTTCTTTCTTCGTTTCTCCGTTTCTTTCCTCGTTTCTCCGTTTCTTTCTTCGTTTCTACGTTTCTTTCTTCGCTTCTCCGTTTCTTTGTTCGTTTCTCCGTTTATTTCTTCGTTTCTCCATTTATTTCTCCGTTTCTTTCTTCGTTTCTCCGTTTCTTTGTTCATTTCTCCGTTTCTTTGTTCGTTTCTCCGTTTCTTTGTTCGTTTCTCCGTTTCTTTCTTCGTTTCTCCGTTTCTTCGTTCGTTTCATCGTTACTCCGTTTCTTTCTTCGTTTCTCCGTTTCTTTCTTCGTTTCTCCGTTTCTTTCTTCGTTTCGCCGTTTCTTTCTTCGTTTCTCCGTTTCTTTGTTCGTTTCTCCGTTTCTTTCTTCGTTTCTCCGTTTCTTTCTCCATTCTCCGTTTCTTTGTTCGCTTCTCCGTTTCTTTCTTCGTTTCTCCGTTTCTTTCCTCGTTTCTCCGTTTCTTTCTTCGTTTCTCCGTTTCTTTCTTCGCTTCTCCGTTTCTTTGTTCGTTTCTCCGTTTATTTCTTCGTTTCTCCATTTATTTCTCCGTTTCTTTCACCGTTTCTCCATATCTTTCTTCGTTTCTACGTTTCTTTGTTCGTTTCTCCGTTTCTTTGTTCGTTTCTCCGTTTCTTTCTTCGTTTCTCCGTTTCTTTCTTCGTTTCTCCGTTTATTTCTCCGTTTCTCCGTTTCTTTGTTGGTTTCTCCGTTCCTTTCTCCGTTTCTCCATTTCTTTCTCCGTTTCTTCCTTCGTTTCTCCGTTTGCTTGTTCGTTTGTCCGTTTATTTCTTCATTTCTCCGTTTCTTTCTTCGTTTCTCCGTTTCTTTCTTCGTTTCTCCGTTTCTTTGTTCGTTTCTCCGTTGCTTTCATCGTTTCTCCGTTTCTTTCTTCGTTTCTCCGTTTCTTTCCTCGTTTCTCCGTTTCCTTCTACGTTTCTCCGTTTCTTTCTTCGCTTCTCCGTTTCTTTGTTCGTTTCTCCGTTTATTTCTTCGTTTCTCCATTTATTTCTCTGTTTCTCCGTTTCTTTCTTCGTTACTCCGGTTCTTTCTTCGTTTCTCCGTCTCTTTCTTCGTTTCTCCGTTTCTTTCTTCGTTTCTCCGTTTCTTTCTTCGTTTCTCCGTTTCTTTCTTCGTTTCTCCGTTTCTTTGTTCGTTTCTCCGTTTCTTTCATCGTTTCTCCGTTTCTTTCTTCGTTTCTCCGTTTCTTTCTTCGTTTCTCCGTTTCTTTCTTCATTTCTCCGTTTCTTTGTTCGCTTCTCCGTTTCTTTCTTCGTTTCTCCGTTCCTTTCTTCGTTTCTCCGTTTCTTTGTTCGTTTCTCCGTTTCTTTTTTCGTTTCTTCGTTTCTTTCTTCGTTTCTCCGTTTATTTCTTCGTTTCTCCATTTATTTCTCCGTTTCTCCGTTTCTTTGTTGGTTTCTCCGTTCCTTTCTCCGTTTCTCCATTTCTTTCTTCGATTCTCCGTTTCTTTCTTCGTTTCTCCGTTTCCTGGTTCGTTTCTCCGTTTATTTCTTCGTATCTCCATTTATTTCTCCGTTTCTCCGTTTCTTTCTTCGTTTCGCCGTTTCTTTCTTTGTTTCTCCGTTTCTTTCTTCGTTTCGCCGTTTCTTTCTTTGTTTCTCCGTTTCTTTCTTCGTTTCTCCGTTTCCTTGTACGTTTCTCTGTTTATTTCTTCGTTTCTCCATTTATTTCTCCGTTTCATTCTTCGTTTCTCCGTTTCTTTGTTCGTTTCTCCGTTTCTTTGTTCGTTTCTCGTTTCTTTGTTCGTTTCTCCTTTTCTTTCTGCGTTTCATCGCTTCTTTCTTCGTTCCTCCGTTTCTTTCTTCGTTTCTCCGTTTCTTTCCTCGTTTCTCCGTTTCTTTCTTCGTTTCTCCGTTTCTTTCTTCGTTTCTCCGTTTCCTTGTTCGTTTCTCCGTTTATTTCTTCGTTTCACCATTCATTTCTCCGTTTCTTTCTTCGTTTCTCCGTTTCCTTCTTCGTTTCTCCGTTTCTTTCTTCGTTTCTCCGTTTCTTTCTTCGATTCACCGTTTCTTTCCACGTTTCTGCGTTTCTTTCTTCGTTTCTCCGTTTCTTTCTTCGTTTCTCCGTTTCTTTCTTCGTTTCTCCGTTTCTTTCTTCGTTTCTCCGTTTCTTTCTTCGTTTCTCCGTTTCATTCTTCGTTTCTTTCTTCGTTTCTTCATTTCTTTCTTCGTTTCTCCGTTTCTTTCTTCGTTTCTCTGTTTCCTCCTTCGTTTCTCCGTTTCTTTCTTCGTTTCTCTGTTTCCTCCTTCGTTTCTCCGTTTCTTCCTTCGTTTCTCCGTTTCTTTGTTCGTTTCTGCGTTTATTTCTTCGTTTCTCCATTTATTTCACCGTTTCTCCGTATCTTTCTTCGTTTCTACGTTTCTTTGTTCGTTTCTGCGTTTCTTTCTTCGTTACTCCGGTTCTTTCTTCGTTTCTCCGTTTTTTTCTTTGTTCCTCCGTTTCTTTCTTCGTTTCTCCGTTTCTTTCTTCGTTTCTCCGTTTCTTTCTTCGTTTCTCCGTTTCTTTCTTCGTTTCTCCGTTTCTTTCTTCATTTCTCCGTTTCTTTGTTCGTTTCTCCGTTTCTTTCTTCGCTTCTCCGTTTCTTTGTTCGTTCCTCCGTTTATTTCTTCGTTTCTCCATTTATTTCTCCGTTTCTCCGATTCTTTCTTCGTTACTCCGGTTCTTTCTTCGTTTCTCCGTTTCTTTCTTCGTTTCTCCGTTTCTTTCTTCGTTTCTCCGTTTCTTGCTTCGTTTCTCCGTTTCTTCCTTCGTTTCTCCGTTTCTTTGTTCGTTTCTGCGTTTATTTCTTCGTTTCTCCATTTATTTCCCCGTTTCTCCGTTTCTTTCTTCGTTACTCCGTTTCTCTCATCGTATCTCCGTTTCTTTCTTCGATTCTCCGTTTCTTTCTTCGTTTCTCCGTTTCTTTCTTCGATTCTCCGTTTCTTTCTTCGATTCTCCGTTTCTTTCTTCGTTTCTCCATTTATTTCTTCGTTTCTCCATTTATTTCTCCGTTTCTCCGTTTCTTTGTTGGTTTCTCCGTTCCTTTTTCCGTTTCTCCATTTCTTTCTTCGATTCTCCGTTTCTTTCTTCGTTTCTCCGTTTCCTGGTTCGTTTCTCCGTTTATTTCTTCGTATCTCCATTTATTTCTCCGTTTCTCCGTTTCTTTCTTCGTTTCGCCGTTTCTTTCTTTGTTTCTCCGTTTCTTTCTTCGTTTCTCCGTTTCCTTGTACGTTTCTCCGTTTATTTCTTCGTTTCTCCATTTATTTCTCCCTTTCATTCTTCGTTTCTCCGTTTCTTTGTTCGTTTCTCCGTTTCTTTGTTCGTTTCTCGTTTCTTTGTTCGTTTCTCCTTTTCTTTCTGCGTTTCATCGCTTCTTTCTTCGTTCCTCCGTTTCTTTCTTCGTTTCTCCGTTTCTTTCCTTGTTTCTCCGTTTCTTTCTTCGGTTCTCCGTTTCTTTCTTCGTTTCTCCGTTTCCTTGTTCGTTTCTCCGTTTATTTCTTCGTGTCACCATTCATTTCTCCGTTTCTTTCTTCGTTTCTCCGTTTCCTTCTTCGTTTCTCCGTTTCTTTCTTCGTTTCTCCGTTTCTTTCTTCGATTCACCGTTTCTTTCCACGTTTCTGGGTTTCTTTCTTCGTTTCTCCGTTTCTTTCTTCGTTTCTCCGTTTCTTTCTTCGTTTCTCCGTTTCTTTCTTCGTTTCTCCGTTTCTTTCTTCGTTTCTCCGTTTCATTCTTCGTTTCTTCATTTCTTTCTTCGTTTCTTCGTTTCTTTCTTCGTTTCTCTGTTTCCTCCTTCGTTTCTCCGTTTCTTCCTTCGTTTCTCCGTTTCTTTGTTCGTTTCTGCGTTTATTTCTTCGTTTCTCCATTTATTTCACCGTTTCTCCGTAACTTTCTTCGTTTCTACGTTTCTTTGTTCGTTTCTGCGTTTCTTTCTTCGTTACTCCGGTTCTTTCTTCGTTTCTCCGTTTCTTTCTTCGTTCCTCCGTTTCTTTCTTCGTTTCTCCGTTTCTTTGTTCGTTTCTCCGTTTCTTTGTTCGTTTCTCCGTTTCTTTCATCGTTTCTCCGTTTCTTTCTTCGTTTCTCCGTTTCTTTCTTCGTTTCTCCGTTTCTTTCTTCATTTCTCCGTTTCTTTCTTCGTTTCTCCGTTTCTTTCCTCGTTTCTCCGTTTCTTTCTACGTGTCTCCGTTTCTTTCTTCGCTTCTCCGTTTCTTTGTTCGTTTCTCCGTTTATTTCTTCGTTTCTCCATTTATTTCTCCGTTTTTCCGTTTCTTCCTTCTTTACTCCGGTTCTTTCTTCGTTTCTCCGTTTCTTTCTTCGTTTCTCCGTTTCTTTCTTCGTTTCTCCGTTTCTTTCTTCGTTTCTCCGTTTCTTTCTTCGTTTCTCCGTTTCTTTCATCGTTTCTCCGTTTCTTTCTTCGTTTCTCCGTTTATTTCTTCGTTTCTCCATTTATTTATCCGTTTCTCCGTTTCTTTCTTCGTTACTCCGGTTCTTTCTTCGTTTCTCCGTTTCTTACTTCGTTTCTCCGTATCTTTCTTCGTTTCTCCGTTTCTTTCTTCGTTTCTCCGTTTCTTTCATCGTTTCTCCGTTTCTTTCTTCGTTTCTCTGTTTCTTTCCTCGTTTCTGCGTTTCTTTCTTCGTTTCTCCGTTTCTTTCTTCGTTTCTCCGTTTCTTTGTTCGTTTCTCCGTTTCTTTCTTCGTTTCTCCGTTTCTTTCTTCGTTTCTCCGTTGCTTTCTTCGTTTCACCGTCTCTTTCTTCGTTTCTCCGTTTATTTCTTCATTTCTCCATTTATTTCTCCGTTTCTCCGTTTCTTTCTTCGTTTCTCCGTTTCTTTGTTCGTTACTCTGTTTCTTTGTTCGTTTCTCCGTTTCTTTGTTTGTTTCTCCGTTTATTTCTTCGTTTCTCCGTTTCATTCGTCGTTTCTGCGTTTCATTTTTCGTTTCTCCGTTTCTTTGATCGTTTCTCCGTTTGTTTGTTCGTTTCTTCGTTTCTTTCTTCGTTTCTCCGCTTATTTCTTCGTTTCTCCGTTTCTTTCTTCGTTTCTCCGTTTCTTTCTTCGTTTCTCTGTTTCCTCCTTCGTTACTCCGTTTCTTCCTTCGTTTCTCCGTTTCTTTCTTCGTTTCTCCGTTTATTTCTTCGTTTCTCCGTTTCTTTCTTCATTTCTCCGTTTCTTTGTTCGCTTCTCCGTTTCTTTCTTCGTTTCTCCGTTTCTTTCTTCGTATCTCCGTTTCTTTGTTCGTTTCTTCGTTTCTTTCTTCGTTTCTTCATTTCTTTCTTCGTTTCTCAGTTTCTTTCTTCGTTTCTCCGTTTCTTTGTTCATTTCTCCGTTTCTTTGTTCGTTTCTCCGTTTCTTTGTTCGTTTCTCCGTTTCTTTGTTCGTTTCTCCGTTTCTTTCTTTGTTTCTCCGTTTCTTTCGTCATTTCTCCGTTTATTTCTTCGTTTCGCCGTTTCTTTCTCCGTTTCTTTGTTCGATTCTCCGTTTCTTTGTTTGTTTCTCCGTTTCTTTGTTCTTTTCTCCGTTTCTTTGTTCGTTTCTACGTTTCTTTCATCTTTTCTCCGATTCTTTCTTCGTTTCTCCGTATATGTCTTCGTCTCTTCATTTATTTCCCCGTTTCTCCGTTTCTTTGTTCGTTTCTCCGTTTCTTTGTTCGTTTCTCCGTTTCGTTGTTCGTTTCTCGGTTTCTTTCTTCGTTTCTCCGTTTCTTTCTTTGTTTCTCCGTTTCTTTCGTCATTTCTCCGTTTATTTCTTCGTTTCGCCGTTTCTTTCTTCGTTTCTCCGTTTCTTTCTTCGTTTCTCCGTTTATATCTTCGTTTCTCCATTTATTTCTCCGTTTCTTTCTTCGTTTCTTTCTTCGTTTCTCCGTTTCTTTGTTCGTTTCTCCGTTTCTTTCTTCGTTTCTCCGTTTATATCTTCGTTTCTCCATTTATTTCTCCGTTTCTTTCTTCGTTTCTCCGTTTCTTTGTTCGTTTCTCCGTTTCTTTGTTCGTTTCTCCGTTTCTTTCTTCGTTTCTCGGTTTATTTCTTCGTTTCTCCAATTATTTCTCCGTTTCTTACTTCGTTTCTCCCTTTCTTTCTCCGTTTCTCCGTTTATTTCTTCGTTTCTCCATCTATTTCTCCGTTTCTTTGTTCGTTTCTCCGTTTCTTTGTTTGTTTCTCCGTTTCTTTGTTCTTTTCTCCGTTTCTTTGTTCGTTTCTACGTTTCTTTTTTCGTTTCTCCGTTTCTTTGTTCGTTTCTCCGTTTATTTCTTCGTTTCTCCGTTTCATTCTTCGTTTTTGCGTTTCATTTTTCGTTTCTCCGTTTCTTTGTTCGTTTCTCCGTTTCTTTGTTCGTTTCTCCGTTTCTTTGTTCGTTTCTTCGTTTCTTTCTTCGTTTCTCCGCTTATTTCTTCGTTTCTCCGTTTCTTTCTTCGTTTCTCCGTTTCTTTCTTCGTTTTTCCATTTATTTCTCCGTTCCTCCGTTTCTTTCTTCGATTCTCCGTTTCTTCCTTCATTTCTCCGATTCTTTCTTCGTTTCTCCGTTTCTTTCTTCGTTTCTCCGTTTCTTTCTTCGTTTCTCGGTTTATTTCTTCGTTTCTCCAAATATTTCTCCGTTTCTTACTTCGTTTCTCCCTTTCTTTCTTCGTTTCTCCGTTTCTTTCTTCATTTCTCCGTTTCTTTCTTCGTTTCTCCGTTTCTTTCTTCGTTTCTCCGTTTCTTTCTTCGTTTCTCCGTTTATTTCTTCGTTTCTCCGTTTCTTTGTTCGTTTCTCCGTTTCTTTGTTCGTTTCTCCGTTTCTTTCTTCCTTTCTCCGTTTCTTTCTTCATTTCTCCGTCTCTTTCTTCGTTTCTCCGTTTCTTTCTTCGTTTCTCCGTTTCTTTCTTCGTTTCTCCGTTTCTTTCTTCATTTCTCCGTTTCTTTCTTCGTTTCTCCGTTTCTCCGTTTCTTTCTTCGTTTCTCCGTTTATTTCTTCGTTTCTCCATTTATTTCTCCGTTTCTTTGTTCGTTTCTCCGTTTCTTTCTTCGTTTCTCCGTTTCCCCGTTTCTTTCTTCGTTTCTCCGTTTATTCCTTCGTTTCTCCATTTATTTCTCCGTTTCTTTGTTCGTTTCTCCGTTTCTTTGTTTGTTTCTCCGTTTCTTTGTTCTTTTCTCCGTTTCTTTGTTCGTTTCTCCGTTTCTTTGTTCGTTTCTCCGTTGCTTTCTTCGTTTCTCCGTTTCTTTCTTTGTTTCACCGTTTCTTTCGTCATTTCTCCGTTTATTTCTTCGTTTCGCCGTTTCTTTCTTCGTTTCTCCGTTTCCTCGTTCGTTTCTCCGTTTATTTCTTCGTTTCTCCATTTATTTCTCCGTTTCTCCGTTTCTTTCTTTGTTTCTCCGTTTCTTTCTTCGTTTCTCCGTTTCTTTCTTCGTTTCTCCGTTTATTTCTTCGTTTCTCCATTTATTTCTCCGTTTCTTTGTTCGTTTCTCCGTTTCTTTGTTTGTTTCTCCGTTTCTTTGTTCTTTTCTCCGTTTCTTTGTTCGTTTCTACGTTTCTTTTTTCGTTTCTCCGTTTCTTTCTTCGTTTCTCCGTTTCTTTCTTCATTTCTCCGTTTCTTTCTTCGTTTCTCCGTTTCTTTCCTCGTTTCTCCGTTTCTTTCTACGTGTCTCCGTTTCTTTCTTCGCTTCTCCGTTTCTTTGTTCGTTTCTCCGTTTATTTCTTCGTTTCTCCATTTATTTCTCCGTTTTTCCGTTTCTTCCTTCTTTACTCCGGTTCTTTCTTCGTTTCTCCGTTTCTTTCTTCGTTTCTCCGTTTCTTTCTTCGTTTCTCCGTTTCTTTCTTCGTTTCTCCGTTTCTTTCTTCGTTTCTCCGTTTCTTTCATCGTTTCTCCGTTTCTTTCTTCGTTTCTCCGTTTATTTCTTCGTTTCTCCATTTATTTATCCGTTTCTCCGTTTCTTTCTTCGTTACTCCGGTTCTTTCTTCGTTTCTCCGTTTCTTACTTCGTTTCTCCGTATCTTTCTTCGTTTCTCCGTTTCTTTCTTCGTTTCTCCGTTTCTTTCATCGTTTCTCCGTTTCTTTCTTCGTTTCTCTGTTTCTTTCCTCGTTTCTGCGTTTCTTTCTTCGTTTCTCCGTTTCTTTCTTCGTTTCTCCGTTTCTTTGTTCGTTTCTCCGTTTCTTTCTTCGTTTCTCCGTTTCTTTCTTCGTTTCTCCGTTGCTTTCTTCGTTTCACCGTCTCTTTCTTCGTTTCTCCGTTTATTTCTTCATTTCTCCATTTATTTCTCCGTTTCTCCGTTTCTTTCTTCGTTTCTCCGTTTCTTTGTTCGTTACTCTGTTTCTTTGTTCGTTTCTCCGTTTCTTTGTTTGTTTCTCCGTTTATTTCTTCGTTTCTCCGTTTCATTCGTCGTTTCTGCGTTTCATTTTTCGTTTCTCCGTTTCTTTGATCGTTTCTCCGTTTGTTTGTTCGTTTCTTCGTTTCTTTCTTCGTTTCTCCGCTTATTTCTTCGTTTCTCCGTTTCTTTCTTCGTTTCTCCGTTTCTTTCTTCGTTTCTCTGTTTCCTCCTTCGTTACTCCGTTTCTTCCTTCGTTTCTCCGTTTCTTTCTTCGTTTCTCCGTTTATTTCTTCGTTTCTCCGTTTCTTTCTTCATTTCTCCGTTTCTTTGTTCGCTTCTCAGTTTCTTTCTTCGTTTCTCCGTTTCTTTCTTCGTATCTCCGTTTCTTTGTTCGTTTCTTCGTTTCTTTCTTCGTTTCTTCATTTCTTTCTTCGTTTCTCAGTTTCTTTCTTCGTTTCTCCGTTTCTTTGTTCATTTCTCCGTTTCTTTGTTCGTTTCTCCGTTTCTTTGTTCGTTTCTCCGTTTCTTTGTTCGTTTCTCCGTTTCTTTCTTTGTTTCTCCGTTTCTTTCGTCATTTCTCCGTTTATTTCTTCGTTTCGCCGTTTCTTTCTCCGTTTCTTTGTTCGATTCTCCGTTTCTTTGTTTGTTTCTCCGTTTCTTTGTTCTTTTCTCCGTTTCTTTGTTCGTTTCTACGTTTCTTTCATCTTTTCTCCGATTCTTTCTTCGTTTCTCCGTATATGTCTTCGTCTCTTCATTTATTTCCCCGTTTCTCCGTTTCTTTGTTCGTTTCTCCGTTTCTTTGTTCGTTTCTCCGTTTCGTTGTTCGTTTCTCGATTTCTTTCTTCGTTTCTCCGTTTCTTTCTTTGTTTCTCCGTTTCTTTCGTCATTTCTCCGTTTATTTCTTCGTTTCGCCGTTTCTTACTTCGTTTCTCCCTTTCTTTCTCCGTTTCTCCGTTTATTTCTTCGTTTCTCCATCTATTTCTCCGTTTCTTTGTTCGTTTCTCCGTTTCTTTGTTTGTTTCTCCGTTTCTTTGTTCTTTTCTCCGTTTCTTTGTTCGTTTCTACGTTTCTTTTTTCGTTTCTCCGTTTCTTTGTTCGTTTCTCCGTTTATTTCTTCGTTTCTCCGTTTCATTCTTCGTTTTTGCGTTTCATTTTTCGTTTCTCCGTTTCTTTGTTCGTTTCTCCGTTTCTTTGTTCGTTTCTCCGTTTCTTTCTTCGTTTCTTCGTTTCTTTCTTCGTTTCTCCGCTTATTTCTTCGTTTCTCCGTTTCTT
Source organism: Ptiloglossa arizonensis (assembly GCF_051014685.1). Classification (NCBI taxonomy): domain Eukaryota; kingdom Metazoa; phylum Arthropoda; class Insecta; order Hymenoptera; family Colletidae; genus Ptiloglossa; species Ptiloglossa arizonensis. The sequence continues at coordinate 464,571 of NW_027478396.1, forward strand.
TCTTCGTTTCTCCGTTTCTTTCTTCGTTTCTCCGTTTCTTTCTTCGTTTCTCCGTTTATTTCTTCGTTTCTCCGTTTCTTTGTTCGTTTCTCCGTTTCTTTGTTCGTTTCTCCGTTTCTTTCTTCCTTTCTCCGTTTCTTTCTTCATTTCTCCGTTTCTTTCTTCGTTTCTCCGTTTCTTTCTTCGTTTCTCCGTTTCTTTCTTCGTTTCTCCGTTTCTTTCTTCATTTCTCCGTTTCTTTCTTCGTTTCTCCGTTTCTCCGTTTCTTTCTTCGTTTCTCCGTTTATTTCTTCGTTTCTCCATTTATTTCTCCGTTTCTTTGTTCGTTTCTCCGTTTCTTTCTTCGTTTCTCCGTTTCCCCGTTTCTTTCTTCGTTTCTCCGTTTATTTCTTCGTTTCTCCATTTATTTCTCCGTTTCTTGTTCGTTTCTCCGTTTCTTTGTTTGTTTCTCCGTTTCTTTGTTCTTTTCTCCGTTTCTTTGTTCGTTTCTCCGTTTCTTTGTTCGTTTCTCCGTTGCTTTCTTCGTTTCTCCGTTTCTTTCTTTGTTTCACCGTTTCTTTCGTCATTTCTCCGTTTATTTCTTCGTTTCGCCGTTTCTTTCTTCGTTTCTCCGTTTCCTCGTTCGTTTCTCCGTTTATTTCTTCGTTTCTCCATTTATTTCTCCGTTTCTCCGTTTCTTTCTTTGTTTCTCCGTTTCTTTCTTCGTTTCTCCGTTTCTTTCTTCGTTTCTCCGTTTATTTCTTCGTTTCTCCATTTATTTCTCCGTTTCTTTGTTCGTTTCTCCGTTTCTTTGTTTGTTTCTCCGTTTCTTTGTTCTTTTCTCCGTTTCTTTGTTCGTTTCTACGTTTCTTTTTTCGTTTCTCCGTTTCTTTCTTCGTTTCTCCGTATATGTCCTCGTTTCTTCATTTATTTCTCCGTTTCTCCGTTTCTTTGTTCGTTTCTCCGTTTCTTTGTTCGTTTCTCCGTTTCCTTGTTCGTTTCTCCGTTTCTTTGTTCGTTTCTCCGTTTCTTTGTTCGTTTCTCCGTTTCTTTCTTCGTTTCTCCGTTTCTTTCTTCGTTTCTCCGTTTCTTTCTTTGTTTCTCCGTTTCTTTCGTCATTTCTCCGTTTATTTCTTCGTTTCGCCGTTTCTTTCTTCGTTTCTCGGTTTCTTTCTTCGTTTCTCCGTTTATATCTTCGTTTCTCCATTTATTTCTCCGTTTCTTTCTTCGTTTCTCCGTTTCTTTGTTCGTTTCTACGTTACTTTCTTCGTTTCTCCGTTTCTTTCTTCGTTTCTCCGTATATGTCTTCGTTTCTTCATTTATTTCTCCGTTTCTCCGTTTCTTTGTTCATATCTCCGTTTCTTTGTTCGTTTCTCCGTTTCTTTGTTCGTTTCTCCGTTTCTTTCTTCGTTTCTCCGTTTCTTTCTTTGTTTCACCGTTTCTTTCGTCATTTCTCCGTTTATTTCTTCGTTTCGCCGTTTCTTTCTTCGTTTCTCCGTTTCCTCTTTCGTTTCTCCGTTTATTTCTTCGTTTCTCCATTTATTTCTCCGTTTCTCCGTTTCTTTCTTCGTTTCTCCGTTTCTTTCTTCGTTTCTCCGTTTCTTTCTTCGTTTCTCCGTTTATTTCTTCGTTTCTCCATTTATTTCTCCGTTTCTTTGTTCGTTTCTCCGTTTCTTTGTTTGTTTCTCCTCCGTTTCTTTGTTCTTTTCTCCGTTTCTTTGTTCGTTTCTCCGTTTCTTTGTTCGTTTCTCCGTTTCTTTGTTCGTTTCTCCGTTTCTTCTTCGTTTCTCCGTTTCTTTCTTTGTTTCACCGTTTCTTTCGTCATTTCTCCGTTTATTTCTTCGTTTCGCCGTTTCTTTCTTAGTTTCTCCGTTTCCTCGTTCGTTTCTCCGTTTATTTCTTCGTTTCTCCATTTATTTCTCCGTTTCTCCGTTTCTTTTTCGTTTCTCCGTTTCTTTCGTCGTTTCTCCGTATATGTCTTCGTTTCTTCATTTATTTCTCCGTTTCTCCGTTTCTTTGTTCGTTTCTCCGTTTCTTTGTTCGTTTCTCCGTTTCTTTCTTCGTTCCTTCGTTTCTTTCTTCGTTTCTCCGTTTCTTTCTTCGTTTCTCCGTTTATTTCTTCGTTTCTCCATTTATTTCTCCGTTTCTCCGTTTCTTTCTTCGTTTCTCCGTTTCTTTGTTCGTTTCCCCGTTTCTTTTTCCGTTTCTCGGTTTATTTCTTCGTTTCTCCATTTATTTCTCCGTTTCTTTCTTCGTTTCTCCGATTCTCTCTTCGTTTCTCCGTTTCTATCTTCGTTTTCTCCGTTTCTTTCTTCGTTTCTCCGTTTATTTCTTCGTTTCTCCATTTATTTCTCCGTTCCTCCGTTTCTTTCTTCGATTCTCCGTTTCTTCCTTCATTTCTCCGTTTCTTTCTTCGTTTCTCCGTTTGCTTGTTCGTTTCTCCGTTTATTTCTTCGTTTCTCCATTTATTTCTCCGTTTCTCCGTTTCTTTGTTCGTTTCTCCGTTTCTTTGTTCGTTTCTCCGTTTCTTTCTTCGTTTCTCCGTTTCTTTCTTCGTTTCGCCGTTTCTTTCTTCGTTTCTCCGTTTCTTTGTTCGTTTCTCTGTTTCTTTGTTCGTTTCTCCGTTTCTTTCTCCGTTTCTCGGTTTATTTCTTCGTTTCTCCATTTATTTCTTCGTTACTCCATTTATTTCACCGTTTCTCCATATCTTTCTTCGTTTCTACGTTTCTTTGTTCGTTTCTGCGTTTCTTTCTTCGTTACTCCGGTTCTTTCTTCGTTTCTCCGTTTCTTTCTTCGTTTCTCCGTTTCTTTCTTCGTTTCTCCGTTTCTTTGTTCGTTTCTCCGTTGCTTTCATCGTTTCTCCGTTTCTTTCTTCGTTTCTCCGTTTCTTTCCTCGTTTCTCCGTTTCCTTCTACGTTTCTCCGTTTCTTTCTTCGCTTCTCCGTTTCTTTGTTCGTTTCTCCGTTTATTTCTTCGTTTCTCCATTTATTTCTCTGTTTCTCCGTTCTTTCTTCGTTACTCCGGTTCTTTCTTCGTTTCTCCGTCTCTTTCTTCGTTTCTCCGTTTCTTTCTTCGTTTCTCCGTTTCTTTCTTCGTTTCTCCGTTTCTTTCTTCGTTTCTCCGTTTCTTTGTTCGTTTCTCCGTTTCTTTCATCGTTTCTCCGTTTCTTTCTTCGTTTCTCCGTTTCTTTCTTCGTTTCTCCGTTTCTTTCTTCATTTCTCCGTTTCTTTGTTCGCTTCTCCGTTTCTTTCTTCGTTTCTCCGTTCCTTTCTTCGTTTCTCCGTTTCTTTGTTCGTTTCTCCGTTTCTTTTTCGTTTCTTCGTTTCTTTCTTCGTTTCTCCGTTTATTTCTTCGTTTCTCCATTTATTTCTCCGTTTCTCCGTTTCTTTGTTGGTTTCTCCGTTCCTTTCTCCGTTTCTCCATTTCTTTCTTCGATTCTCCGTTTCTTTCTTCGTTTCTCCGTTTCCTGGTTCGTTTCTCCGTTTATTTCTTCGTATCTCCATTTATTTCTCCGTTTCTCCGTTTCTTTCTTCGTTTCGCCGTTTCTTTCTTTGTTTCTCCGTTTCTTTCTTCGTTTCGCCGTTTCTTCTTTGTTTCTCCGTTTCTTTCTTCGTTTCTCCGTTTCCTTGTACGTTTCTCTGTTTATTTCTTCGTTTCTCCATTTATTTCTCCGTTTCATTCTTCGTTTCTCCGTTTCTTTGTTCGTTTCTCCGTTTCTTTGTTCGTTTCTCGTTTCTTTGTTCGTTTCTCCTTTTCTTTCTGCGTTTCATCGCTTCTTTCTTCGTTCCTCCGTTTCTTTCTTCGTTTCTCCGTTTCTTTCCTCGTTTCTCCGTTTCTTTCTTCGTTTCTCCGTTTCTTTCTTCGTTTCTCCGTTTCCTTGTTCGTTTCTCCGTTTATTTCTTCGTTTCACCATTCATTTCTCCGTTTCTTTCTTCGTTTCTCCGTTTCCTTCTTCGTTTCTCCGTTTCTTTCTTCGTTTCTCCGTTTCTTTCTTCGATTCACCGTTTCTTTCCACGTTTCTGCGTTTCTTTCTTCGTTTCTCCGTTTCTTTCTTCGTTTCTCCGTTTCTTTCTTCGTTTCTCCGTTTCTTTCTTCGTTTCTCCGTTTCTTTCTTCGTTTCTCCGTTTCATTCTTCGTTTCTTTCTTCGTTTCTTCATTTCTTTCTTCGTTTCTCCGTTTCTTTCTTCGTTTCTCTGTTTCCTCCTTCGTTTCTCCGTTTCTTCCTTCGTTTCTCCGTTTCTTTGTTCGTTTCTGCGTTTATTTCTTCGTTTCTCCATTTATTTCACCGTTTCTCCGTATCTTTCTTCGTTTCTACGTTTCTTTGTTCGTTTCTGCGTTTCTTTCTTCGTTACTCCGGTTCTTTCTTCGTTTCTCCGTTTTTTTCTTCGTTCCTCCGTTTCTTTCTTCGTTTCTCCGTTTCTTTCTTCGTTTCTCCGTTTCTTTGTTCGTTTCTCCGTTTCTTTCATCGTTTCTCCGTTTCTTTCTTCGTTTCTCCGTTTCTTTCTTCGTTTCTCCGTTTCTTTCTTCATTTCTCCGTTTCTTTGTTCGTTTCTCCGTTTCTTTCTTCGCTTCTCCGTTTCTTTGTTCGTTCCTCCGTTTATTTCTTCGTTTCTCCATTTATTTCTCCGTTTCTCCGATTCTTTCTTCGTTACTCCGGTTCTTTCTTCGTTTCTCCGTTTCTTTCTTCGTTTCTCCGTTTCTTTCTTCGTTTCTCCGTTTCTTGCTTCGTTTCTCCGTTTCTTCCTTCGTTTCTCCGTTTCTTTGTTCGTTTCAGCGTTTATTTCTTCGTTTGTCCATTTATTTCCCCCTTTCTCCGTTTCTTTCTTCGTTACTCCGTTTCTCTCATCGTATCTCCGTTTCTTTCTTCGATTCTCCGTTTCTTTCTTCGTTTCTCCGTTTCTTTCTTCGATTCTCCGTTTCTTTCTTCGATTCTCCGTTTCTTTCTTCGTTTCTCCATTTATTTCTTCGTTTCTCCATTTATTTCTCCGTTTCTCCGTTTCTTTGTTGGTTTCTCCGTTCCTTTTTCCGTTTCTCCATTTCTTTCTTCGATTCTCCGTTTCTTTCTTCGTTTCTCCGTTTCCTGGTTCGTTTCTCCGTTTATTTCTTCGTATCTCCATTTATTTCTCCGTTTCTTTCTTCGTTTCGCCGTTTCTTTCTTTGTTTCTCCGTTTCTTTCTTCGTTTCTCCGTTTCCTTGTACGTTTCTCCGTTTATTTCTTCGTTTCTCCATTTATTTCTCCCTTTCATTCTTCGTTTCTCCGTTTCTTTGTTCGTTTCTCCGTTTCTTTGTTCGTTTCTCGTTTCTTTGTTCGTTTCTCCTTTTCTTTCTGCGTTTCATCGCTTCTTTCTTCGTTCCTCCGTTTCTTTCTTCGTTTCTCCGTTTCTTTCCTTGTTTCTCCGTTTCTTTCTTCGGTTCTCCGTTTCTTTCTTCGTTTCTCCGTTTCCTTGTTCGTTTCTCCGTTTATTTCTTCGTGTCACCATTCATTTCTCCGTTTCTTTCTTCGTTTCTCCGTTTCCTTCTTCGTTTCTCCGTTTCTTTCTTCGTTTCTCCGTTTCTTTCTTCGATTCACCGTTTCTTACCACGTTTCTGGGTTTCTTTCTTCGTTTCTCCGTTTCTTTCTTCGTTTCTCCGTTTCTTTCTTCGTTTCTCCGTTTCTTTCTTCGTTTCTCCGTTTCTTTCTTCGTTTCTCCGTTTCATTCTTCGTTTCTTTCTTCGTTTCTTCATTTCTTTCTTCGTTTCTTCGTTTCTTTCTTCGTTTCTCTGTTTCCTCCTTCGTTTCTCCGTTTCTTCCTTCGTTTCTCCGTTTCTTTGTTCGTTTCTGCGTTTATTTCTTCGTTTCTCCATTTATTTCACCGTTTCTCCGTATCTTTCTTCGTTTCTACGTTTCTTTGTTCGTTTCTGCGTTTCTTTCTTCGTTACTCCGGTTCTTTCTTCGTTTCTCCGTTTCTTTCTTCGTTCCTCCGTTTCTTTCTTCGTTTCTCCGTTTCTTTGTTCGTTTCTCCGTTTCTTTGTTCGTTTCTCCGTTTCTTTCATCGTTTCTCCGTTTCTTTCTTCGTTTCTCCGTTTCTTTCTTCGTTTCTCCGTTTCTTTCTTCATTTCTCCGTTTCTTTCTTCGTTTCTCCGTTTCTTTCCTCGTTTCTCCGTTTCTTTCTACGTGTCTCCGTTTCTTTCTTCGCTTCTCCGTTTCTTTGTTCGTTTCTCCGTTTATTTCTTCGTTTCTCCATTTATTTCTCCGTTTTTCCGTTTCTTCCTTCTTTACTCCGGTTCTTTCTTCGTTTCTCCGTTTCTTTCTTCGTTTCTCCGTTTCTTTCTTCGTTTCTCCGTTTCTTTCTTCGTTTCTCCGTTTCTTTCTTCGTTTCTCCGTTTCTTTCATCGTTTCTCCGTTTCTTTCTTCGTTTCTCCGTTTATTTCTTCGTTTCTCCATTTATTTATCCGTTTCTCCGTTTCTTTCTTCGTTACTCCGGTTCTTTCTTCGTTTCTCCGTTTCTTACTTCGTTTCTCCGTATCTTTCTTCGTTTCTCCGTTTCTTTCTTCGTTTCTCCGTTTCTTTCATCGTTTCTCCGTTTCTTTCTTCGTTTCTCTGTTTCTTTCCTCGTTTCTGCGTTTCTTTCTTCGTTTCTCCGTTTCTTTCTTCGTTTCTCCGTTTCTTTGTTCGTTTCTCCGTTTCTTTCTTCGTTTCTCCGTTTCTTTCTTCGTTTCTCCGTTGCTTTCTTCGTTTCACCGTCTCTTTCTTCGTTTCTCCGTTTATTTCTTCATTTCTCCATTTATTTCTCCGTTTCTCCGTTTCTTTCTTCGTTTCTCCGTTTCTTTGTTCGTTACTCTGTTTCTTTGTTCGTTTCTCCGTTTCTTTGTTTGTTTCTCCGTTTATTTCTTCGTTTCTCCGTTTCATTCGTCGTTTCTGCGTTTCATTTTTCGTTTCTCCGTTTCTTTGATCGTTTCTCCGTTTGTTTGTTCGTTTCTTCGTTTCTTTCTTCGTTTCTCCGCTTATTTCTTCGTTTCTCCGTTTCTTTCTTCGTTTCTCCGTTTCTTTCTTCGTTTCTCTGTTTCCTCCTTCGTTACTCCGTTTCTTCCTTCGTTTCTCCGTTTCTTTCTTCGTTTCTCCGTTTATTTCTTCGTTTCTCCGTTTCTTTCTTCATTTCTCCGTTTCTTTGTTCGCTTCTCCGTTTCTTTCTTCGTTTCTCCGTTTCTTTCTTCGTATCTCCGTTTCTTTGTTCGTTTCTTCGTTTCTTTCTTCGTTTCTTCATTTCTTTCTTCGTTTCTCAGTTTCTTTCTTCGTTTCTCCGTTTCTTTGTTCATTTCTCCGTTTCTTTGTTCGTTTCTCCGTTTCTTTGTTCGTTTCTCCGTTTCTTTGTTCGTTTCTCCGTTTCTTTCTTTGTTTCTCCGTTTCTTTCGTCATTTCTCCGTTTATTTCTTCGTTTCGCCGTTTCTTTCTCCGTTTCTTTGTTCGATTCTCCGTTTCTTTGTTTGTTTCTCCGTTTCTTTGTTCTTTTCTCCGTTTCTTTGTTCGTTTCTACGTTTCTTTCATCTTTTCTCCGATTCTTTCTTCGTTTCTCCGTATATGTCTTCGTCTCTTCATTTATTTCCCCGTTTCTCCGTTTCTTTGTTCGTTTCTCCGTTTCTTTGTTCGTTTCTCCGTTTCGTTGTTCGTTTCTCGGTTTCTTTCTTCGTTTCTCCGTTTCTTTCTTTGTTTCTCCGTTTCTTTCGTCATTTCTCCGTTTATTTCTTCGTTTCGCCGTTTCTTTCTTCGTTTCTCCGTTTCTTTCTTCGTTTCTCCGTTTATATCTTCGTTTCTCCATTTATTTCTCCGTTTCTTTCTTCGTTTCTTTCTTCGTTTCTCCGTTTCTTTGTTCGTTTCTCCGTTTCTTTCTTCGTTTCTCCGTTTATATCTTCGTTTCTCCATTTATTTCTCCGTTTCTTTCTTCGTTTCTCCGTTTCTTTGTTCGTTTCTCCGTTTCTTTGTTCGTTTCTCCGTTTCTTTCTTCGTTTCTCGGTTTATTTCTTCGTTTCTCCAATTATTTCTCCGTTTCTTACTTCGTTTCTCCCTTTCTTTCTCCGTTTCTCCGTTTAATTCTTCGTTTCTCCATCTATTTCTCCGTTTCTTTGTTCGTTTCTCCGTTTCTTTGTTTGTTTCTCCGTTTCTTTGTTCTTTTCTCCGTTTCTTTGTTCGTTTCTACGTTTCTTTTTTCGTTTCTCCGTTTCTTTGTTCGTTTCTCCGTTTATTTCTTCGTTTCTCCGTTTCATTCTTCGTTTTTGCGTTTCATTTTTCGTTTCTCCGTTTCTTTGTTCGTTTCTCCGTTTCTTTGTTCGTTTCTCCGTTTCGTTGTTCGTTTCTCGGTTTCTTTCTTCGTTTCTCCGTTTCTTTCTTTGTTTCTCCGTTTCTTTCGTCATTTCTCCGTTTATTTCTTCGTTTCGCCGTTTCTTTCTTCGTTTCTCCGTTTCTTTCTTCGTTTCTCCGTTTATATCTTCGTTTCTCCATTTATTTCTCCGTTTCTTTCTTCGTTTCTTTCTTCGTTTCTCCGTTTCTTTGTTCGTTTCTCCGTTTCTTTCTTCGTTTCTCCGTTTATATCTTCGTTTCTCCATTTATTTCTCCGTTTCTTTCTTCGTTTCTCCGTTTCTTTGTTCGTTTCTCCGTTTCTTTGTTCGTTTCTCCGTTTCTTTCTTCGTTTCTCGGTTTATTTCTTCGTTTCTCCAATTATTTCTCCGTTTCTTACTTCGTTTCTCCCTTTCTTTCTCCGTTTCTCCGTTTAATTCTTCGTTTCTCCATCTATTTCTCCGTTTCTTTGTTCGTTTCTCCGTTTCTTTGTTTGTTTCTCCGTTTCTTTGTTCTTTTCTCCGTTTCTTTGTTCGTTTCTACGTTTCTTTTTTCGTTTCTCCGTTTCTTTGTTCGTTTCTCCGTTTATTTCTTCGTTTCTCCGTTTCATTCTTCGTTTTTGCGTTTCATTTTTCGTTTCTCCGTTTCTTTGTTCGTTTCTCCGTTTCTTTGTTCGTTTCTCCGTTTCTTTCTTCGTTTCTTCGTTTCTTTCTTCGTTTCTCCGCTTATTTCTTCGTTTCTCCGTTTCTTTCTTCGTTTCTCCGTTTCTTTCTTCGTTTTTCCATTTATTTCTCCGTTCCTCCGTTTCTTTCTTCGATTCTCCGTTTCTTCCTTCATTTCTCCGATTCTTTCTTCGTTTCTCCGTTTCTTTCTTCGTTTCTCCGTTTCTTTCTTCGTTTCTCGGTTTATTTCTTCGTTTCTCCAAATATTTCTCCGTTTCTTACTTCGTTTCTCCCTTTCTTTCTTCGTTTCTCCGTTTCTTTCTTCATTTCTCCGTTTCTTTCTTCGTTTCTCCGTTTCTTTCTTCGTTTCTCCGTTTCTTTCTTCGTTTCTCCGTTTATTTCTTCGTTTCTCCGTTTCTTTGTTCGTTTCTCCGTTTCTTTGTTCGTTTCTCCGTTTCTTTCTTCCTTTCTCCGTTTCTTTCTTCATTTCTCCGTTTCTTTCTTCGTTTCTCCGTTTCTTTCTTCGTTTCTCCGTTTCTTTCTTCGTTTCTCCGTTTCTTTCTTCATTTCTCCGTTTCTTTCTTCGTTTCTCCGTTTCTCCGTTTCTTTCTTCGTTTCTCCGTTTATTTCTTCGTTTCTCCATTTATTTCTCCGTTTCTTTGTTCGTTTCTCCGTTTCTTTCTTCGTTTCTCCGTTTCCCCGTTTCTTTCTTCGTTTCTCCGTTTATTTCTTCGTTTCTCCATTTATTTCTCCGTTTCTTTGTTCGTTTCTCCGTTTCTTTGTTTGTTTCTCCGTTTCTTTGTTCTTTTCTCCGTTTCTTTGTTCGTTTCTCCGTTTCTTTGTTCGTTTCTCCGTTGCTTTCTTCGTTTCTCCGTTTCTTTCTTTGTTTCACCGTTTCTTTCGTCATTTCTCCGTTTATTTCTTCGTTTCGCCGTTTCTTTCTTCGTTTCTCCGTTTCCTCGTTCGTTTCTCCGTTTATTTCTTCGTTTCTCCATTTATTTCTCCGTTTCTCCGTTTCTTTCTTTGTTTCTCCGTTTCTTTCTTCGTTTCTCCGTTTCTTTCTTCGTTTCTCCGTTTATTTCTTCGTTTCTCCATTTATGTCTCCGTTTCTTTGTTCGTTTCTCCGTTTCTTTGTTTGTTTCTCCGTTTCTTTGTTCTTTTCTCCGTTTCTTTGTTCGTTTCTACGTTTCTTTTTTCGTTTCTCCGTTTCTTTCTTCGTTTCTCCGTATATGTCCTCGTTTCTTCATTTATTTCTCCGTTTCTCCGTTTCTTTGTTCGTTTCTCCGTTTCTTTGTTCGTTTCTCCGTTTCCTTGTTCGTTTCTCCGTTTCTTTGTTCGTTTCTCCGTTTCTTTGTTCGTTTCTCCGTTTCTTTCTTCGTTTCTCCGTTTCTTTCTTCGTTTCTCCGTTTCTTTCTTTGTTTCTCCGTTTCTTTCGTCATTTCTCCGTTTATTTCTTCGTTTCGCCGTTTCTTTCTTCGTTTCTCGGTTTCTTTCTTCGTTTCTCCGTTTATATCTTCGTTTCTCCATTTATTTCTCCGTTTCTTTCTTCGTTTCTCCGTTTCTTTGTTCGTTTCTACGTTACTTTCTTCGTTTCTCCGTTTCTTTCTTCGTTTCTCCGTATATGTCTTCGTTTCTTCATTTATTTCTCCGTTTCTCCGTTTCTTTGTTCATATCTCCGTTTCTTTGTTCGTTTCTCCGTTTCTTTGTTCGTTTCTCCGTTTCTTTCTTCGTTTCTCCGTTTCTTTCTTTGTTTCACCGTTTCTTTCGTCATTTCTCCGTTTATTTCTTCGTTTCGCCGTTTCTTTCTTCGTTTCTCCGTTTCCTCTTTCGTTTCTCCGTTTATTTCTTCGTTTCTCCATTTATTTCTCCGTTTCTCCGTTTCTTTCTTCGTTTCTCCGTTTCTTTCTTCGTTTCTCCGTTTCTTTCTTCGTTTCTCCGTTTATTTCTTCGTTTCTCCATTTATTTCTCCGTTTCTTTGTTCGTTTCTCCGTTTCTTTGTTTGTTTCTCCGTTTCTTTGTTCTTTTCTCCGTTTCTTTGTTCGTTTCTCCGTTTCTTTGTTCGTTTCTCCGTTTCTTTGTTCGTTTCTCCGTTTCTTTCTTCGTTTCTCCGTTTCTTTCTTTGTTTCACCGTTTCTTTCGTCATTTCTCCGTTTATTTCTTCGTTTCGCCGTTTCTTTCTTAGTTTCTCCGTTTCCTCGTTCGTTTCTCCGTTTATTTCTTCGTTTCTCCATTTATTTCTCCGTTTCTCCGTTTCTTTTTTCGTTTCTCCGTTTCTTTCGTCGTTTCTCCGTATATGTCTTCGTTTCTTCATTTATTTCTCCGTTTCTCCGTTTCTTTGTTCGTTTCTCCGTTTCTTTGTTCGTTTCTCCGTTTCTATGTTCGTTTCTCCGTTTCATTCTTCGTTTCTGCGTTTCATTTTTCGTTTCTCCGTTTCTTTGTTCGTTTCTCCGTTTCTTTGTTCGTTTCTCCGTTTCTTTGTTCGTTTCTCCGTTTCTTTCTTCGTTCCTTCGTTTCTTTCTTTGTTTCTCCGTTTCTTTCATCGTTTCTCCGTTTATTTCTTCGTTTCTCCATTTATTTCTCCGTTCCTCCGTTTCTTTCTTCGATTCTCCGTTTCTTTCTTCATTTCTCCGTTTCTTTCTTCGTTTCTCCGTTTCTTTCTTCGTTTCTCCGTTTCTTTCTTCGTTTCTCCGTTTATTTCTTCGTTTCTCCAATTATTTCTCCGTTTGTTACTTCGTTTCTCCCTTTCTTTCTTCGTTTCTCCGTTTCTTTCTTCATTTCTCCGTTTCTTTCTTCGTTTCTCCCTTTCTTTCTTCGTTTCTCCGTTTCTTTCTTCGTTTCTCCGTTTCTTTCTTCGTTTCTCCGTTTATTTCTTCGTTTCTCCATTTATTTCTCCGTTTCTCCGTTTCTTTCTTCGTTTCTCCGTTTCTTTGTTCGTTTCCCCGTTTCTTTTTCCGTTTCTCGGTTTATTTCTTCGTTTCTCCATTTATTTCTCCGTTTCTTTCTTCGTTTCTCCGATTCTCTCTTCGTTTCTCCGTTTCTATCTTCGTTTCTCCGTTTCTTTCTTCGTTTCTCCGTTTATTTCTTCGTTTCTCCATTTATTTCTCCGTTCCTCCGTTTCTTTCTTCGATTCTCCGTTTCTTCCTTCATTTCTCCGTTTCTTTCTTCGTTTCTCCGTTTCTTTCTTCGTTTCTCGGTTTAATTCTTCGTTTCTCCAATTATTTCTCCGTTTCTCCCTTTCTTTCTTCGTTTCTCCGTTTCTTTCTTCATTTCTCCGTTTCTTTCTTCGTTTCTCCGTTTCTTTCTTCGTTTCTCCGTTTCTTTCTTCGTTTCTCCGTTTCTTTCTTCATTTCTCCGTTTCTTTCTTCGTTTCTCCGTTTCTTTCTTCGTTTCTCCATTTATTTCTCCGTTTCTTTGTTCGTTTCTCCGTTTCTTTCTTCGTTTCTCCGTTTCCCCGTTTCTTTCTTCGTTTCTCCGTTTATTTCTTCGTTTCTCCATTTATTTCTCCGTTTCTTTGTTCGTTTCTCCGTTTCTTTGTGTGTTTCTCCGTTTCTTTGTTCTTTTCTCCGTTTCTTTGTTCGTTTCTCCGTTTCTTTGTTCGTTTCTCCGTTTCTTTCTTCGTTTCACCGTTTCTTTCTTTGTTTCACCGTTTCTTTCGTCATTTCTCCGTTTATTTCTTCGTTTCGCCGTTTCTTTCTTCGTTTCTCCGTTTCCTCGTTCGTTTCTCCGTTTATTTCTTCGTTTCTCCATTTATTTCTCCGTTTCTCCGTTTCTTTCTTTGTTTCTCCGTTTCTTTCTTCGTTTCTCCGTTTCTTTCTTCGTTTCTCCGTTTATTTCTTCGTTTCTCCATTTATTTCTCCGTTTCTTTGTTCGTTTCTCCGTTTCTTTGTTTGTTTCTCCGTTTCTTTGTTCTTTTCTCCGTTTCTTTGTTCGTTTCTACGTTTCTTTTTTCGTTTCTCCGTTTCTTTCTTCGTTTCTCCGTATATGTCCTCGTTTCTTCATTTATTTCTCCGTTTCTCCGTTTCTTTGTTCGTTTCTCCGTTTCTTTGTTCGTTTCTCCGTTTCCTTGTTCGTTTCTCCGTTTCTTTGTTCGTTTCTCCGTTTCTTTGTTCGTTTCTCCGTTTCTTTCTTCGTTTCTCCGTTTCTTTCTTCGTTTCTCCGTTTCTTTCTTTGTTTCTCCGTTTCTTTCGTCATTTCTCCGTTTATTTCTTCGTTTCGCCGTTTCTTTCTTCGTTTCTCGGTTTCTTTCTTCGTTTCTCCGTTTATATCTTCGTTTCTCCATTTATTTCTCCGTTTCTTTCTTCGTTTCTCCGTTTCTTTGTTCGTTTCTACGTTACTTTCTTCGTTTCTCCGTTTCTTTCTTCGTTTCTCCGTATATGTCTTCGTTTCTTCATTTATTTCTCCGTTTCTCCGTTTCTTTGTTCATATCTCCGTTTCTTTGTTCGTTTCTCCGTTTCTTTGTTCGTTTCTCCGTTTCTTTCTTCGTTTCTCCGTTTCTTTCTTTGTTTCACCGTTTCTTTCGTCATTTCTCCGTTTATTTCTTCGTTTCGCCGTTTCTTTCTTCGTTTCTCCGTTTCCTCGTTCGTTTCTCCGTTTATTTCTTCGTTTCTACATTTATTTCTCCGTTTCTCCGTTTCTTTCTTCGTTTCTCCGTTTCTTTCTTCGTTTCTCCGTTTCTTTCTTCGTCTCTCCGTTTATTTCTTCGTTTCTCCATTTATTTCTCCGTTTCTTTGTTCGTTTCTCCGTTTCTTTGTTTGTTTCTCCGTTTCTTTGTTCTTTTCTCCGTTTCTTTGTTCGTTTCTCCGTTTCTTTGTTCGTTTCTCCGTTTCTTTGTTCGTTTCTCCGTTTCTTTCTTCGTTTCTCCGTTTCTTTCTTTGTTTCACCGTTTCTTTCGTCATTTCTCCGTTTATTTCTTCGTTTCGCCGTTTCTTTCTTAGTTTCTCCGTTTCCTCGTTCGTTTCTCCGTTTCTTTCTTCGTTTCTCCGTTTATTTCTTCGTTTCTCCAATTATTTCTCCGTTTCTTACTTCGTTTCTCCCTTTCTTTCTTCGTTTCTCCGTTTCTTTCTTCATTTCTCCGTTTCTTTCTTCGTTTCTCCCTTTCTTTCTTCGTTTCTCCGTTTCTTTCTTCGTTTCTCCGTTTCTTTCTTCGTTTCTCCGTTTATTTCTTCGTTTCTCCATTTAGTTCTCCGTTTCTCCGTTTCTTTCTTCGTTTCTCCGTTTCTTTGTTCGTTTCCCCGTTTCTTTTTCCGTTTCTCGGTTTATTTCTTCGTTTCTCCATTTATTTCTCCGTTTCTTTCTTCGTTTCTCCGATTCTCTCTTCGTTTCTCCGTTTCTATCTTCGTTTCTCCGTTTCTTTCTTCGTTTCTCCGTTTATTTCTTCGTTTCTCCATTTATTTCTCCGTTCCTCCGTTCCTTTCTTCGAATCTCCGTTTCTTCCTTCATTTCTCCGTTTCTTTCTTCGTTTCTCCGTTTCTTTCTTCGTTTCTCCGTTTCTTTCTTCGTTTCTCGGTTTAATTCTTCGTTTCTCCAATTATTTCTCCGTTTCTTACTTCGTTTCTCCCTTTCTTTCTCCGTTTCTCCGTTTATTTCTTCGTTTCTCCATCTATTTCTCCGTTTCTTTGTTCGTTTCTCCGTTTCTTTGTTTGTTTCTCCGTTTCTTTGTTCTTTTCTCCGTTTCTTTGTTCGTTTCTACGTTTCTTTTTTCGTTTCTCCGTTTCTTTGTTCGTTTCTCCGTTTATTTCTTCGTTTCTCCGTTTCATTCTTCGTTTTTGCGTTTCATTTTTCGTTTCTCCGTTTCTTTGTTCGTTTCTCCGTTTCTTTGTTCGTTTCTCCGTTTCTTTCTTCGTTTCTTCGTTTCTTTCTTCGTTTCTCCGCTTATTTCTTCGTTTCTCCGTTTCTTTCTTCGTTTCTCCGTTTCTTTCTTCGTTTTTCCATTTATTTCTCCGTTCCTCCGTTTCTTTCTTCGATTCTCCGTTTCTTCCTTCATTTCTCCGATTCTTTCTTCGTTTCTCCGTTTCTTTCTTCGTTTCTCCGTTTCTTTCTTCGTTTCTCGGTTTATTTCTTCGTTTCTCCAAATATTTCTCCGTTTCTTACTTCGTTTCTCCCTTTCTTTCTTCGTTTCTCCGTTTCTTTCTTCATTTCTCCGTTTCTTTCTTCGTTTCTCCGTTTCTTTCTTCGTTTCTCCGTTTCTTTCTTCGTTTCTCCGTTTATTTCTTCGTTTCTCCGTTTCTTTGTTCGTTTCTCCGTTTCTTTGTTCGTTTCTCCGTTTCTTTCTTCCTTTCTCCGTTTCTTTCTTCATTTCTCCGTTTCTTTCTTCGTTTCTCCGTTTCTTTCTTCGTTTCTCCGTTTCTTTCTTTGTTTCTCCGTTTCTTTCTTCATTTCTCCGTTTCTTTCTTCGTTTCTCCGTTTCTCCGTTTCTTTCTTCGTTTCTCCGTTTATTTCTTCGTTTCTCCATTTATTTCTCCGTTTCTTTGTTCGTTTCTCCGTTTCTTTCTTCGTTTCTCCGTTTCCCCGTTTCTTTCTTCGTTTCTCCGTTTATTTCTTCGTTTCTCCATTTATTTCTCCGTTTCTTTGTTCGTTTCTCCGTTTCTTTGTTTGTTTCTCCGTTTCTTTGTTCTTTTCTCCGTTTCTTTGTTCGTTTCTCCGTTTCTTTGTTCGTTTCTCCGTTGCTTTCTTCGTTTCTCCGTTTCTTTCTTTGTTTCACCGTTTCTTTCGTCATTTCTCCGTTTATTTCTTCGTTTCGCCGTTTCTTTCTTCGTTTCTCCGTTTCCTCGTTCGTTTCTCCGTTTATTTCTTCGTTTCTCCATTTATTTCTCCGTTTCTCCGTTTCTTTCTTTGTTTCTCCGTTTCTTTCTTCGTTTCTCCGTTTCTTTCTTCGTTTCTCCGTTTATTTCTTCGTTTCTCCATTTATTTCTCCGTTTCTTTGTTCGTTTCTCCGTTTCTTTGTTTGTTTCTCCGTTTCTTTGTTCTTTTCTCCGTTTCTTTGTTCGTTTCTACGTTTCTTTTTTCGTTTCTCCGTTTCTTTCTTCGTTTCTCCGTATATGTCCTCGTTTCTTCATTTATTTCTCCGTTTCTCCGTTTCTTTGTTCGTTTCTCCGTTTCTTTGTTCGTTTCTCCGTTTCCTTGTTCGTTTCTCCGTTTCTTTGTTCGTTTCTCCGTTTCTTTGTTCGTTTCTCCGTTTCTTTCTTCGTTTCTCCGTTTCTTTCTTCGTTTCTCCGTTTCTTTCTTTGTTTCTCCGTTTCTTTCGTCATTTCTCCGTTTATTTCTTCGTTTCGCCGTTTCTTTCTTCGTTTCTCGGTTTCTTTCTTCGTTTCTCCGTTTATATCTTCGTTTCTCCATTTATTTCTCCGTTTCTTTCTTCGTTTCTCCGTTTCTTTGTTCGTTTCTACGTTACTTTCTTCGTTTCTCCGTTTCTTTCTTCGTTTCTCCGTATATGTCTTCGTTTCTTCATTTATTTCTCCGTTTCTCCGTTTCTTTGTTCATATCTCCGTTTCTTTGTTCGTTTCTCCGTTTCTTTGTTCGTTTCTCCGTTTCTTTCTTCGTTTCTCCGTTTCTTTCTTTGTTTCACCGTTTCTTTCGTCATTTCTCCGTTTATTTCTTCGTTTCGCCGTTTCTTTCTTCGTTTCTCCGTTTCCTCTTTCGTTTCTCCGTTTATTTCTTCGTTTCTCCATTTATTTCTCCGTTTCTCCGTTTCTTTCTTCGTTTCTCCGTTTCTTTCTTCGTTTCTCCGTTTCTTTCTTCGTTTCTCCGTTTATTTCTTCGTTTCTCCATTTATTTCTCCGTTTCTTTGTTCGTTTCTCCGTTTCTTTGTTTGTTTCTCCGTTTCTTTGTTCTTTTCTCCGTTTCTTTGTTCGTTTCTCCGTTTCTTTGTTCGTTTCTCCGTTTCTTTGTTCGTTTCTCCGTTTCTTTCTTCGTTTCTCCGTTTCTTTCTTTGTTTCACCGTTTCTTTCGTCATTTCTCCGTTTATTTCTTCGTTTCGCCGTTTCTTTCTTAGTTTCTCCGTTTCCTCGTTCGTTTCTCCGTTTATTTCTTCGTTTCTCCATTTATTTCTCCGTTTCTCCGTTTCTTTTTTCGTTTCTCCGTTTCTTTCGTCGTTTCTCCGTATATGTCTTCGTTTCTTCATTTATTTCTCCGTTTCTCCGTTTCTTTGTTCGTTTCTCCGTTTCTTTGTTCGTTTCTCCGTTTCTATGTTCGTTTCTCCGTTTCATTCTTCGTTTCTGCGTTTCATTTTTCGTTTCTCCGTTTCTTTGTTCGTTTCTCCGTTTCTTTGTTCGTTTCTCCGTTTCTTTGTTCGTTTCTCCGTTTCTTTCTTCGTTCCTTCGTTTCTTTCTTTGTTTCTCCGTTTCTTTCATCGTTTCTCCGTTTATTTCTTCGTTTCTCCATTTATTTCTCCGTTCCTCCGTTTCTTTCTTCGATTCTCCGTTTCTTTCTTCATTTCTCCGTTTCTTTCTTCGTTTCTCCGTTCCTTTCTTCGTATCTCCGTTTCTTTCTTCGTTTCTCCGTTTGTTTCTTCGTTTCTCCAATTATTTCTCCGTTTGTTACTTCGTTTCTCCCTTTCTTTCTTCGTTTCTCCGTTTCTTTCTTCATTTCTCCGTTTCTTTCTTCGTTTCTCCCTTTCTTTCTTCGTTTCTCCGTTTCTTTCTTCGTTTCTCCGTTTCTTTCTTCGTTTCTCCGTTTATTTCTTCGTTTCTCCATTTATTTCTCCGTTTCTCCGTTTCTTTCTTCGTTTCTCCGTTTCTTTGTTCGTTTCCCCGTTTCTTTTTCCGTTTCTCGGTTTATTTCTTCGTTTCTCCATTTATTTCTCCGTTTCTTTCTTCGTTTCTCCGATTCTCTCTTCGTTTCTCCGTTTCTATCTTCGTTTCTCCGTTTCTTTCTTCGTTTCTCCGTTTATTTCTTCGTTTCTCCATTTATTTCTCCGTTCCTCCGTTTCTTTCTTCGATTCTCCGTTTCTTCCTTCATTTCTCCGTTTCTTTCTTCGTTTCTCCGTTTCTTTCTTCGTTTCTCCGTTTCTTTCTTCGTTTCTCGGTTTAATTCTTCGTTTCTCCAATTATTTCTCCGTTTCTCCCTTTCTTTCTTCGTTTCTCCGTTTCTTTCTTCATTTCTCCGTTTCTTTCTTCGTTTCTCCGTTTCTTTCTTCGTTTCTCCGTTTCTTTCTTCGTTTCTCCGTTTCTTTCTTCATTTCTCCGTTTCTTTCTTCGTTTCTCCGTTTCTTTCTTCGTTTCTCCATTTATTTCTCCGTTTCTTTGTTCGTTTCTCCGTTTCTTTCTTCGTTTCTCCGTTTCCCCGTTTCTTTCTTCGTTTCTCCGTTTATTTCTTCGTTTCTCCATTTATTTCTCCGTTTCTTTGTTCGTTTCTCCGTTTCTTTGTTTGTTTCTCCGTTTCTTTGTTCTTTTCTCCGTTTCTTTGTTCGTTTCTCCGTTTCTTTGTTAGTTTCTCCGTTTCTTTCTTCGTTTCACCGTTTCTTTCTTTGTTTCACCGTTTCTTTCGTCATTTCTCCGTTTATTTCTTCGTTTCGCCGTTTCTTTCTTCGTTTCTCCGCTTCCTCGTTCGTTTCTCCGTTTATTTCTTCGTTTCTCCATTTATTTCTCCGTTTCTCCGTTTCTTTCTTTGTTTCTCCGTTTCTTTCTTCGTTTCTCCGTTTCTTTCTTCGTTTCTCCGTTTATTTCTTCGTTTCTCCATTTATTTCTCCGTTTCTTTGTTCGTTTCTCCGTTTCTTTGTTTGTTTCTCCGTTTCTTTGTTCTTTTCTCCGTTTCTTTGTTCGTTTCTACGTTTCTTTTTTCGTTTCTCCGTTTCTTTCTTCGTTTCTCCGTATATGTCCTCGTTTCTTCATTTATTTCTCCGTTTCTCCGTTTCTTTGTTCGTTTCTCCGTTTCTTTGTTCGTTTCTCCGTTTCCTTGTTCGTTTCTCCGTTTCTTTGTTCGTTTCTCCGTTTCTTTGTTCGTTTCTCCGTTTCTTTCTTCGTTTCTCCGTTTCTTTCTTCGTTTCTCCGTTTCTTTCTTTGTTTCTCCGTTTCTTTCGTCATTTCTCCGTTTATTTCTTCGTTTCGCCGTTTCTTTCTTCGTTTCTCGGTTTCTTTCTTCGTTTCTCCGTTTATATCTTCGTTTCTCCATTTATTTCTCCGTTTCTTTCTTCGTTTCTCCGTTTCTTTGTTCGTTTCTACGTTACTTTCTTCGTTTCTCCGTTTCTTTCTTCGTTTCTCCGTATATGTCTTCGTTTCTTCATTTATTTCTCCGTTTCTCCGTTTCTTTGTTCATATCTCCGTTTCTTTGTTCGTTTCTCCGTTTCTTTGTTCGTTTCTCCGTTTCTTTCTTCGTTTCTCCGTTTCTTTCTTTGTTTCACCGTTTCTTTCGTCATTTCTCCGTTTATTTCTTCGTTTCGCCGTTTCTTTCTTCGTTTCTCCGTTTCCTCGTTCGTTTCTCCGTTTATTTCTTCGTTTCTCCATTTATTTCTCCGTTTCTCCGTTTCTTTCTTCGTTTCTCCGTTTCTTTCTTCGTTTCTCCGTTTCTTTCTTCGTTTCTCCGTTTATTTCTTCGTTTCTCCATTTATTTCTCCATTTCTTTGTTCGTTTCTCCGTTTCTTTGTTTGTTTCTCCGTTTCTTTGTTCTTTTCTCCGTTTCTTTGTTCGTTTCTCCGTTTCTTTGTTCGTTTCTCCGTTTCTTTGTTCGTTTCTCCGTTTCTTTCTTCGTTTCTCCGTTTCTTTCTTTGTTTCACCGTTTCTTTCGTCATTTCTCCGTTTATTTCTTCGTTTCGCCGTTTCTTTCTTAGTTTCTCCGTTTCCTCGTTCGTTTCTCCGTTTCTTTCTTCGTTTCTCCGGTTATTTCTTCGTTTCTCCAATTATTTCTCCGTTTCTTACTTCGTTTCTCCCTTTCTTTCTTCGTTTCTCCGTTTCTTTCTTCATTTCTCCGTTTCTTTCTTCGTTTCTCCCTTTCTTTCTTCGTTTCTCCGTTTCTTTCTTCGTTTCTCCGTTTCTTTCTTCGTTTCTCCGTTTATTTCTTCGTTTCTCCATTTATTTCTCCGTTTCTCCGTTTCTTTCTTCGTTTCTCCGTTTCTTTGTTCGTTTCCCCGTTTCTTTTTCCGTTTCTCGGTTTATTTCTTCGTTTCTCCATTTATTTCTCCGTTTCTTTCTTCGTTTCTCCGATTCTCTCTTCGTTTCTCCGTTTCTATCTTCGTTTCTCCGTTTCTTTCTTCGTTTCTCCGTTTATTTCTTCGTTTCTCCATTTATTTCTCCGTTCCTCCGTTCCTTTCTTCGATTCTCCGTTTCTTCCTTCATTTCTCCGTTTCTTTCTTCGTTTCTCCGTTTCTTTCTTCGTTTCTCCGTTTCTTTCTTCGTTTCTCGGTTTAATTCTTCGTTTCTCCAATTATTTCTCCGTTTCTCCCTTTCTTTCTTCGTTTCTCCGTTTCTTTCTTCATTTCTCCGTTTCTTTCTTCGTTTCTCCGTTTCTTTCTTCGTTTCTCCGTTTCTTTCTTCGTTTCTCCGTTTCTTTCTTCATTTCTCCGTTTCTTTCTTCGTTTCTCCGTTTCTTTCTTCGTTTCTCCGTATATGTCTTCGTTTCTTCATTTATTTCTCCGTTTCTCCGTTTCTTTGTTCGTTTCTCCGTTTCTTTGTTCGTTTCTCCGTTTCCTTGTTCGTTTCTCCGTTTCTTTGTTCGTTTCTCCGTTTCTTTGTTCGTTTCTCCGTTTCTTTCTTCGTTTCTCCGTTTCTTTCTTCGTTTCTCCGTTTCTTTCTTTGTTTCTCCGTTTCTTTCGTCATTTCTCCGTTTATTTCTTCGTTTCGCCGTTTCTTTCTTCGTTTCTCGGTTTCTTTCTTCGTTTCTCCGTTTATATCTTCGTTTCTCCATTTATTTCTCCGTTTCTTTCTTCGTTTCTCCGTTTCGTTGTTCGTTTCTACGTTACTTTCTTCGTTTCTCCGTTTCTTTCTTCGTTTCTCCGTATATGTCTTCGTTTCTTCATTTATTTCTCCGTTTCTCCGTTTCTTTGTTCATATCTCCGTTTCTTTGTTCGTTTCTCCGTTTCTTTGTTCGTTTCTCCGTTTCTTTCTTCGTTTCTCCGTTTCTTTCTTTGTTTCACCGTTTCTTTCGTCATTTCTCCGTTTATTTCTTCGTTTCGCCGTTTCTTTCTTCGTTTCTCCGTTTCCTCTTTCGTTTCTCCGTTTATTTCTTCGTTTCTCCATTTATTTCTCCGTTTCTCCGTTTCTTTCTTCGTTTCTCCGTTTCTTTCTTCGTTTCTCCGTTTCTTTCTTCGTTTCTCCGTTTATTTCTTCGTTTCTCCATTTATTTCTCCGTTTCTTTGTTCGTTTCTCCGTTTCTTTGTTTGTTTCTCCGTTTCTTTGTTCTTTTCTCCGTTTCTTTGTTCGTTTCTCCGTTTCTTTGTTCGTTTCTCCGTTTCTTTGTTCGTTTCTCCGTTTCTTTCTTCGTTTCTCCGTTTCTTTCTTTGTTTCACCGTTTCTTTCGTCATTTCTCCGTTTATTTCTTCGTTTCGCCGTATCTTTCTTAGTTTCTCCGTTTCCTCGTTCGTTTCTCCGTTTATTTCTTCGTTTCTCCATTTATTTCTCCGTTTCTCCGTTTCTTTTTTCGTTTCTCCGTTTCTTTCGTCGTTTCTCCGTATATGTCTTCGTTTCTTCATTTATTTCTCCGTTTCTCCGTTTCTTTGTTCGTTTCTCCGTTTCTTTGTTCGTTTCTCCGTTTCTATGTTCGTTTCTCCGTTTCATTCTTCGTTTCTGCGTTTCATTTTTCGTTTCTCCGTTTCTTTGTTCGTTTCTCCGTTTCTTTGTTCGTTTCTCCGTTTCTTTGTTCGTTTCTCCGTTTCTTTCTTCGTTCCTTCGTTTCTTTCTTTGTTTCTCCGTTTCTTTCATCGTTTCTCCGTTTATTTCTTCGTTTCTCCATTTATTTCTCCGTTCCTCCGTTTCTTTCTTCGATTCTCCGTTTCTTTCTTCATTTCTCCGTTTCTTTCTTCGTTTCTCCGTTTCTTTCTTCGTATCTCCGTTTCTTTCTTCGTTTCTCCGTTTATTTCTTCGTTTCTCCAATTATTTCTCCGTTTGTTACTTCGTTTCTCCCTTTCTTTCTTCGTTTCTCCGTTTCTTTCTTCATTTCTCCGTTTCTTTCTTCGTTTCTCCCTTTCTTTCTTCGTTTCTCCGTTTCTTTCTTCGTTTCTCCGTTTCTTTCTTCGTTTCTCCGTTTATTTCTTCGTTTCTCCATTTATTTCTCCGTTTCTCCGTTTCTTTCTTCGTTTCTCCGTTTCTTTGTTCGTTTCCCCGTTTCTTTTTCCGTTTCTCGGTTTATTTCTTCGTTTCTCCATTTATTTCTCCGTTTCTTTCTTCGTTTCTCCGATTCTCTCTTCGTTTCTCCGTTTCTATCTTCGTTTCTCCGTTTCTTTCTTCGTTTCTCCGTTTATTTCTTCGTTTCTCCATTTATTTCTCCGTTCCTCCGTTTCTTTCTTCGATTCTCCGTTTCTTCCTTCATTTCTCCGTTTCTTTCTTCGTTTCTCCGTTTCTTTCTTCGTTTCTCCGTTTCTTTCTTCGTTTCTCGGTTTAATTCTTCGTTTCTCCAATTATTTCTCCGTTTCTCCCTTTCTCTCTTCGTTTCTCCGTTTCTTTCTTCATTTCTCCGTTTCTTTCTTCGTTTCTCCGTTTCTTTCTTCGTTTCTCCGTTTCTTTCTTCGTTTCTCCGTTTCTTTCTTCATTTCTCCGTTTCTTTCTTCGTTTCTCCGTTTCTTTCTTCGTTTCTCCATTTATTTCTCCGTTTCTTTGTTCGTTTCTCCGTTTCTTTCTTCGTTTCTCCGTTTCCCCGTTTCTTTCTTCGTTTCTCCGTTTATTTCTTCGTTTCTGCATTTATTTCTCCGTTTCTTTGTTCGTTTCTCCGTTTCTTTGTTTGTTTCTCCGTTTCTTTGTTCTTTTCTCCGTTTCTTTGTTCGTTTCTCCGATTCTTTGTTCGTTTCTCCGTTTCTTTCTTCGTTTCACCGTTTCTTTCTTTGTTTCACCGTTTCTTTCGTCATTTCTCCGTTTATTTCTTCGTTTCGCCGTTTCTTTCTTCGTTTCTCCGTTTCCTCGTTCGTTTCTCCGTTTATTTCTTCGTTTCTCCATTTATTTCTCCGTTTCTCCGTTTCTTTCTTTGTTTCTCCGTTTCTTTCTTCGTTTCTCCGTTTCTTTCTTCGTTTCTCCGTTTATTTCTTCGTTTCTCCATTTATTTCTCCGTTTCTTTGTTCGTTTCTCCGTTTCTTTGTTCGTTTCTCCGTTTCTTTGTTCGTTTCTCCGTTTCCTTGTTCGTTTCTCCGTTTCTTTGTTCGTTTCTCCGTTTCTTTGTTCGTTTCTCCGTTTCTTTCTTCGTTTCTCCGTTTCTTTCTTCGTTTCTCCGTTTCTTTCTTTGTTTCTCCGTTTCTTTCGTCATTTCTCCGTTTATTTCTTCGTTTCGCCGTTTCTTTCTTCGTTTCTCGGTTTCTTTCTTCGTTTCTCCGTTTATATCTTCGTTTCTCCATTTATTTCTCCGTTTCTTTCTTCGTTTCTCCGTTTCTTTGTTCGTTTCTACGTTACTTTCTTCGTTTCTCCGTTTCTTTCTTCGTTTCTCCGTATATGTCTTCGTTTCTTCATTTATTTCTCCGTTTCTCCGTTTCTTTGTTCATATCTCCGTTTCTTTGTTCGTTTCTCCGTTTCTTTGTTCGTTTCTCCGTTTCTTTCTTCGTTTCTCCGTTTCTTTCTTTGTTTCACCGTTTCTTTCGTCATTTCTCCGTTTATTTCTTCGTTTCGCCGTTTCTTTCTTCGTTTCTCCGTTTCCTCGTTCGTTTCTCCGTTTATTTCTTCGTTTCTCCATTTATTTCTCCGTTTCTCCGTTTCTTTCTTCGTTTCTCCGTTTCTTTCTTCGTTTCTCCGTTTCTTTCTTCGTTTCTCCGTTTATTTCTTCGTTTCTCCATTTATTTCTCCGTTTCTTTGTTCGTTTCTCCGTTTCTTTGTTTGTGTCTCCGTTTCTTTGTTCTTTTCTCCGTTTCTTTGTTCGTTTCTCCGTTTCTTTGTTCGTTTCTCCGTTTCTTTGTTCGTTTCTCCGTTTCTTTCTTCGTTTCTCCGTTTCTTTCTTTGTTTCACCGTTTCTTTCGTCATTTCTCCGTTTATTTCTTCGTTTCGCCGTTTCTTTCTTAGTTTCTCCGTTTCCTCGTTCGTTTCTCCGTTTCTTTCTTCGTTTCTCCGTTTATTTCTTCGTTTCTCCAATTATTTCTCCGTTTCTTACTTCGTTTCTCCCTTTCTTTCTTCGTTTCTCCGTTTCTTTCTTCATTTCTCCGTTTCTTTCTTCGTTTCTCCCTTTCTTTCTTCGTTTCTCCGTTTCTTTCTTCGTTTCTCCGTTTCTTTCTTCGTTTCTCCGTTTATTTCTTCGTTTCTCCATTTATTTCTCCGTTTCTCCGTTTCTTTCTTCGTTTCTCCGTTTCTTTGTTCGTTTCCCCGTTTCTTTTTCCGTTTCTCGGTTTATTTCTTCGTTTCTCCATTTATTTCTCCGTTTCTTTCTTCGTTTCTCCGATTCTCTCTTCGTTTCTCCGTTTCTATCTTCGTTTCTCCGTTTCTTTCTTCGTTTCTCCGTTTATTTCTTCGTTTCTCCATTTATTTCTCCGTTCCTCCGTTCCTTTCTTCGATTCTCCGTTTCTTCCTTCATTTCTCCGTTTCTTTCTTCGTTTCTCCGTTTCTTTCTTCGTTTCTCCGTTTCTTTCTTCGTTTCTCGGTTTAATTCTTCGTTTCTCCAATTATTTCTCCGTTTCTCCCTTTCTTTCTTCGTTTCTCCGTTTCTTTCTTCATTTCTCCGTTTCTTTCTTCGTTTCTCCGTTTCTTTCTTCGTTTCTCCGTTTCTTTCTTCGTTTCTCCGTTTCTTTCTTCATTTCTCCGTTTCTTTCTTCGTTTCTCCGTTTCTTTCTTCGTTTCTCCATTTATTTCTCCGTTTCTTTGTTCGTTTCTCCGTTTCTTTCTTCGTTTCTCCGTTTCCCCGTTTCTTTCTTCGTTTCTCCGTTTATTTCTTCGATTCTCCATTTATTTCTCCGTTTCTTTGTTCGTTTCTCCGTTTCTTTGTTTGTTTCTCCGTTTCTTTGTTCTTTTCTCCGTTTCTTTGTTCGTTTCTCCGTTTCCTCGTTCGTTTCTCCGTTTATTTCTTCGTTTCTCCATTTATTTCTCCGTTTCTCCGTTTCTTTCTTTGTTTCTCCGTTTCTTTCTTCGTTTCTCCGTTTCTTTCTTCGTTTCTCCGTTTATTTCTTCGTTTCTCCATTTATTTCTCCGTTTCTTTGTTCGTTTCTCCGTTTCTTTGTTTGTTTCTCCGTTTCTTTGTTCTTTTCTCCGTTTCTTTGTTCGTTTCTACGTTTCTTTTTTCGTTTCTCCGTTTCTTTCTTCGTTTCTCCGTATATGTCCTCGTTTCTTCATTTATTTCTCCGTTTCTCCGTTTCTTTGTTCGTTTCTCCGTTTCTTTGTTCGTTTCTCCGTTTCCTTGTTCGTTTCTCCGTTTCTTTGTTCGTTTCTCCGTTTCTTTGTTCGTTTCTCCGTTTCTTTCTTCGTTTCTCCGTTTCTTTCTTTGTTTCTCCGTTTCTTTCGTCATTTCTCCGTTTATTTCTTCGTTTCGCCGTTTCTTTCTTCGGTTCTCGGTTTCTTTCTTCGTTTCTCCGTTTATATCTTCGTTTCTCCATTTATTTCTCCGTTTCTTTCTTCGTTTCTCCGTTTCTTTGTTCGTTTCTACGTTACTTTCTTCGTTTCTCCGTTTCTTTCTTCGTTTCTCCGTATATGTCTTCGTTTCTTCATTTATTTCTCCGTTTCTCCGTTTCTTTGTTCATATCTCCGTTTCTTTGTTCGTTTCTCCGTTTCTTTGTTCGTTTCTCCGTTTCTTTCTTCGTTTCTCCGTTTCTTTCTTTGTTTCACCGTTTCTTTCGTCATTTCTCCGTTTATTTCTTCGTTTCGCCGTTTCTTTCTTCGTTTCTCCGTTTCCTCGTTCGTTTCTCCGTTTATTTCTTCGTTTCTCCATTTATTTCTCCGTTTCTCCGTTTCTTTCTTCGTTTCTCCGTTTCTTTCTTCGTTTCTCCGTTTCTTTCTTCGTTTCTCCGTTTATTTCTTCGTTTCTCCATTTATTTCTCCGTTTCTATGTTCGTTTCTCCGTTTCATTCTTCGTTTCTGCGTTTCATTTTTCGTTTCTCCGTTTCTTTGTTCGTTTCTCCGTTTCTTTGTTCGTTTCTCCGTTTCTTTGTTCGTTTCTCCGTTTCTTTCTTCGTTCCTTCGTTTCTTTCTTTGTTTCTCCGTTTCTTTCATCGTTTCTCCGTTTATTTTTTCGTTTCTCCATTTATTTCTCCGTTCCTCCGTTTCTTTCTTCGATTCTCCGTTTCTTTCTTCATTTCTCCGTTTCTTTCTTCGTTTCTCCGTTTCTTTCTTCGTTTCTCCGTTTCTTTCTTCGTTTCTCCGTTTATTTCTTCGTTTCTCCAATTATTTCTCCGTTTCTTACTTCGTTTCTCCCTTTCTTTCTTCGTTTCTCCGTTTCTTTCTTCATTTCTCCGTTTCTTTCTTCGTTTCTCCCTTTCTTTCTTCGTTTCTCCGTTTCTTTCTTCGTTTCTCCGTTTCTTTCTTCGTTTCTCCGTTTATTTCTTCGTTTCTCCATTTATTTCTCCGTTTCTCCGTTTCTTTCTTCGTTTCTCCGTTTCTTTGTTCGTTTCCCCGTTTCTTTTTCCGTTTCTCGGTTTATTTCTTCGTTTCTCCATTTATTTCTCCGTTTCTTTCTTCGTTTCTCCGTTTCTCTCTTCGTTTCTCCGTTTCTATCTTCGTTTCTCCGTTTCTTTCTTCGTTTCTCCGTTTATTTCTTCGTTTCTCCATTTATTTCTCCGTTCCTCCGTTTCTTTCTTCGATTCTCCGTTTCTTCCTTCATTTCTCCGTTTCTTTCTTCGTTTCTCCGTTTCTTTCTTCGTTTCTCCGTTTCTTTCTTCGTTTCTCGGTTTAATTCTTCGTTTCTCCAATTATTTCTCCGTTTCTCCCTTTCTTTCTTCGTTTCTCCGTTTCTTTCTTCATTTCTCCGTTTCTTTCTTCGTTTCTCCGTTTCTTTCTTCGTTTCTCCGTTTCTTTCTTCGTTTCTCCGTTTCTTTCTTCATTTCTCCGTTTCTTTCTTCGTTTCTCCGTTTCTTTCTTCGTTTCTCCGTTTATTTCTTCGTTTCTCCATTTATTTCTCCGTTTCTTTGTTCGTTTCTCCGTTTCTTTGTTTGTTTCTCCGTTTCTTTGTTCTTTTCTCCGTTTCTTTGTTCGTTTCTCCGTTTCCTTCTTTGTTTCTCCGTTTCTTTCGTCATTTCTCCGTTTATTTCTTCGTTTCGCCGTTTCTTTCTTCGTTTCTCCGTTTCCTCGTTCGTTTCTCCGTTTATTTCTTCGTTTCTCCATTTATTTCTCCGTTTCTTTGTTCGTTTCTCCGTTTCTTTGTTTGTTTCTCCGTTTCTTTGTTCTTTTCTCCGTTTCTTTGTTCGCTCCTACGTTTCTTTTTTCGTTTCTCCGTTTCTTTCTTCGTTTCTCCGTATATGTCTTCGTTTCTTCATTTATTTCTCCGTTTCTCCGTTTCTTTGTTCGTTTCTCCGTTTCTTTGTTCGTTTCTCCGTTTCTTTGTTCGTTTCTCCGTTTCTTTCTTCGTTTCTCCGTTTCTTTCTTTGTTTCTCCGTATCTTTCGTCATTTCTCCGTTTATTTCTTCGTTTCGCCGTTTCTTTCTTCGTTTCTCCGTTTCTTTCTTCGTTTCTCCGTTTCTTTCTTCGTTTCTCCGTTTATTTCTTCGCTTCTCCAATTATTTCTCCGTTTCTTACTTCGTTTCTCCCTTTCTTTCTTCGTTTCTCCGTTTCTTTCTTCATTTCTCCGTTTCTTTCTTCGTTTCTCCCTTTCTTTCTTCGTTTCTCCGTTTCTTTCTTCGCTTCTCCGTTTCTTTCTTCATTTCTCCGTTTCTTTCTTCGTTTCTCCGTTTCTTTCTTCGTTTCTCCGTTTCTTTCTGCGTTTCATCGTTTCTTTCTTCGTTACCCCGTTTCTATCTTCGTTTCTCCGTTTCTTTCCTCGTTTCTCCGTTTCTTTCTTCGTTTCTACGTTTATTTCTTCGTTTCTCCATTTATTTCTCCGTTTCTTCGTTTCTTTCTTCGTTTCTCCGTTTCTTTCTTCGTTTCTCCGTTTCTTTCTTCGTTTCTCCGTTTATTTCTTCGTTTCTCCATTTATTTCTCCGTTTCTCCGTTTCTTTCTTCGTTTCTTCGTATCTTTTTTCGTTTCTGCGTTTCTTTGTTCGTTTCTCCGTTTCATTGATCGTTTCTCCGTTTCTTTCTCCGTTTCTCGGTTTATTTCTTCGTTTCTCCATTTGTTACTCCGATTCTCCGTTTCATTCTTCGTTTCTTCGTTTCCTTGTTCGTTACTCCGTTTCTTCCTTCGTTTCTCCGTTTCTCTCTTCGTTTCTTCGTATCTTTTTTCGTTTCTCCGTTTCTTTCTTCGTTTCTCCGTTTATTTCTTCGTTTCTCCATTTATTTCTCCGTTTCTCCGTTTCATTCTTCGTGTCTCCGTTTCTTTCTCCGTTTCTCCGTTTCTTTGTTCTATTCTACGTTTCTTTGTTCGTTTCTCCGTTTCTTTCTCCGTTTCTCGGTTTATTCCTTCGTTTCTCCATTTATTTCTCCGATTCTCCGTTTCTTTCTTCGTTTCTCCGTTTCATTGATCGTTTCTCCGTTTCTTTCTCCGTTTGTCGGTTTATTCCTTCGTTTCTCCATTTATATCTCCGATTCTCCGTTTCTTTCTGCGTTTCATCGTTTCTCTCTTCGTTACTCCGTTTCTTTCTTCGTTTCACCGTTTCTTTCTCCGTTTCTCGGTTTATTTCTTCGTTTCTCCATTTATTTCTCCGTTTCTCCGTTTCTTTCTTCGTTTCTCCGTTTCTTTCTTCGTTTCTCCGTTTATATCTTCGTTTCTCCATTTATTTCTCCGTTTCTCCGTTTCTTTCTTCGTTTCTCCGTTTCTTTGTTCGTTTCTCCGTTTTTCCGTTTCTTTCTTCGTTTCTCCGTTTCTTTGTTCGTTTCTCCGTTTCTTTCTCCGTTCCTCGGTTTATTTCTTCGTTTCTCCGTTTCTTTCTTCGTTTCTTCGTTTCTTTCTTCATTTCTCCGTTTCTTTCTTCGTTTCTCCGTTTCTTCCTTCGTTCCATCGTTTCTCCGTTTCTCCTTTTCTCCGTTTCGATTAAATGATTATAATATTTATAATTTCTATTATAAATCAATTGATCTATAGTTAAATCAGACACTAATACTCTAAATACATTTTTAATATATTTTTTAATCTCTTTAGCCTCCAGAAGAATTTTATTTATACTATTTACTATATATAATAATTTACACAGAATCGGAAATAAATCTAATTATTTATTTATAATAATTATTTTTTTTTCACTTATCTAAAAAATTGGGATGTACTCTTTAAATGTTCGATTCATTTCTTTAATTTATTCATTAAATTGAATTAATCTATTCTTTATAATAACTTTAGTAAAATTAATCCCTATAATTATTATAGAACTCATATTAAAATTTAATAATGAAATTTATTTTATTTGCCTAATTAATGTAATTATTGCCCCTATCATTTGCTTAACCAAAAAAATCAATCATAATAATTATAGGATATTCATCTGTTATACAAACATCTATTATAGCTATTTTATTAATAATTAACAAAAATACATTTTTAACATATTTCGTTTTAAATTCAATAATTTCTTTAATTTTAATTTTTATATTTAAAGTAATAAAGATTAACTCTTCTTCCTTATTTAATATATTAACCTCTAATAAAAGAAAAATTATTTTATACTCAGTAATTATTATGTACACAAATTTCCCACCTACAGCACTCTTTATACTGAAATAAATCGTCCTAGAATCATTAATAAATTCAAGAATAAAATTTACCGTGGAAGGTTTAATTTTACATTTATTCGAAGGATGAAACATACAAAAGTTTGTACAAAAGTATTTATTTATTTTATCGCACGGTAGGGAATATCATACAAATGGAAATACTTATCTCTAATGTCGGTAAATTGTACTTGTCGCGCCATCTATTTGTGGAAATTACAACAATTCCTCTACAAACTTGAGCGTTTCTCCGCCAGGTGTTTTCACCCCTTAAGTGTAGTTTAACCCTTTCTCCAATAGATGGCAACCCATGTAATTACCACGTTATAGGGATTTGTAATTGCGGGTTCAGAATATATTTGCATACATACAAACTATAATTCCGATATGTAGAGAAATATTCATTTATTTTATCCCACGGCTTCATCAATCGTATTTGTTCGATCTAACCAAATATTTCGAGAAATTGATGGCTTTTTATACCGAAACATTGTCAAAAATTGTTTAATCCACGGTCCAACGACGGTTGTTAATAATTATGATAAATAAACATCAAGATATTGCGAAATCTGCGAAGGCGAACGGTTTCGGTGAATGTTTGTTCATTTCCGCCATTGTTACTAACATTTATGTATGTTCCCAATTTTAATCGAACAATGTGCATCCTATTTATGCATTGAAAATGATTAAGTACCTCATAGAAATTAATTTGGATCGAGATTCAAAGTAAAACGTGTTTCGTAAAGTTTTATAGCAGGGAAAGTAACAATTGTTTGTTAAATACATCAATTTAACATTTGCTTAATTCTTATAATTTACACAATACGCGTAGTAGTTGCATTTTTTATTTAAAAGCGCTGAAATTCAATTAATCGCTTTTCTAGATGCAACAATCATAGCGATGGACGCTTGTGAATCGGTCATCGATACGTGTAACCTTGAGAATGTCAGTTTGATCTCAACGAAAAATTCCATCGCGAGCAATGAATATTTCGATGAAATGATATTTTAAGCCTTTATTTATACTAGGGCATTGTTAATAATTATTTAAACTATGGTACTACGACAATTGTTAATAATTATGATAAATAAACATCAAGATATTGCAAAATGTGCGAAGGCGAATAGTTTCGGTGAATGTTTATTCATTTCCGCGAGTTTTACTAACATTCATGCATGTTCCCAATATTAATCGAACAATGTTCATCTTATTGATGCATTACAAATGATTAAGAACTTATAGAAATTAATTTTGATCGAGCTTCGATGTAAAGAGATGATTCTTAAAGTTTTAAAATGAAAAGTGAAGTAATTTATTACTATAATTTGGTTTAAAAAATCAATTCTTTTGTCAGACATCTAATGATTTGATTTAATTAAATATTATATGAGTAGGTTAAAATTTAATTTTGGTTGTTAATTCAATTAATAAAGTTTGAATAATTAGTTCTTTCCACAACAATTGGCAACAATTGGCAGATTTCAGAACATTGTCCGAAAAATACTCCAGGTCGATTAGTAATTAAATTTATTTGGTTAATTCGCCCTGGTACTGAGTCTATTTTTAAGCCTAAAGACGGAACAGTTCAAGAGTGAATTACGTCGTTTGATGTTGTTAATATTCGAATTAGTGTATTAGATGGAATAATTATTCGATTATCTACGTCTAGGAGACGAAAAATGTAAATATTATTTAAATCTTTATCTATATAGGAGTCAAAATTTAAATTATTAAATTCTGGGTATTCATAGGATCAATATCATTGGTGCCCAATTGATTTGATTGTTAAGTATACGGGTATTCATAGTTCATCAATAAAATATAGGGTTTTTAAAGAAGGAAGTGCAATTACTCCTAAAATTATTATTGGGAGTAAAGTTCATACAATTTCAATATGATGATTTTTAAGTAAAAATCGATTGATAAATTTATTAGTAAAAATATCTAATATAATTATTAGAGTTAATGAAGAGATTATAATTATTATAATTATTGTGAAGTTGTGAAAAAGATTTAAATTATCGGCATATGGCGAATTGGGGTCTTGGAAATTAATTATTTTTCAATGGGACATTTTTAATAAAAATATTAAATTTTATAAATGAATCTTAAATTCATGCACTAATCTGCCATATTAAGATTTGTTTTTAATAATTAGAGGAATAGAGAGGAATGAGTGGTCTTTTGGGGAAAAGTTTTGGGGTCATTCTAGTGATGATTGATTAAATTTAAATATAGCTAGACGTTTAGTTATAAATCTCTCCAATATAATAAACAAGAGTAAAATTATTCTTTTGAATGAAATTATTGAGCCAATAGATGATAATAAATTTTCACAGTAGTAGGAATCCGGGTAATCTGAATAACGTCGAGGTATTCCTATCATTCCGAAAAAATGCTGAAGGAAAAAAGTTATATTTACCCCAATAAATATTATATAAAATTGAGTTTTAAGATAAAATTGATTTAGGGTAAATCCTGTGAATAAAGGGAATCAATGAATTAATGAAGCAATAATAGAAAATACTGCTCCTATTGACAGTACATAGTGGAAATGAGAGACAACATAGTATGTATCATGTAGTATAATATCAATAGATGAGTTTGATAATATAATTCCTGTTAATCCTCCTATTGTAAATAAAAAAATAAAGCCAAATTATCAAATAATAGAAGGATTAATAATAAGTTTTGACCCGTAGTACGTAGCTAGTCATCTAAATACTTTGATTCCTGTGGGAATTGCAATGATTATAGTTGCCGAAGTGAAATAAGCTCGTGTGTCTACATCTAAGCCTACTGTGAATATGTGATGTGCTCACACAATAAATCCTAGAAATCCAATTCCGAGTATTGCATAAACTATCCCTAGGTTCCCAAAAGTTTCCTTTTTCCCTCTTTCATTGAAAATGATATGGGAGATTAATCCAAACCCGGGTAATATTAAAATATAGACTTCAGGATGCTCAAAAAATCAAAATAAATGTTGAAATAAAATTGGGTCCCCTCCCCCAGTAGGATCAAAGAAGGAAGTATTTAAATTTCGGTCTGTTAATAACATAGTAATAGCTCCGGCTAATACAGGTAGTGAGAGAAGAAGCAAAATTGTAGTAATTAATACTGACCAAGCAAGTAAGGATATTTGATCGAATGTTAAAGCATTATTTTTTATTTTAAGAATTGTAACAATAAAATTAATTGATCCTATAATTGAAGAGATACCTGCAATATGCAAAGAAAAAATTGTTAAATCTATAGATGAAGATGGTTGATAAAGATTTGATGACAAAGGAGGGTAGATTGTTCATCCAGTTCCCGAGCCTGGGAATAATAGTGTTGTAAGAATTAAAAGTAATAATGAAGGGGTGATTAGTCACAATCTTATATTATTTATTCGGGGAAATGCTGTATCAGGGGATCCAATTATTAAGGGAATTATTCAGTTTCCGAATCCTCCGATTATAAATGGTAAAACTATAAAAAAAATTATTACAATGGCATGTGATGTTACAATTGAGTTATAAATTTGGTCGATATTAATTCAAGTTCCTGGCTTATTTAATTCTATTCGAATTAGTATCCTTAAAGAAGAACCAATTATACCAGATCATATAGCTGATATGAAATATAATATCCCAAAATTTTTGTGATTTGTTGAATACATATATTAATTATGCTAAAAATTAATATATCCAGTAGATCATAAATATAAATATAAATATTAAAAAAGTTATAAATAGATAATAGTTTAGAAAATTAAGGTTAATATAATTATATATATTTTATTTAATTGAAGGGAAAAAATATAAGAAGGATATATTTAAATAATTTCATGACGTAATTAATCTTATAAAAAGATATACAATTATTAAAAGTATAAATTTTATTCTTGAATTTATTAATGTTTCTAGGATGATTCATTTCAGTATAAAGAGAGCTATACGTGGGAAATTTGTGTACATAATAATTATTGAGTATAAAATAATTTTTCTTTTATTAGAGGTTAATATATTAAATTAGGAAGAAGAATTAATCTTTATTATTTTAAATATAAAAATTAAATTTGAAGAAATTATTGAATATAAAATGAAATATGTTAAAAATGTATCTTTGTTAATTATTAATAACATAACTATAATAGATGTTTGTATAACAGATGAATACCCTATAATTATTTTGATTGATTTTTTATTTAAGCAAATGATAGGGGCAATAATTACATTAATTAGGCAAATAAAATAAATTTCATTATTAAATTTTAATAGGAGTTCTATAATAATTATAGGGATTAATTTTATTAAAGTTATTATAAAGAATAGATTAATTCAATTTAATGAATAAATTAAAGAAATGAATCGAACATTTAAAGAGTACGTCCCAATTTTTAAGATAAGTGAAAAAAAAATTATTATTAAAAATAAATAATTAGATTTATTTCCAATTCTGTGTAAATTATTATATATAGTAAATAGTATAAATAAAATTCTTCTGGAGGCTAAAGAAATTAAAAAATTCACTAAATATGTATTTAGAGTATTAGTGTCAAATTTAACTATAGATCAAATGATTTATAATAGAAATTATAAATATTCTCCCATCTCTCGCGAACGGATTGACGAACTTCAGAAATTCCTGTTGCATCTGAATGTTGAAACTCGCCCGATTACAATGGTATGTGTAGTTTTCCCCTAAGCCATTATAGTTATTGGTTTCGAGTATCAGACTTGCGAAAATTTTGATGGTTTCTCAACCATTCCTTAACTTCAAACTCCCATGTCTCGCGAACGGATTGACGAACTCGAGAAATTTCTGTTGCATCTGAAAGTAGAAACCCGCCCGATTACAACGGTATGTGTATTTTTGCCCTAGGCCATAGAAGTTATTGGTTTCGAGTATCAGACTTGCGAAAATTTTGATGGTTTCTCAACCATTCCTTAACTTCAAACTCCCATATCTCGCGAACGGATTGACGAACTCCAGAAATTCCTGTTGCATCTGAAAGTTGAAACTCGCCCGATTACAATGGCATGTGTATTTTTCCCCTAAGCCATTATAGTTATTGGTTTCGAGTATCAGACTTGCGAAAATTTTGATGGTTTCTCAACCATCTCTTAACTCCAAACTCCGATATTTCGCGAACGGACTGACGAACTTGAGAAATTCCTGACGCATCTGAGAGTAGAAACTCGACCGATTACAATGGTGTGTGTACTTTTCCCCGAGGCCATTCCAGTTATTGCTTTCAAGTATCAGACTTGCGAAAATTTTGATGGTTTCCCAACCATTCCTTCACTTCAAACTCCCATATCTCGCGAACGGATTGACGAATTCGAGAAATTCCTGTTGCATCTGAAACTAGAAGCTCGCCCGATTACAATGGTGTATGTACTTTTCCCCTAGGCCATTCCAGTTACTGGTTTCGAGTATCAGACTTGGGAAAATTTTGATGGTTTCTCAACCATTCCTTAACTTCAAACTCCCATATCTCGCGAACGGATTGACGAACCCGAGAATTTCCTGTTGCATCTGACAGCAGAAACTCGCCCGATTACAACGGTATGTGTATTGTTATCCGAGGGTATAGTAGTTATTGGTTTCTTGTATCAGACTTGCGAAAATTTTGATGGTTTCTCAAACATTCCTTAACTTCAAACTCCCGTATCTCGCGAACGGATTGACGAACTGGAGAAATTCCTGTTGCATCTGAAAGTAGAAACTCGCCCGATTACAATGGTGTGTGTACTTTTCCCCGAGGCCATTCCAGTTATTGGTTTCGAGAATCAGAGTAGCGAAATTTTGATGGTTTCTCAACCATTCCTTAACTTCAAACTCCCATATCTCGCGAACGGATTGACGAACTCGAGAAATTCCTGTTGCATCTGAAAGTAGAAACTCGCCCGATTACAATGGTGTGTGTACTTTTCCCCGAGGCCATTCCAGTTATTGGTTTCGAGAATCAGAGTAGCGAAATTTTGATGGTTTCTCAACCATTCCTTAACTTCAAACTCCCATATCTCGCGAACGGATTGACGAACTC
The DNA here is from genome assembly GCF_051014685.1 of Ptiloglossa arizonensis. Lineage (NCBI taxonomy): Eukaryota > Metazoa > Arthropoda > Insecta > Hymenoptera > Colletidae > Ptiloglossa > Ptiloglossa arizonensis. The sequence goes on from NW_027478396.1 coordinate 500,395, forward strand.
GAGCAATTCCTGTTGCATCTGCAAGTAGAAACTCGCCCAATTACAAAGATATGTGTATTTTTCGCCTAGGCGTTTGTAGTTATTGGTTTCGAGTATCAGACTTGCGAAAATTTTGATGGTTTCTCAACCATTCCTTAACTTCAAACTCCCATACCTCGCGAACGGATTGACGAACTCGAGAAATTCCTACTGCATCTGAAGGCAGAAACTCGCCCGATTACAAAGGTATGTGTACTTTTCCCCTAGGCCATTCCAGTTATTGGTTTCGAGGAACAGACTTGCGTAAATTTTAATGGACTCTCAACCATTCCTTAAATTCAAACTCTCATATCTCGCGAACCGGTTGAAGAACTCGAGAAATTCCTGTTGCATCTGAAAGTTGAAACTCGCCCGATTACAACGGTATGTGTATTTTTGCCCTAGGCCATAGTAGTTATTGGTTTCGAGTATCAGACTTGCGAAATTTTGATGGTTTCTCAACCATACCTTAACTTCAAACTCCCATATCTCGCGAACGGATTGACGAACTCGAGCAATTCCTGTTGCATCTGCAAGTAGAAACTCGCCCGATTACAAAGATATGTGTATTTTTCGCCTAGGCGTTTGTAGTTATTGGTTTCGAGTATCAGACTTGCGAAAATTTTGATGGATTCTCAACCATTCCTTAACTTCAAACTCCAATATCTCGCGAACGGATTGACGAACTCGAGAAATTCCTGTTGCATCTGAGAGCAGAAACTCGCCCGATTACAACGGTATGTGTATTTTTGCCCTGGACCATAGTAGTTATTGGTTTCGAGTATCAGATTCCGAAAATTTTGATGGTTTCTCAACCATTCTTTAACTTCAAACTCCCATATCTCGCAAACGGATTGACGTACTCGAGGAATTCCTGTTGTATCTGAAAGTAGAAACTCGCCCGATTACATTGGTATGTGTACTTCTCCCCTCGGCCATTCCAGTTATTCGTTTCTAGCTTCAGAATTGCGAAAATTTTAATGGTTTCTCAACCATTCCTTAACATCAAACTCCCACATCTCGCGAACGGATTGACGAACTCGAGAAATGCCTGTTGCATCTAAAAGCAGAAACTCGCCCGATTACAGCGGTATGTGTATTTTTCCGCTAGGCCATTGTAGTTATTTGTTTCGAGTATCAGACTTGCGAAAATATTGATGGTTTCACAACTATTCCTTAACTTCAAACTCACATATCTCGCGAACGGATTGACGAACTCGAGAAATGCCTGTTGCATCTAAAAGCAGAAACACGCCCGATTACAATGGTGTGTGTACTTTTCCCCTAGGCCATTCCAGTTATTGGTTTCGAGTATCAGACTTGCGAAAATTTTGATGGTTTCTCAACCATTCTGAACTCCAAACTCCTATATCTCGCGAACGGACTGAGGAAATCGAGAAATTTCTGTTGCATCTGAAAGTAGAAACTCTGCCGATTACAACGGTATGTGTATTTTTCCCCTAGGCTATTGTAGTTATTGGTTTCGAGTATCAGACTTGAGAAAATTTTGATGGTTTCTCAACCATTCCTTAACTTCGAACTCCCATATCTCGCGAACGGACAGACGAACTCGAGAAATTCCTGTTGCATCTGAAAGTAGAAACTCGACCGATTACAATGGTGTGTGTACTTTTCGCCTCGGCAATTCCAGTTATTGGTTTCTAGCATCAGAATTGCGAAAATTTTGATGGTTTTTCAACCATCTCTTAACTTTAAACTCCCATATCTCGCGATCGGATTGACGAGCTCGCGAAATTCCTGTTGCACCTGACAGCAGAAACTCGCCCGATTACATCGGTATGTGTATTTTTGCCCTAGGCCATAATAGTTATTGGTTTCGAGTATCAGACTTGAGAAAATTTTGATGGATTCTCAACCATTCCTTAACTTCAAACTCCCATATCTCCCCAAAGGGATTGACGAACTCGAGAAATTCCTGTTGCATCTGAAAGTAGAAACTCGCCCCATTACAATGGTGTGTGTACTTTTCCCCTAGGCCATTCCAGTTATAGGTTTCGAGTACCAGAATTGCGAAAATTTTGATGGTTTCTCAACCATTCCTTAACTTCAAACTCCCATATCTCGCGAACGGATTGACGAACTCGAGAAATTCCTGTTCAATCTGAAAGTAGAAACTCGCCCGATTACAATGGTGTGTGTACTTTTCCCCTAGGCCATTCCAGTTATTCGTTTCGAGTATTAGACTTGCGAAAATTTTAATGGTTTCTCAACCATTCCTTAACTTCAAACTCCCATATCTCGCGAACGGATTGACGAACTCGAGAAATTCCTGTTGCATCTGAAAGTAGAAACACGCCCGATTACAATGGTGTGTGTACATTTCCCCTAGACCGTTCCAGTTATTGGTTTCGAGTATGAGACTCGCGAAAATTTTGATGGTCTCTCAACCATCTCTTAACTTCAAACTCCGATATTTCGCGAACGGATTGACGAACTTGAGAAATTCCTGACGCATCTGAAAGTAGAAACTTGCCCGATTACAATGGGGTGTGTACATTTCCCCTAGACCATTCCAGTTATTGGTTTCGAGTATCAGACTTGCGAAAATTTTGATGGTTTCTCAACCATCTCTTAACTTCAAACTCCAATATCTCGCGAGCGGACTGACGAACTAGAGAAATTCCTGTTGAATCTGAAAGCAGAGACTCGCCCGATTACAACGGTATGTGTATGTTTGCCCTAGGCCATAGTTGTTAATGGTTTAGAGTATCAGATTCCTAAAATTTTGATGGTTTCTCAACCATTCCTTAATTTCAAACTCCCATATCTCGCGATCGGATTGACGAACTCGAGAAATTCCTGTTGCATCTGAAAGTAGAAACTTGCCCGATTACAATGGTGTGTGTACTTTTCGCCTAGGCCATTCCAGTTATTGGTTTCGAGTATCAGACTTGCGAAATTTTGATGGTTTCTCAACCATTCCTTAACTTCAAACTCCCATACCTCGCGAACGGATTGACGAACTGGAGAAATTCCTGTTGCAACTGAAAGTAGAAATTCGCCCGATTACAACGGTATGTGTATTCCTTCCCTAGGCCATTCCAGTTATCGGTTTCGAGTATCAGAGCAGCGAAAGTTTTGGTGGTTTCACAACAGTTCCATGACTTCAAACTCCCATATCTCGCGAACGGATTGACGAACTCGAGAAATTCCTGTTGCATCGGAAAGCAGACACTCGCCCGTTTACAACGCTATGTGTATTTTTGCCCTAGGCCATAGTAGTTATTGGTTTCGAGTATCAGACTTGCGAAAATTTTGATGGTTTCTCAACCATTCCATAACATCAAACTCCCATATATGAGAACGGATTGACGAACTCGAGAAATTCCTCTTGCATCTGAAAGCAGAAACTCGCCCGATTACAACGGGATGTGTATTTTTGCCCTATGCCATAGTAGTTATTGGTTTCTAGTATCAGACTTGCGAAAATTTTGATGGTTTCTCAACCATTCCATAACTTCAAACTCCCATATATCGCGAACGGATTGACGAACTCGAGAAATTCCTGTTGCATCTGAAAGTTGAAACTCGCCCGATTACAACGGTATGTGTATTTTTGCTCTAGACCATAGTAGTTATTGGTTTCGAGTATAAGACATGCGAAAATTTTGATGGTTTCTCAACCATTGCTTAACTTCAAACTCCCAAATCTCGCGAACGGATTGACGAGCTCGCGAAATTCCTGTTGCATCTGACAGCAGAAACTCGCCCGATTACAACGGTATGTGTATTTTTGCCCTAGGCAATTGTAGTTATTGGTTTCGAGTATCAGACTTGCGAAATTTGTGATGGTTTCTCAACCATTCCTTAACTTCAAACTCCGATACCTCGCGAACGGATTGGCGAACTCGAGAATTTCCTGTCGCCTCTGAAAGTAGATACTTGCCCGATTACAATGGTGTGTGTACTTTTCCCCTAGGTCATTCCGGTTATACGTTTCTAGCATCAGACTTGCGAAAATTTTGATGGCTTCTCAACCATTCCTTAACTTCAAACTCCCATATCTCGCGAACGGATTGACGAACTCGATTATTTCCTTTTGCATCTGAAAGTAGAAACTCGCCCGATTACAACCGTGTGTGTACTTTTCCCCTAGGCCATTCCAGTTATTGGTTTCGAGTATCACACTTGCGAAAATTTTGATGGTTTCTCAACCATTCCTTAACTTCAAACTCCCATATCTCGCGAACGGATTGACGAGCTCGAGAAATTCCTGTTGCATCTGAAAGTAGAAACTCGACCGATTAGAATGGTGTGTGCACTTTTCCCCTAGGTCATTCCAGTTATTCGTTTCTAGCATCAGAATTGCGAAAATTTTGATGGTTTCTCAACCATTCCTTAACTTCAAACACCGATACCTCGCGAACGGATTGGCGAACTCGAGAAATTCCTGTAGCATTTGAAAGTAGAAACTCGCCCGATTGCAAAGGTATGTGTATTTTTCCCCCAGGCCATAGTAGTTATTGGTTTCGAGTATCAGACTTGCGAAAATTGTGATGGTCTCTCAACCATTCCTTAACTTCAAACTCCGATACCTCGCGAACGGATTGGCGAACTCGAGAAATTCCTGTTGCATTTGAAAGTAGAAACTTGCCCGATTACAACCGTGTGTATACTTTTCCCCTAGGCCATTCCAGTTATTGGTTTCGAGTATCACACTTGCGAAAATTTTGATGGTTTCTCAACCATTCCTTACCTTCAAACTTCTATATCTCGCGAACGGATTGGCGAACTCGAGAAATTCCTGTTGCGTCTGAAAGTAGAAACTCGCCCGATTACAATGGTATGTGTATTTTTGCCCTAGGCCATAGTAGTTATTGGTTTCGAGTATCAGACTTGCGAAAATTTTGATGGTTTCTCAACCATTCCTTAACTTCAAACTCCGATACCTCGCGAACGGATTGACGAACTCGAGAAATTCCTGTTGCATTTGAAAGTAGAAACTTGCCCGATTACAATGGTGTGTGTGCTTTTCCCCTACGCCGTTTTGGCGGCGCTAATAAGATGTTTAAAGTATGTTAGAAAGGAAATAGGAAAAGGAGTGGGGATAAGCGTTTCATCCCGGGCCTGCTAGTGGACTCGTCAGTAAGGCATCCTAGCAGGCCCTGCCTTATACGCCGGGACATTGGAAGATCGGTAAGAGGTCGTATATATAGGGATCGGAGCAGGTACGGGAACTTGCGGGAAACGGTTGGTGGTGAGTTTCCCTCTGGTGGCAAGCGTGGGTAGTGCCGCCACATAACCCCCTTGCCAGTGGTAAACGATACTTTGAAGTTCCGTCCTGATGTCCCAGTAGCGTAGGTATTTTGTTCCGTTGTTCGGTGGCACAACAAGGCACAGGAGGAGGTTGTCTAGAGTAGTGGACGAGAGGAATGGTTCTCTTTCGTAGTAAGGCCCAGCTGCTGTCGATTACGAAATACGCATGGCGAGCCTTGTATGCTCAAGCCGCGATTTTACTTGTTGTCCGACGTTGATGCGTGAGCGTACCGGTACTTATGAAACGCATCCGTGTGGTCGGCGAATAATGTCGACTAAAGCTGCCTGCTGTCCTCCTGGGGTTGATCCTGATGGTTAGCCGGGAGTATAGCGTCATATCGTCGCTGGCAGGTAAAGGAGTCAACCCTCGGAGAGGGGGATTTACGAAAAATCGGCCTTTACACGTTGCGTTCCATCCATCGTCTTGTGCTGCACCTCTACTGCTGCTGTGCTGTTGTCCAGAAGGTTGCGTTGGTTCTTAGACGGGGTCACCACTTTGGCGGCGCTAATAAGATGTTTAAAGTATGTTAGAAAGGAAATAGGAAAAGGAGTGGGGATAAGCGTTTCATCCCGGGCCTGCTAGTGGACTCGTCAGTAAGGCATCCTAGCAGGCCCTGCCTTATACGCCGGGACATTGGAAGATCGGTAAGAGGTCGTATATATAGCGATCGGAGCAGGTACGGGAACTTGCGGGAAACGGTTGGTGGTGAGTTTCCCTCTGGTGGCAAGCGTGGGTAGTGCCGCCACACCGTTCCAGTTATTGGTTTCGAGTATCAGACTTGGGAAAATTTTGATGGTTTCTCAACCATTCCTTAACTTCAAACTCCCATATCTCGCGAACGGATTGACGAACTCGAGAAATGCCTGTTGCATCTGAAAGTAGAAACACTCCCGATTACAACGGTATATGTATTTTTCCCCTAGGCCATTGTAGTTATTGGTTTCGAGTATCAGACTTGCGAAACTATGATGGTTTCTCAACTATGCCTTCACTTGAAACTCCTATATCTCGCGAACGGAATGACGAACTCTATTATTTCCTGTTGCATCTGAAACTAGAAGCTCGCCCGATTACAATGGTGTATGTACTTTTCCCCTAGGCCATTCCAGTTACTGGTTTCGAGTATCAGACTTGGGAAAATTTTGATGGTTTCTCAACCATTCCTTAACTTCAAACTCCCATACCTCGCGAACGGATTGACGAACTGGAGAAATTCCTGTTGCAACTGAAAGTAGAAATTCGCCCGATTACGACGGTATGTGTATTCCTTCCCTAGGCCATTCCAGTTATCGGTTTCGAGTATCAGAGCAGCGAAAGTTTTGGTGGTTTCACAAAAGTTCCATGACTTCAAACTCCCATATCTCGCGAACGGATTGACGAACTCGAGAAACTCCTGTTGCATCTGAAAGCAGACACTCGCCCGTTTACAACGGTATGTGTATTTTTGCCCTAGGCCATAGTAGTTCTTGGTTTCGAGTGTCAGACTTGCGAAAATTTTGATGGTTTCTCAACCATTCCATAACTTCAAACTCCCATATATGAGAACGGATTGACGAACTCGAGAAATTCCTCTTGCATCTGAAAGCTGAAACTCGCCCGATTACAACGGGATGTGTATTTTTGCCCTAGGCCATAGTAGTTATTGGTTTCGAGTATAAGACATGCGAAAATTTTGATGGTTTCTCAACCATTCCTTAACTTCAAACTCCCATATCGCGCGAACGTCCTGAAGAACTCGAGAAATTCCTGTTGCATCTGAAAGTTGAAACTCGCCCGATTACAACGGTATGTGTATTTTTGCTCTAGACCATAGTAGTTATTGGTTTCGAGTATAAGACATGCGAAAATTTTGATGGTTTCTCAACCATTGCTTAACTTCAAACACCCATATCTCGCGAACGGATTTACGAACTCGAGAAATTCCTGTTGCATCTGAAACCAGAAACTCGCCCGATTTCAACGGTTTGTGCATTTTTGCCCTAGGCCATAGTAGTTAATGGTTTCGAGTATCAGACTTACGAAAATTTTGATGATTGCTCAACCATTCCTTAACTTCAAACTCCCATATCGCGCAAACGTCCTGAAGAACTCGAGAAATTCCTGTTGCATCTGAAAGTTGAAACTCGCCCGATTACAACGGTATGTGTATTTTTGCTCTAGACCATAGTAGTTATTGGTTTCGAGTATAAGACATGCGAAAATTGTGATGGTTTCTCAAGCATTCCTTAACTTCAAACTCCCATATCTCGCGAACGGATTGACGAACTCGAGAAATTCCTGTTGCATCTGAAAGCAGAAACTCGTCCGATTACAACGGTATGTGTACTTTTCCCCTAGGCCGTTCCAGTTATTGGTTTCGGGTATCAGACTTCCGAAAATTTTGATGGTTTCTCAACCAGTCCTTAACTTCAAACTCCCATATCTCGCGAACGGAATGACGAACTCGAGAAATTCCTGTTGCATCTGAAAGTAGAAACTTGCCCGATTACAATGATGTGGGTACTTTTCCCCTAGGCCATCCCAGTTATTGGTTTCGAGTATCAGACTTGCGAAAATTTTGATGGTTTCTCAACCATTCCATAACTTCAAACTCCCATATATGCGAACGGATTGACGAACTCGAGAAATTCCTGTTGCATCTGAAAGCAGAAACTCGCCCGTTTACAACGGTATGTGTATTTTTGCCCTAGGCCATAGTAGTCATTGGTTTCGAGTATCAGACTTACGAAAATTTTGATGATTGCTCAACCATTCCTTAACTTCAAACTCCCATATCTCGCGAACGGATAGACGAACTCGAGAAATTCCTGTTGCATCTGAAAGTAGAAACTCGACCGATTACAATGGTGTGTGTACTTTTCGCCTAGGCCATTCCAGTTATTGGTTTCGAGTACCAGAATTGCGAAAATTTTGATGGTTTCTCAACCATTCCTTAACTTCAAACTCCCATATCTCGCGAACGGATTGACGAACTCGAGAAATTCCTGTTGCTTCTGAAAGTAGAAACTCGCCCGATTACAATGGTATGTGTACTTTACCCTAGGCCTTTCCAGTTATGCGTTTCTAGCATCATAATTGCGAAAATTTTGATGGTTTCTGAGCCATCTCTTAATTCCAAACTCCGATACTTCCCGGACGGATTGACGAATCCGAAAAATTTCTGTTGCATCTGAAAGTAGAAACACTCCCGATTACAACGGTATGTGTATTTTTCCCCTAGGCCATTGTAGTTATTGGTTTCGAGTACCAGAATTGCGAAAATTTTGATGGTTTCTCAACCATTCCTTAACTTCAAACTCCCATATCTCGCGAACGGATTGACGAACTCGAGAACTTCCTGTTGCGTCTGAAAGTAGAAACTCGCCCGATTACTATGGTGTGCGTACTTTTCCTCTAGGCCACTCCAGTTATTGGTTTCGAGTATCAGAGTTTCGAAAATTTGGATGGTTTCTCAACCATTCCTTAACTTCGAACTCCCATATCTCGCGAACGGATAGACGAACTCGAGAAATTCCTGTTGCATCTGAAAGTAAAAACTCGACCGATTACAATGGTGTGTGTACTTCTCGCCTCGGCCATTCCAGTTATTGGATTCTAGCATCAGAATTGCGAAAATTTTGATGGTTTTTCAACCATCTCTTAACTTCAAACTCCAATATCTCGCGATCGGACTGACGAACTCGAGAAATTCCTGTTGCATCTGAAAGTAGAAACTCTCCCGATTAGAACGATATGTGCATTTTTCCCCTAGTCCATTGTAGTTATTGGTTTCGAGTATCAGACTTGCGAAAATTTTGATGGATTCTCAACCATTCCTTAACTTCAAACTCCCATATCTCGCGAACGGATTGACGAACTCGAGAAATTCCTGTTGTATCTGAAAGCAGAAACTCGCCCGATTACAACGGTTTGTGCATTTTTGCCCTAGGCCATAGTAGTTAGTGGTTTCGAGTATAAGACTTGCGAAAATTTTAATGGTTTCTCAACCATTCCTCAATTTCAAACTCGCATATATCGCGAACGGATTGACGAACTCGAGAAATTCCTGTTGCATCTGAAAGTAGAAACTTGCCCGATTACAATGGTGTGGGTACTTTTCCCGTAGGCCATTCCAGTTATTGGTTTCGAGTATCAGACTTGCGAAAATATTGATGGTTTCTCAACCATTCCATAACTTCAAACTCCCATATCACGCGACGGATTGACGAACTCGAGAAATTCCTGTTGCATCTGAAGGCACAAACTCGCCCGATTACAATGGTGTGTGTACTTTTCCCCTAGGCCAGTCCAGTTATTGGTTTCGAGTATCAGACTTGCGAAAATATTGATGGTTTCTCAACCACTCCTTAACTTCAAACTCCCATATCTCGCGAACGGAATGACGAACTCGAGAAATTCCTGTTGCATCTGAAAGTAGAAACTTGCCCGATTACAATGGTGTGGGTACTTTTCCCGTAGGCCATTCCAGTTATTCGTTTCTAGCATCATAATTGCGAAAATTTTGATGGTTTCTGAGCCATCTCTTAATACCAAACTCCGATACTTCCCGGACGGATTGACGAATCCGAAAAATTTCTGTTGCATCTGAAAGTAGAAACACTCCCGATTACAACGGTAAGTGTATTTTTCCCCTAGGCCATTGTAGTTATTGGGTTCGAGTATCAGACTTGCCAAATTTTTATGGTTTCTCAACCATTCCGCCACTTCAAACTCCTATATCTCGCGAACGGACTGAGGAAATCGAGAAATTTCTGTTGCATCTGAAAGTAGAAACTCTCCCGATTACAACGGTATGTGTATTTTTGCCCTAGGCCATAGTAGTTATTGGTTTCGAGTATGAGACTTGCGAAATTTTGATGGTTTCTCAACCATACTTTAACTTCAAACTCCCATATCTCGCGAACGGATTGACGAACTCGAGAAATTCCTGTTGCATCTGAAAGTAGAAACTCGACCGATTACAATGGTGTGTGTACTCTTCGCCTCGGCCATTTCAGTTATTGGTTTCTAGCATCAGAATTGCGAAAATTTTGATGCTTTTTCAACCATCTCTTAACTTCAAACTCCCATATTTCGCGAACGGATTGACGAATTCGAAAAATTTCTGTTGTGTCTGAAAGCAGAAACTCTCCCGATTAGAACGGTATGTGCATTTTTCCCCTAGGCCATTGTAGTTATTGGTTTCGAGTATCAGACTTGCGAAAATTTTGATGGATTCTCAACCATTCCTTAACTTCAAACTCCCATATCTCGCGATCGGATTGACGAGCTCGCGAAATTCCTGTTGCATCTGACTGCAGAATTTCACCCGATTACAACGGTATGTGTATTTTTGCCCTAGGCCATATTAGTTATTGGTTTCGAGTATCAGACTTGCGAAATTTTGATGATTTCTCAACCATATCTTAACTTCAAACTGCCATATCTCGCGAACGGATTGACGAACTCGAGCAATTCCTGTTGCATCTGCAAGTAGAAACTCGCCCGATTACAATGGTGTGTGTACTTTTCCCCTGGGCCATTCCAGTTATTCGTTTCGAGTATTAGACTTGCGAAAATTTTGATGGTTTCTCAACCATTCATTAACTTCAAACTCCCATACCTCGCGAACGGATTGACGAACTGGAGAAATTCCTGTTGCAACTAAAAGTAGAAATTCGCCCGATTACAACGGTATGTGTATTCCTTCCCTAGGCCATTCCAGTTATCGGTTTCGAGTATCAGAGCAGCGAAAGTTTTGGTGGTTTCATAACAGTTCCATGACTTCAAACTCCCATATCTCGCGAACGGATTGACGAACTCGAGAAATTCCTGTTGCATCTGAAAGCAGACACTCGCCCGTTTACAACGGTATGTGTATTTTTCCCCTAGGCCATTGTAGTTATTGGTTTCGAGTATCAGACTTGCCAAATTTTTATGGTTTCTCAACCATTCCGCCACTTCAAACTCCTATATCTCGCGAACGGACTGAGGAAATCGAGAAATTTCTGTTGCATCTGAAAGTAGAAACTCTCCCGATTACAACGGTATGTGTATTTTTGCCCTAGGCCATAGTAGTTATTGGTTTCGAGTATAAGACATGCGAAAATTTTGATGGTTTCTCAACCATTCCTTAACTTCAAACTCCCATATCGCGCGAACGTCCTGAAGAAATCGAGAAATTCCTGTTGCATCTGAAAGTTGAAACTCGCCCGATTACAACGGTATGTGTATTTTTGCTCTAGACCATAGTAGTTATTGGTTTCGAGTATAAGACATGCGAAAATTTTGATGGTTTCTCAACCATTGCTTAACTTCAAACACCCATATCTCGCGAACGGATTTACGAACTCGAGAAATTCCTGTTGCATCTGAAAGCAGAAACTCGCCCGATTTCAACGGTTTGTGCATTTTTGCCCTAGGCCATAGTTGTTAATGGTTTCGAGTATAACACTTGCGAAAATTTTGATGGTTTCTCAACCATTCCTTAACTGCAAACTCCCATATCTCGCGAACGGATTGACGAACTCGAGAAATTCCTGTTGCATCTGAAGGCAGAAACTCGCCCGATTACAATGGTGTGTGTACTTTTCCCCTAGGCCAGTCCAGTTATTGGTTTCGAGTATCAGACTTGCGAAAATATTGATGGTTTCTCAACCATTCCATAACTTCAAACTCCCATATCACGCGACGGATTGACGAACTCGAGAAATTCCTGTTGTATCTGAAAGCAGAAACTCGCCCGATTACAACGGTTTGTGCATTTTTGCCCTAGGCCATAGTAGTTAGTGGTTTCGAGTATAAGACTTGCGAAAATTTTAATGGTTTCTCAACCATTCCTCAATTTCAAACTCGCATATATCGCGAACGGATTGACGAACTCGAGAAATTCCTGTTGCATCTGAAAGTAGAAACTTGCCCGATTACAATGGTGTGGGTACTTTTCCCGTAGGCCATTCCAGTTATTGGTTTCGAGTATCAGACTTGCGAAAATATTGATGGTTTCTCAACCATTCCATAACTTCAAACTCCCATATCACGCGACGGATTGACGAACTCGAGAAATTCCTGTTGTATCTGAAAGCAGAAACTCGCCCGATTACAACGGTTTGTGCATTTTTGCCCTAGGCCATAGTAGTTAGTGGTTTCGAGTATAAGACTTCCGAAAATTTTGATGGTTTCTCAACCATTCCATAACTTCAAACTCCCATATCACGCGAACGGATTGACGAACTCGAGAAATTCCTGTTGCATCTGAAAGCAGAAGCTCGCCCGATTACAACGGTTTGTGCATTTTTGCCCTAGGCCATAGTAGTTAGTGGTTTCGAGTATAAGACTTGCGAAAATTTTAATGGTTTCTCAACCATTCCTCAATTTCAAACTCGCATATATCGCGAACGGATTGACGAACTCGAGAAATTCCTGTTGCATCTGAAAGCAGAAACTTGCCCGATTACAATGGTATGTGTATTTTTGCCCTGGACCATAGTAGTTATTGGTTTCGAGTATCAGATTCCGAAAATTTTGATGGTTTCTCAACCAGTCCTTAACTTCAAACTCCCATATCTCGCGAACGGAATGACGAACTCGAGAAATTCCTGTTGCATCTGAAAGTAGAAACTTGCCCGATTACAATGGTGTGGGTACTTTTCCCGTAGGCCATTCCAGTTATTGGTTTCGAGTATCAGACTTGCGAAAATTTTGATGGTTTCTCAACCATTCCATAACTTCAAACTCCCATATAAGCGAACGGATTGACGAACTCGAGAAATTCCTGTTGCATCTGAAAGCAGAAACTCGCCCGATTACAACGGTTTGTGCATTTTTGCCCTAGGCCATAGTATTATAGTTACTGGTTTCGAGTATCAGATTACGAAAATTTTGATGGTTTCTCAACCATTCCTCAATTTCAAACTCGCATATCTCGCGAACGGATTGACGAACTCGAGAAATTCCTGTTGCATCTGAAAGCAGAAACTCGCCGGATTAAAACGGTATGTGTATTTTTGCCCTGGACCATAGTAGTTATTGGTTTCGAGTATCAGATTCCGAAAATTTTGATGGTTTCTCAACCATTCCTCAATTTCAAACTCGCATATCTCGCGAACGGATTGACGAACTCGAGAAATTCCTTTTGCATCTGAAAGCAGAAACTCGCCCGATTACAACGGTGTTTGTATTTTTCCCCTAGGCCATTGTAGTTATTGCTTTCGAGTATCAGACATGCGAAAATTTTGATGGTTTCACAACCATTCCTTATCTTCAGACTCCCATATCTCGCGAACGGATTGACGAACTCGATATATTCGTGTTGCATCTGAAAGTAGAAACTCGCCCGATTACAATGGTGTGAGTACTTTTCCCCTAGGCCATTCCAGTTATTGGTTTCGAGTATCAGACTTGCGAACATTATGATGGTTTCTCAACCATTCCTTAACTTCAAACACCCATATCTCGCGAACGGATTGATGAACTCGAGAAATTCCTGTTGCATTTGAAAGTAGAAACTCGCCTGATTACAGTGGTGTGTGTACTTTTCCCTTAGGCCATTCCAGTTATTGGTTTCGAGTATCAGACTTGCGAAAATTTTGATGGTTTCTCAACCATTCCATAACTTCAAACTCCCATATCACGCGAACGGATTGACGAACTCGAGAAATTCCTGTTTCATCTGAAAGCAGAAACTCGCCCGATTACAACGGTGTTTGTATTTTTCCCCTAGGCCATTGTAGTTATTGCTTTCGAGTATCAGACATGCGAAAATTTTGATGGTTTCACAACCATTCCTTATCTTGAGACTCCCATATCTCGCGAACGGATTGACGAACTCGATATATTCGTGTTGCATCTGAAAGTAGAAACTCGCCCGATTACAATGGTGTGAGTACTTTTCCCCTAGGCTATTCCAGTTATTGGTTTCGAGTATCAGACTTGCGAACATTATGATGGTTTCTCAACCATTCCTTAACTTCAAACACCCATATCTCGCGAACGGATTGATGAACTCGAGAAATTCCTGTTGCATCTGAAAGTAGAAACTCGCCCGATTACAGTGGTGTGTGTACTTTTCCCTTAGGCCATTCCAGTTATTGGTTTCGAGTATCAGACTTGCGAAAATTTTGATGGTTTCTCAACCATTCTGAACTCCAAACTCCTATATCTCGCGAACGGACTGAGGAAATCGAGAAATTTCTGTTGCATCTGAAAGTAGAAACTCTGCCGATTACAACGGTATGTGTATTTTTCCCCTAGGCTATTGTAGTTATTGGTTTCGAGTATCAGACTTGAGAAAATTTTGATGGTTTCACAACCATTCCTTATCTTCAGACTCCCATATCTCGCGAACGGATTGACGAACTCGATATATTCGTGTTGCATCTGAAAGTAGAAACTCGCCCGATTACAATGGTGTGAGTACTTTTCCCCTAGGCTATTCCAGTTATTGGTTTCGAGTATCAGACTTGCGAAAATTTTGATGGATTCTCAACCATTCCTTAACTTCAAACTCCCATATCTCGCGATCGGATTGACGAGCTCGCGAAATTCCTGTTGCATCTGACTGCAGAATTTCGCCCGATTACAACGGTATGTGTATTTTTGCCCTAGGCCATATTAGTTATTGGTTTCGAGTATCAGACTTGCGAAATTTTGATGATTTCTCAACCATATCTTAACTTCAAACAACCATATCTCGCGAACGGATTGACGAACTCGAGCAATTCCTGTTGCATCTGCAAGTAGAAACTCGCCCGATTACAATGGTGTGTGTACTTTTCCCCTGGGCCATTCCAGTTATTCGTTTCGAGTATTAGACTTGCGAAAATTTTGATGGTTTCTCAACCATTCATTAACTTCAAACTCCCATACCTCGCGAACGGATTGACGAACTGGAGAAATTCCTGTTGCAACTAAAAGTAGAAATTCGCCCGATTACAACGGTATGTGTATTCCTTCCCTAGGCCATTCCAGTTATCGGTTTCGAGTATCAGAGCAGCGAAAGTTTTGGTGGTTTCATAACAGTTCCATGACTTCAAACTCCCATATCTCGCGAACGGATTGACGAACTCGAGAAATTCCTGTTGCATCTGAAAGCAGACACTCGCCCGATTACAACGGTTTGTGCATTTTTGCCCTAGGCCATAGTATTATAGTTACTGGTTTCGAGTATCAGATTCCGAAAATTTTGATGGTTTCTCAACCATTCCTCAATTTCAAACTCGCATATCTCGCGAACGGATTGACGAACTCGAGAAATTCCTGTTGCATCTGAAAGCAGAAACTCGCCGGATTAAAACGGTATGTGTATTTTTGCCCTGGACCATAGTAGTTATTGGTTTCGAGTATCAGATTCCGAAAATTTTGATGGTTTCTCAACCATTCCTCAATTTCAAACTCGCATATCTCGCGAACGGATTGACGAACTCGAGAAATTCCTTTTGCATCTGAAAGCAGAAACTCGCCCGATTACAACGGTGTTTGTATTTTTCCCCTAGGCCATTGTAGTTATTGCTTTCGAGTATCAGACATGCGAAAATTTTGATGGTTTCACAACCATTCCTTATCTTCAGACTCCCATATCTCGCGAACGGATTGACGAACTCGATATATTCGTGTTGCATCTGAAAGTAGAAACTCGCCCGATTACAATGGTGTGAGTACTTTTCCCCTAGGCCATTCCAGTTATTGGTTTCGAGTATCAGACTTGCGAACATTATGATGGTTTCTCAACCATTCCTTAACTTCAAACACCCATATCTCGCGAACGGATTGATGAACTCGAGAAATTCCTGTTGCATTTGAAAGTAGAAACTCGCCTGATTACAGTGGTGTGTGTACTTTTCCCTTAGGCCATTCCAGTTATTGGTTTCGAGTATCAGACTTGCGAAAATTTTGATGGTTTCTCAACCATTCCATAACTTCAAACTCCCATATCACGCGAACGGATTGACGAACTCGAGAAATTCCTGTTTCATCTGAAAGCAGAAACTCGCCCGATTACAACGGTGTTTGTATTTTTCCCCTAGGCCATTGTAGTTATTGCTTTCGAGTATCAGACATGCGAAAATTTTGATGGTTTCACAACCATTCCTTATCTTCAGACTCCCATATCTCGCGAACGGATTGACGAACTCGATATATTCGTGTTGCATCTGAAAGTAGAAACTCGCCCGATTACAATGGTGTGAGTACTTTTCCCCTAGGCTATTCCAGTTATTGGTTTCGAGTATCAGACTTGCGAACATTATGATGGTTTCTCAACCATTCCTTAACTTCAAACACCCATATCTCGCGAACGGATTGATGAACTCGAGAAATTCCTGTTGCATCTGAAAGTAGAAACTCGCCCGATTACAGTGGTGTGTGTACTTTTCCCTTAGGCCATTCCAGTTATTGGTTTCGAGTATCAGACTTGCGAAAATTTTGATGGTTTCTCAACCATTCTGAACTCCAAACTCCTATATCTCGCGAACGGACTGAGGAAATCGAGAAATTTCTGTTGCATCTGAAAGTAGAAACTCTGCCGATTACAACGGTATGTGTATTTTTCCCCTAGGCTATTGTAGTTATTGGTTTCGAGTATCAGACTTGAGAAAATTTTGATGGTTTCACAACCATTCCTTATCTTCAGACTCCCATATCTCGCGAACGGATTGACGAACTCGATATATTCGTGTTGCATCTGAAAGTAGAAACTCGCCCGATTACAATGGTGTGAGTACTTTTCCCCTAGGCTATTCCAGTTATTGGTTTCGAGTATCAGACTTGCGAAAATTTTGATGGATTCTCAACCATTCCTTAACTTCAAACTCCCATATCTCGCGATCGGATTGACGAGCTCGCGAAATTCCTGTTGCATCTGACTGCAGAATTTCGCCCGATTACAACGGTATGTGTATTTTTGCCCTAGGCCATATTAGTTATTGGTTTCGAGTATCAGACTTGCGAAATTTTGATGATTTCTCAACCATATCTTAACTTCAAACTGCCATATCTCGCGAACGGATTGACGAACTCGAGCAATTCCTGTTGCATCTGCAAGTAGAAACTCGCCCGATTACAATGGTGTGTGTACTTTTCCCCTGGGCCATTCCAGTTATTCGTTTCGAGTATTAGACTTGCGAAAATTTTGATGGTTTCTCAACCATTCATTAACTTCAAACTCCCATACCTCGCGAACGGATTGACGAACTGGAGAAATTCCTGTTGCAACTAAAAGTAGAAATTCGCCCGATTACAACGGTATGTGTATTCCTTCCCTAGGCCATTCCAGTTATCGGTTTCGAGTATCAGAGCAGCGAAAGTTTTGGTGGTTTCATAACAGTTCCATGACTTCAAACTCCCATATCTCGCGAACGGATTGACGAACTCGAGAAATTCCTGTTGCATCTGAAAGCAGACACTCGCCCGATTACAACGGTTTGTGCATTTTTGCCCTAGGCCATAGTATTATAGTTACTGGTTTCGAGTATCAGATTCCGAAAATTTTGATGGTTTCTCAACCATTCCTCAATTTCAAACTCGCATATCTCGCGAACGGATTGACGAACTCGAGAAATTCCTGTTGCATCTGAAAGCAGAAACTCGCCGGATTAAAACGGTATGAGTATTTTTGCCCTGGACCATAGTAGTTATTGGTTTCGAGTATCAGATTCCGAAAATTTTGATGGTTTCTCAACCATTCCTCAATTTCAAACTCGCATATCTCGCGAACGGATTGACGAACTCGAGAAATTCCTTTTGCATCTGAAAGCAGAAACTCGCCCGATTACAACGGTGTTTGTATTTTTCCCCTAGGCCATTGTAGTTATTGCTTTCGAGTATCAGACATGCGAAAATTTTGATGGTTTCACAACCATTCCTTATCTTCAGACTCCCATATCTCGCGAACGGATTGACGAACTCGATATATTCGTGTTGCATCTGAAAGTAGAAACTCGCCCGATTACAATGGTGTGAGTACTTTTCCCCTAGGCCATTCCAGTTATTGGTTTCGAGTATCAGACTTGCGAACATTATGATGGTTTCTCAACCATTCCTTAACTTCAAACACCCATATCTCGCGAACGGATTGATGAACTCGAGAAATTCCTGTTGCATTTGAAAGTAGAAACTCGCCTGATTACAGTGGTGTGTGTACTTTTCCCTTAGGCCATTCCAGTTATTGGTTTCGAGTATCAGACTTCCGAAAATTTTGATGGTTTCTCAACCATTCCATAACTTCAAACTCCCATATCACGCGAACGGATTGACGAACTCGAGAAATTCCTGTTTCATCTGAAAGCAGAAACTCGCCCGATTACAACGGTGTTTGTATTTTTCCCCTAGGCCATTGTAGTTATTGCTTTCGAGTATCAGACATGCGAAAATTTTGATGGTTTCACAACCATTCCTTATCTTCAGACTCCCATATCTCGCGAACGGATTGACGAACTCGATATATTCGTGTTGCATCTGAAAGTAGAAACTCGCCCGATTACAATGGTGTGAGTACTTTTCCCCTAGGCTATTCCAGTTATTGGTTTCGAGTATCAGACTTGCGAACATTATGATGGTTTCTCAACCATTCCTTAACTTCAAACACCCATATCTCGCGAACGGATTGATGAACTCGAGAAATTCCTGTTGCATCTGAAAGTAGAAACTCGCCCGATTACAGTGGTGTGTGTACTTTTCCCTTAGGCCATTCCAGTTATTGGTTTCGAGTATCAGACTTGCGAAAATTTTGATGGTTTCTCAACCATTCTGAACTCCAAACTCCTATATCTCGCGAACGGACTGAGGAAATCGAGAAATTTCTGTTGCATCTGAAAGTAGAAACTCTGCCGATTACAACGGTATGTGTATTTTTCCCCTAGGCTATTGTAGTTATTGGTTTCGAGTATCAGACTTGAGAAAATTTTGATGGTTTCACAACCATTCCTTATCTTCAGACTCCCATATCTCGCGAACGGATTGACGAACTCGATATATTCGTGTTGCATCTGAAAGTAGAAACTCGCCCGATTACAATGGTGTGAGTACTTTTCCCCTAGGCTATTCCAGTTATTGGTTTCGAGTATCAGACTTGCGAAAATTTTGATGGATTCTCAACCATTCCTTAACTTCAAACTCCCATATCTCGCGATCGGATTGACGAGCTCGCGAAATTCCTGTTGCATCTGACTGCAGAATTTTGCCCGATTACAACGGTATGTGTATTTTTGCCCTAGGCCATATTAGTTATTGGTTTCGAGTATCAGACTTGCGAAATTTTGATGATTTCTCAACCATATCTTAACTTCAAACTGCCATATCTCGCGAACGGATTGACGAACTCGAGCAATTCCTGTTGCATCTGCAAGTAGAAACTCGCCCGATTACAATGGTGTGTGTACTTTTCCCCTGGGCCATTCCAGTTATTCGTTTCGAGTATTAGACTTGCGAAAATTTTGATGGTTTCTCAACCATTCATTAACTTCAAACTCCCATACCTCGCGAACGGATTGACGAACTGGAGAAATTCCTGTTGCAACTAAAAGTAGAAATTCGCCCGATTACAACGGTATGTGTATTCCTTCCCTAGGCCATTCCAGTTATCGGTTTCGAGTATCAGAGCAGCGAAAGTTTTGGTGGTTTCATAACAGTTCCATGACTTCAAACTCCCATATCTCGCGAACGGATTGACGAACTCGAGAAATTCCTGTTGCATCTGAAAGCAGACACTCGCCCGTTTACAACGGTATGTGTATTTTTCCCCTAGGCCATTGTAGTTATTGGTTTCGAGTATCAGACTTGCCAAATTTTTATGGTTTCTCAACCATTCCTCAATTTCAAACTCCTATATCTCGCGAACGGACTGAGGAAATCGAGAAATTTCTGTTGCATCTGAAAGTAGAAACTCTCCCGATTACAACGGTATGTGTATTTTTGCCCTAGGCCATAGTAGTTATTGGTTTCGAGTATAAGACATGCGAAAATTTTGATGGTTTCTCAACCATTCCTTAACTTCAAACTCCCATATCGCGCGAACGTCCTGAAGAAATCGAGAAATTCCTGTTGCATCTGAAAGTTGAAACTCGCCCGATTACAACGGTATGTGTATTTTTGCTCTAGACCATAGTAGTTATTGGTTTCGAGTATAAGACATGCGAAAATTTTGATGGTTTCTCAACCATTGCTTAACTTCAAACACCCATATCTCGCGAACGGATTTACGAACTCGAGAAATTCCTGTTGCATCTGAAAGCAGAAACTCGCCCGATTTCAACGGTTTGTGCATTTTTGCCCTAGGCCATAGTTGTTAATGGTTTCGAGTATAACACTTGCGAAAATTTTGATGGTTTCTCAACCATTCCTTAACTGCAAACTCCCATATCTCGCGAACGGATTGACGAACTCGAGAAATTCCTGTTGCATCTGAAGGCAGAAACTCGCCCGATTACAATGGTGTGTGTACTTTTCCCCTAGGCCAGTCCAGTTATTGGTTTCGAGTATCAGACTTGCGAAAATATTGATGGTTTCTCAACCATTCCATAACTTCAAACTCCCATATCACGCGACGGATTGACGAACTCGAGAAATTCCTGTTGTATCTGAAAGCAGAAACTCGCCCGATTACAACGGTTTGTGCATTTTTGCCCTAGGCCATAGTAGTTAGTGGTTTCGAGTATAAGACTTGCGAAAATTTTAATGGTTTCTCAACCATTCCTCAATTTCAAACTCGCATATATCGCGAACGGATTGACGAACTCGAGAAATTCCTGTTGCATCTGAAAGTAGAAACTTGCCCGATTACAATGGTGTGGGTACTTTTCCCGTAGGCCATTCCAGTTATTGGTTTCGAGTATCAGACTTGCGAAAATATTGATGGTTTCTCAACCATTCCATAACTTCAAACTCCCATATCACGCGACGGATTGACGAACTCGAGAAATTCCTGTTGTATCTGAAAGCAGAAACTCGCCCGATTACAACGGTTTGTGCATTTTTGCCCTAGGCCATAGTAGTTAGTGGTTTCGAGTATAAGACTTCCGAAAATTTTGATGGTTTCTCAACCATTCCATAACTTCAAACTCCCATATCACGCGAACGGATTGACGAACTCGAGAAATTCCTGTTGCATCTGAAAGCAGAAGCTCGCCCGATTACAACGGTTTGTGCATTTTTGCCCTAGGCCATAGTAGTTAGTGGTTTCGAGTATAAGACTTGCGAAAATTTTAATGGTTTCTCAACAATTCCTCAATTTCAAACTCGCATATATCGCGAACGGATTGACGAACTCGAGAAATTCCTGTTGCATCTGAAAGCAGAAACTTGCCCGATTACAATGGTATGTGTATTTTTGCCCTGGACCATAGTAGTTATTGGTTTCGAGTATCAGATTCCGAAAATTTTGATGGTTTCTCAACCAGTCCTTAACTTCAAACTCCCATATCTCGCGAACGGAATGACGAACTCGAGAAATTCCTGTTGCATCTGAAAGTAGAAACTTGCCCGATTACAATGGTGTGGGTACTTTTCCCGTAGGCCATTCCAGTTATTGGTTTCGAGTATCAGACTTGCGAAAATTTTGATGGTTTCTCAACCATTCCATAACTTCAAACTCCCATATAAGCGAACGGATTGACGAACTCGAGAAATTCCTGTTGCATCTGAAAGCAGAAACTCGCCCGATTACAACGGTTTGTGCATTTTTGCCCTAGGCCATAGTATTATAGTTACTGGTTTCGAGTATCAGATTCCGAAAATTTTGATGGTTTCTCAACCATTCCTCAATTTCAAACTCGCATATCTCGCGAACGGATTGACGAACTCGAGAAATTCCTGTTGCATCTGAAAGCAGAAACTCGCCGGATTAAAACGGTATGTGTATTTTTGCCCTGGACCATAGTAGTTATTGGTTTCGAGTATCAGATTCCGAAAATTTTGATGGTTTCTCAACCATTCCTCAATTTCAAACTCGCATATCTCGCGAACGGATTGACGAACTCGAGAAATTCCTTTTGCATCTGAAAGCAGAAACTCGCCCGATTACAACGGTGTTTGTATTTTTCCCCTAGGCCATTGTAGTTATTGCTTTCGAGTATCAGACATGCGAAAATTTTGATGGTTTCACAACCATTCCTTATCTTCAGACTCCCATATCTCGCGAACGGATTGACGAACTCGATATATTCGTGTTGCATCTGAAAGTAGAAACTCGCCCGATTACAATGGTGTGAGTACTTTTCCCCTAGGCCATTCCAGTTATTGGTTTCGAGTATCAGACTTGCGAACATTATGATGGTTTCTCAACCATTCCTTAACTTCAAACACCCATATCTCGCGAACGGATTGATGAACTCGAGAAATTCCTGTTGCATCTGAAAGTAGAAACTCGCCCGATTACAGTGGTGTGTGTACTTTTCCCTTAGGCCATTCCAGTTATTGGTTTCGAGTATCAGACTTGCGAAAATTTTGATGGTTTCTCAACCATTCCATAACTTCAAACTCCCATATCACGCGAACGGATTGACGAACTCGAGAAATTCCTGTTTCATCTGAAAGCAGAAACTCGCCCGATTACAACGGTGTTTGTATTTTTCCCCTAGGCCATTGTAGTTATTGCTTTCGAGTATCAGACATGCGAAAATTTTGATGGTTTCACAACCATTCCTTATCTTCAGACTCCCATATCTCGCGAACGGATTGACGAACTCGATATATTCGTGTTGCATCTGAAAGTAGAAACTCGCCCGATTACAATGGTGTGAGTACTTTTCCCCTAGGCTATTCCAGTTATTGGTTTCGAGTATCAGACTTGCGAACATTATGATGGTTTCTCAACCATTCCTTAACTTCAAACACCCATATCTCGCGAACGGATTGATGAACTCGAGAAATTCCTGTTGCATCTGAAAGTAGAAACTCGCCCGATTACAGTGGTGTGTGTACTTTTCCCTTAGGCCATTCCAGTTATTGGTTTCGAGTATCAGACTTGCGAAAATTTTGATGGTTTCTCAACCATTCCATAACTTCAAACTCCCATATCACGCGAACCGATTGACGAACTCGAGAAATTCCTGTTGCATCTGAAAGCAGAAACTCGCCCGATTACAACGGTTTGTGCATTTTTGCCCTAGGCCATAGTAGTTATTGGTTTCGAGTATAAGACTTGCGAAAATTTTGATGGTTTCTCTTCCATTCCTCAATTCCAAACTTGCATATCTCGCGAACGGATTGACGAACTGGAGAAATTCCTGTTGCATCTGAAAGCAGAAACTCGCCAGATTACAACAGGATGTGCATTTTTGCCCTAGGCCATAGTAGTTATTGGTTTCGGGTATAAGACATGCGAAAATTTTGATGGTTTCTCAACCATTCCTAACTTCAAACTCCCATATCTCGCGAACGGATTGACGAACTCGAGAAATTCTTGTTGCATCTGAAAGCAGAAACTCGCCCGATTACAACGGTATTTGTATTTTTCCCCTAGGCCATTGTAGTTATTGCTTTCGAGTATCAGACATGCGAAAATTTTGATGGTTTCACAACAATTCCTTATCTTCAGACTCCCATATCTCGCGAACGGATTGACGAACTCGAGAAATTCCTGTTGCATCTGAAAGCAGAAAGTCGCCCGATTACAACGGTATGTGTATTTTTGCCCTAGGCAATAGTAGTTATTGGTTTCTAGTATCAGACTTGCGAAAACTATGATGGTTTCTCAACCATTCCTAACTTCAGACTCCCATATCTCGCGAACGGATTGACGAACTCGAGAAATTCTTGTTGCATCTGAAAGCAGAAACTCGCCCGATTACAACGGTATTTGTATTTTTCCCCTAGGCCATTGTAGTTATTGCTTTCGAGTATCAGACATGCGAAAATTTTGATGGTTTCACAACAATTCCTTATCTTCAGACTCCCATATCTCGCGAACGGATTGACGAACTCGAGAAATTCCTGTTGCATCTGAAAGCAGAAAGTCGCCCGATTACAACGGTATGTGTATTTTTGCCCTAGGCAATAGTAGTTATTGGTTTCTAGTATCAGACTTGCGAAAATTTTGATGGTTTCTCTACCATTCCATAACTTCAAACTCCCATATCACGCGAACGGATTGACGAACTCGAGAAATTCCTGTTGCATCTGAAAGCAGAATCTCGCCCGATTACAACGGTTTGTGCATTTTAGCCCTAGGCCATAGTAGTTATTGGTTTCGAGTATAAGACATGCGAAAATTTTGATGGTTTCTCAACCATTCCTAACTTCAAACTCCCATATCTCGCGAACGGATTGACGAACTCGAGAAATTCCTGTTGCATCTGAAAGCAGAAACTCGCCCGATTACAACGGTATTTGTATTTTTCCCCTAGGCCATTGTAGTTATTGCTTTCCAGTATCAGACATGCGAAAATTTTGATGGTTTCACAACCATTCCTTATCTTCAGACTCCCATATCTCGCGAACAGATTGACGAACTCGATATATTCGTGTTGCATCTGAAAGTAGAAACTCGCCCGATTACAATGGTGTGAGTACTTTTCCCCTAGGCCATTCCAGTTATTGGTTTCGAGTATCAGACTTGCGAACATTATGATGGTTTCTCAACCATTCCTTAACTTCAAACACCCATATCTCGCGAACGGATTGATGAACTCGAGAAATTCCTGTTGCATCTGAAAGTAGAAACTCGCGCGATTACAATGGTGTGTGTGCTTTTCCCGTAGGCCATTCCAGTTATAGGTTTCGAGTATCAGACCAGCGAAAATTTTGATGGTTTCTCAACCATTCCTTAACTTCAAACTCCCATATCTCGCGAACAGATTGACGAACTCGAGATATTCCTGTTGCATCTGAAAGTAGAAACTCGCCCGATTACGATGGTGTGTACTTTTCCCTTAGGCCATTCCAGTTATTGGTTTCGTGTATCAGACTTGCGAAAATATTGATGGTTTCTGAACCATTCCTTAACTTCAAACTCCCATATCTCGCGAACGGATTGACGAACTCGAGAAATTCCTGTTGCATCTGAAAGTAGAAACTCGCCCGATTATAATGGTTTGTGTGCTTTTCCCCTAGGCCATTCCAGTTATAGGTCTCGAGTATAAGACCAGCGA
This sequence comes from Ptiloglossa arizonensis, assembly GCF_051014685.1. Classification (NCBI taxonomy): domain Eukaryota; kingdom Metazoa; phylum Arthropoda; class Insecta; order Hymenoptera; family Colletidae; genus Ptiloglossa; species Ptiloglossa arizonensis. The sequence continues at coordinate 525,751 of NW_027478396.1, forward strand.
AAATTTTGATGGTTTCTCAACCATTCCTTAACTTCAAACTCCCATATCTCGCGAACGGATTGACGAACTCGAGATATTCCTGTTGCATCTGAAAGCAGAAACTCGCCCGATTACAATAGTATGTGTATTTTTGCCCTATGCAATAGTAGTTATTGGTTTCGAGTATCAGACTTGCGAAAATTTTGATGGTTTCTCAACCATTCCTTAGTTTCAATCTCCCATATCTCGCGAACAGATTGACGAACTCGAGATATTCCTGTTGCATCTGAAAGTAGAAACTCGCCCGATTACGATGGTGTGTACTTTTCCCTTAGGCCATTCCAGTTATTGGTTTCGTGTATCAGATTCCGAAAAATTTGATGGTTTCTCAACCATTCCTTAACTTCAAACTCCCATATCTCGCGAACAGATTGACGAACTCGAGATATTCCTGTTGCATCTGAAAGAGGAAACTCGCCCGATTACAATGGTGTGTGTGCTTTTCCCCTAGGCCATTCCAATTATAGGTTTCGAGTATCAGACCAGCGAAAATTTTGATGGTTTCTCAACTATTCCTTAACTTCGAACTCCCATATCTCACGAACGGATTGACGAACACGAGATATTCCTGTTGCATCTGAATGTAGAAACTCGCCCGATTGCAACGGTATGTGTTCTTTTCCCTTAGGCCATTGTAGTTATTGGTTTCGCGTATCAGACTTGCGAAAATTTTGATGGTTTCTCAAGCATTCCTTAACTTCAAACTCCCATACCTCGCGAACGGATCGGCGAACTCGAAAAATTCCTGTTGCATCTGAAAGTGGAAACTCGCCCGATTACATTGGTGTGTGTACTTTACCCCTAGGCCATTCCAGTTGTTGGTTTCGAGTATCAGACTTGCGAAAATTTTGATGGTTTCTCAACCACTCCTTAACTTCAAACTCCCGTATCTCGCGAACGGATTGACGAACTCGAAAAATTCCTGTTGCTTCTGAAAGTAGAAACACGCCCGATTACGAAGGTACGTGTATTTTTGCCTTGGCCATAGTAGTCATTGGTCTCGAATATCAGACTTGCGAAAATTTTGATGGTTTCTCAACCATTCCTTAACTTCAAACTCCCATATCTCGCGAACGGATTGACGAACTCGAGAACTTCTGTTTGCATCTGGAAGTAGAAACTCGCCCGATTACAACGGTATGTGTATTTTTCCCCTAGGCCATTGTAGATATTGGTTTCGAGTATCAGACTTGCGAAAATTTTGATGGTTTCTCAACCACTCCTTAACTTCAAACTCCCATATCTCGCGAACGGATTGACGAACTCGAGAAATTCCTGTTGCATCTGAAAGTAGGTATACGCCCGATTACAAAGGTATGTGTATTTTTCCCCTAGGCCATTGTAGTTATTGGTTTTGCGTATCAGACTTTCGAAAATTTTGATGGTTTCTCAACCATTCCTTAACTTCAAACTCCCATATCTCGCGGACGGATTGACGAACTCGAGTAATTCCTGTTGCATCTGAAAGTAGAAACTCGCCCGATTACTGTGGTGTGTGTGCTTTTCCCCTAGGCCATTCCAGTTTTTCGTTTCTAGCATCAGAATTGCGAAAATTTTGATGGTTTCTCAACCACTCCTTAACTTCAAACTCCCATATCTCGCGAACGGATTGACGAACTCGAGAAATTCCTGTTGCATCTGAAACAGAAACTCGTCCGATTACAATGGTATGTGTATTTTTACCCTAGGCCTTTGTAGTTATTTGTTTCGAGTATCAGACTTGCGAAAATTTTGTAGGTTTCTCAACCATTCCTTATCTTCAAACTCCCATATCTCGCGAACGGATTGACGAACTCGAGAACTTCCGTTTGCATCTGGAAGTAGAAACTCGCCCGATTACAACGGTATGTGTATTTTTCCCCTAGGCCATTGTAGTTATTGGTTTCGAGTATCAGACTTGCGAAAATTTTGATGGTTTCTCAACCACTCCTTAACTTCAAACTCCCATACCTCGCGAACGGATTGACGAACTCGAGAAATTCCTGGTGCATCTGAAAGTAGAAACTCGCCCGATTACAATGGTGTGTGTACTTTACCCCTAGGCCATTCCAGTTGTTGGTTTCGAGTATCAGACTTGCGAAAATTTTGATGGTTTCTCAACCACTCCTTAACTTCAAACTCCCGTATCTCGCGAACGGATTGACGAACTCGAGAAATTCCTGTTGCATCTGAAAGTAGGTATACGCCCGATTACAAAGGTATGTGTATTTTTCCCCTAGGCCATTGTAGTTATTGGTTTTGCGTATCAGACTTTCGAAAATTTTGACGGTTTCTCAACCATTCCTTAACTTCAAACTCCCATATCTCGCGGACGGATTGACGAACTCGAGTAATTCCTGTTGCATCTGAAAGTAGAAACTCGCCCGATTACTGTGGTGTGTGTGCTTTTCCCCTAGGCCATTCCAGTTTTTCGTTTCTAGCATCAGAATTGCGAAAATTTTGATGGTTTCTCAACCACTCCTTAACTTCAAACTCCCATATCTCGCGAACGGATTGACGAACTCGAGAAATTCCTGTTGCATCTGAAACAGAAACTCGCCCGATTACAACGGTATGTGTATTTTTCCCCTAGGCCATTGTAGTTATTGGTTTCGAGTATCAGACTTGCGAAAATTTTGATGGTTTCTCAACCACTCCTTAACTTCAAACTCCCATACCTCGCGAACGGATTGACGAACTCGAGAAATTCCTGGTGCATCTGAAAGTAGAAACTCGCCCGATTACAATGGCGTGTGTAATTTTCCCCTAGGCCATTCCAGTTATTGTTTTCGAGTATCAGACTTGCGAATATTTTGATGATTTCTCAAGCATTCCTTAACTTCAAACTCCCATATCTCGCGAACGGATTGGCGAACTCGAGAAATTCCTGTTGCATCTGAAAGTGGAAACTCGCCCGATTACAATGGTGTTTGTACTTTTCCCCTAGGCCATTCCAGTTATTGGTTTCGAGTATCAGCCTTGCGAAAATTTTGATGGTTTCTCAAGCATTCCTTAACTTCAAACTCCCATATCTCGCGAACGGATTGACGCACTCGAGAAATTCCTGTTGCATCTGAAAGTAGAAACTCGCCCGATTACAAAGCTATGTGAATTTTTCCCCGAGGCCTTTGTAGTTATTGGTTTCGAGTATCAGACTTGCGAAAATTTTGATGGTTTCTCAACGATTCTTTAACTTCAAACTCCCATATCTCGCGAACGGAATGACGAACTCGAGAAATTCCTGTTGCATCTGAAAGTAGAAACTCGCCCGATTACAAAGGTGTGTGTACTTTTCCCCTGGGCCATTCCAGTTATAGTTTTCGAGTATCAGACCAGCGAAAATTTTGATGGTTTCTCAAACATTCCGTAACTTCAAACTCCCATATATCGCGGACGGAATGACGAACTCGAGAAATTCCTGTTGCATCTGAATGTAGAAACTCGCCCGATTACAACGGTGTGTGTACTTTTCCCCTAGGCCATTCCAGTTATTGGTTTCGAGTATCAGACCAGCGAATATTTTGATGGTTTCTCAACCATTCCTGAACTTCAAACTGTCTTATCTCGCGCACGGATTGACGAACTCGAGAAATTCCTGTTGCATCTGAAAGTAGAAACTCGCCCGATTGCATCGGTATGTGGATTTTTCCCCTAGGCCATTGTAGTTATTGGTTTCGAGTATCAGACTTGCGAAAATTTTGATGGTTTCTCAACCATTCCTTAACTTCAAACTCCCATATCTCGCGAACGGAATGACGAACTCGAGAAATTCCTGTTGCATGTGTAAGTAGAAACTCGCCCGATTACAATGGTGTGTGTACCTTTCCCCTAGGCCATTCCAGTTATTTGTTTCGAGTATCAGACTTGCGAATATTTTGATGATTTCTCAAGCATTCCTTAACTTCAAACTCCCGTATCTCGCGAACGGATTGGCGAACTCGAGAAATTCCTGTTCCATCTGAAAGCAGAATCTCGCCCGATCACATCGGCATGTGTATTTTTGCCCTAGGCCATTGTAGTTATTGGTTTCGCGTATCAGACTTTCGAAAATTTTGATGGTTTCTCAACCATTCCTTAACTTCAAACTCCCATATCTCGCGAACGGATTGACGAACTCGAGAAATTCCTGTTGCATCTGAAAGTAGAAACTCGCCCGATTACAATGGCGTGTGTAATTTTCCCCTAGGCCATTCCAGTTATTGGTTTCGAGTATCAGACTTGCGAATATTTTGATGATTTCTCAAGCATTCCTTAACTTCAAACTCCCATATCTCGCGAACGGATTGGCGAACTCGAGAAATTCCTGTTGCATCTGAAAGTAGAAACACGCCCGATTACAAAGGTATGTGTATTTTTCCCCTAGGCCATTGTAGTTATTGGTTTCGCGTATCAGACTTGCGAAAATTTTGATGGTTTCTCAACCACTCCTTAACTTCAAACTCCCGTATCTCGCGAACGGATTGACGAACTCGAAAAATTCCTGTTGCTTCTGAAAGTAGAAACACGCCCGATTACGAAGGTACGTGTATTTTTGCCTTGGCCATAGTAGTCATTGGTCTCGAATATCAGACTTGCGAAAATTTTGATGGTTTCTCAAACATTCCTTAACTTCAAACTCCCATATCTCGCGAACGGAATGACGAACTCGAGAAATTCCTGTTGCATCTGAAAGTAGAAACTCGCCCGATTACAATGGCGTGTGTACTTTTCCCCTAGGCCTTTCCAGTTATTGGTTTCGAGTATCAGACTTGCGAATATTTTGATGATTTCTCAAGCATTCCTTAACTTCAAACTCCCATATCTCGCGAACGGATTGGCGAACTCGAGAAATTCCTGTTGCATCTGAAAGTAGAAACACTCCCGATTACAAAGGTGTGTGTATTTTTCCCCTAGGCCATTGTAGTTATTGGTTTCGTGTATCAGACTTGCTAATATTTTGATGGTTTCTCAAGCATTCCTTAACTTCAAACCCCCCTATCTCGCGAATGGATTGACGAACTCGAGAAATTCCTGTTGCATCTGAAACAGAAACTCGTCCGATTACAATGGTATGTGTATTTTTGCCCTAGGCCTTTGTAGTTATTTGTTTCGAGTATCAGACTTGCGAAAATTTTGTTGGTTTCTCAACCATTCCTTATCTTCCAACTCCCATATCTCGCGAACGGAATGACGAACTCGAGAAATTCCTGTTGCATCTGAAAGTAGAAACTTGCCCGAATTCAATGGTGTGTGTACTTTTCCCCTAGGCCATTCCAGTTATTGGTTTCGAGTATCAGACTTGCGAATTTTTTTATGGTTTCTCAAGCATTCCTTAACTTCAAACTCCCATATCTCGCGAACGGATTGACGAACTCGAGAAATTCCTGTTGCATCTGAAAGTAGAAACACGCCCGATTACAAAGGTATGTGTATTTTTCCCCTAGGCCATTGTAGTTATTGGTTTCGCGTATCAGACTTGCGAAAATTTTGATGGTTTCTCAACCACTCCTTAACTTCAAACTCCCGTATCTCGCGAACGGATTGACGAACTCGAAAAATTCCTGTTGCTTCTGAAAGTAGAAACACGCCCGATTACGAAGGTACGTGTATTTTTGCCTTGGCCATAGTAGTCATTGGTCTCGAATATCAGACTTGCGAAAATTTTGATGGTTTCTCAAACATTCCTTAACTTCAAACTCCCATATCTCGCGAACGGATTGACGAACTCGAGAACTTCCGTTTGCATCTGGAAGTAGAAACTCGCCCGATTACAACGGTATGTGTATTTTTCCCCTAGGCCATTCTAGTTATTGGTTTCGCGTATCAGACTTGCGAAAATTTTGATGGTTTCTCAACCACTCCTTAACTTCAAACTCCCGTATCTCGCGAACGGATTGACGAACTCGAGAAATTCCTGTTGAATCTGAAACAGAAACTCGTCCGATTACAATGGTATGTGTATTTTTGCCCTAGGCCTTTGTAGTTATTTGTTTCGAGTATCAGACTTGCGAAAATTTTGTTGGTTTCTCAACCATTCCTTATCTTCAAACTCCCATATCTCGCGAACGGAATGACGAACTCGAGAAATTCCTGTTGCATCTGAAAGTAGAAACTCGCCCGATTACAATGGCGTGTGTACTTTTCCCCTAGGCCTTTCCAGTTATTGGTTTCGAGTATCAGACTTGCGAATATTTTGATGATTTCTCAAGCATTCCTTAACTTCAAACTCCCATATCTCGCGAACGGATTGGCGAACTCGAGAAATTCCTGTTGCATCTGAAAGTAGAAACACTCCCGATTACAAAGGTGTGTGTATTTTTCCCCTAGGCCATTGTAGTTATTGGTTTCGTGTATCAGACTTGCTAATATTTTGATGGTTTCTCAAGCATTCCTTAACTTCAAACCCCCCTATCTCGCGAATGGATTGACGAACTCGAGAAATTCCTGTTGCATCTGAAACAGAAACTCGTCCAATTACAATGGTATGTGTATTTTTGCCCTAGGCCTTTGTAGTTATTTGTTTCGAGTATCAGACTTGCGAAAATTTTGTTGGTTTCTCAACCATTCCTTATCTTCCAACTCCCATATCTCGCGAACGGAATGACGAACTCGAGAAATTCCTGTTGCATCTGAAAGTAGAAACTTGCCCGAATTCAATGGTGTGTGTACTTTTCCCCTAGGCCATTCCAGTTATTGGTTTCGAGTATCAGACTTGCGAATTTTTTTATGGTTTCTCAAGCATTCCTTAACTTCAAACTCCCATATCTCGCGAACGGATTGACGAACTCGAGAAATTCCTGTTGCATCTGAAAGTAGAAACACGCCCGATTACAAAGGTATGTGTATTTTTCCCCTAGGCCATTGTAGTTATTGGTTTCGCGTATCAGACTTGCGAAAATTTTGATGGTTTCTCAACCACTCCTTAACTTCAAACTCCCGTATCTCGCGAACGGATTGACGAACTCGAAAAATTCCTGTTGCTTCTGAAAGTAGAAACACGCCCGATTACGAAGGTACGTGTATTTTTGCCTTGGCCATAGTAGTCATTGGTCTCGAATATCAGACTTGCGAAAATTTTGATGGTTTCTCAAACATTCCTTAACTTCAAACTCCCATATCTCGCGAACGGATTGACGAACTCGAGAACTTCCGTTTGCATCTGGAAGTAGAAACTCGCCCGATTACAACGGTATGTGTATTTTTCCCCTAGGCCATTCTAGTTATTGGTTTCGCGTATCAGACTTGCGAAAATTTTGATGGTTTCTCAACCACTCCTTAACTTCAAACTCCCGTATCTCGCGAACGGATTGACGAACTCGAGAAATTCCTGTTGAATCTGAAACAGAAACTCGTCCGATTACAATGGTATGTGTATTTTTGCCCTAGGCCTTTGTAGTTATTTGTTTCGAGTATCAGACTTGCGAAAATTTTGTTGGTTTCTCAACCATTCCTTATCTTCAAACTCCCATATCTCGCGAACGGAATGACGAACTCGAGAAATTCCTGTTGCATCTGAAAGTAGAAACTCGCCCGATTACAATGGCGTGTGTACTTTTCCCCTAGGCCTTTCCAGTTATTGGTTTCGAGTATCAGACTTGCGAATATTTTGATGATTTCTCAAGCATTCCTTAACTTCAAACTCCCATATCTCGCGAACGGATTGGCGAACTCGAGAAATTCCTGTTGCATCTGAAAGTAGAAACACTCCCGATTACAAAGGTGTGTGTATTTTTCCCCTAGGCCATTGTAGTTATTGGTTTCGTGTATCAGACTTGCTAATATTTTGATGGTTTCTCAAGCATTCCTTAACTTCAAACCCCCCTATCTCGCGAATGGATTGACGAACTCGAGAAATTCCTGTTGCATCTGAAACAGAAACTCGTCCAATTACAATGGTATGTGTATTTTTGCCCTAGGCCTTTGTAGTTATTTGTTTCGAGTATCAGACTTGCGAAAATTTTGTTGGTTTCTCAACCATTCCTTATCTTCCAACTCCCATATCTCGCGAACGGAATGACGAACTCGAGAAATTCCTGTTGCATCTGAAAGTAGAAACTTGCCCGAATTCAATGGTGTGTGTACTTTTCCCCTAGGCCATTCCAGTTATTGGTTTCGAGTATCAGACTTGCGAATTTTTTTATGGTTTCTCAAGCATTCCTTAACTTCAAACTCCCATATCTCGCGAACGGATTGACGAACTCGAGAAATTCCTGTTGCATCTGAAAGTAGAAACACGCCCGATTACAAAGGTATGTGTATTTTTCCCCTAGGCCATTGTAGTTATTGGTTTCGCGTATCAGACTTGCGAAAATTTTGATGGTTTCTCAACCACTCCTTAACTTCAAACTCCCGTATCTCGCGAACGGATTGACGAACTCGAAAAATTCCTGTTGCTTCTGAAAGTAGAAACACGCCCGATTACGAAGGTACGTGTATTTTTGCCTTGGCCATAGTAGTCATTGGTCTCGAATATCAGACTTGCGAAAATTTTGATGGTTTCTCAAACATTCCTTAACTTCAAACTCCCATATCTCGCGAACGGATTGACGAACTCGAGAACTTCCGTTTGCATCTGGAAGTAGAAACTCGCCCGATTACAACGGTATGTGTATTTTTCCCCTAGGCCATTCTAGTTATTGGTTTCGCGTATCAGACTTGCGAAAATTTTGATGGTTTCTCAACCACTCCTTAACTTCAAACTCCCGTATCTCGCGAACGGATTGACGAACTCGAGAAATTCCTGTTGAATCTGAAACAGAAACTCGTCCGATTACAATGGTATGTGTATTTTTGCCCTAGGCCTTTGTAGTTATTTGTTTCGAGTATCAGACTTGCGAAAATTTTGTTGGTTTCTCAACCATTCCTTATCTTCAAACTCCCATATCTCGCGAACGGAATGACGAACTCGAGAAATTCCTGTTGCATCTGAAAGTAGAAACTCGCCCGATTACAATGGCGTGTGTACTTTTCCCCTAGGCCTTTCCAGTTATTGGTTTCGAGTATCAGACTTGCGAATATTTTGATGATTTCTCAAGCATTCCTTAACTTCAAACTCCCATATCTCGCGAACGGATTGGCGAACTCGAGAAATTCCTGTTGCATCTGAAAGTAGAAACACTCCCGATTACAAAGGTGTGTGTATTTTTCCCCTAGGCCATTGTAGTTATTGGTTTCGTGTATCAGACTTGCTAATATTTTGATGGTTTCTCAAGCATTCCTTAACTTCAAACCCCCCTATCTCGCGAATGGATTGACGAACTCGAGAAATTCCTGTTGCATCTGAAACAGAAACTCGTCCGATTACAATGGTATGTGTATTTTTGCCCTAGGCCTTTGTAGTTATTTGTTTCGTGTATCAGACTTGCGAAAATTTTGTTGGTTTCTCAACCATTCCTTATCTTCCAACTCCCATATCTCGCGAACGGAATGACGAACTCGAGAAATTCCTGTTGCATCTGAAAGTAGAAACTCGCCCGATTACTGTGGTGTGTGTGCTTTTCCCCTAGGCCATTCCAGTTTTTCGTTTCTAGCATCAGAATTGCGAAAATTTGGATGGTTTCTCAACCACTCCTTAACTTCAAACTCCCGTATCTCGCGAACGGATTGACGAACTCGAAAAATTCCTGTTGCTTCTGAAAGTAGAAACACGCCCGATTACAAAGGTATGTGTATTTTTCCCCTAGGCCATTGTAGTTATTGGTTTCGCGTATCAGACTTTCGAAAATTTTGATGGTTTCTCAACCATTCCTTAACTTCAAACTCCCATATCTCGCGGACGGATTGACGAACTCGAGTAATTCCTGTTGCATCTGAAAGTAGAAACTCGCCCGATTACTGTGGTGTGTGTGCTTTTCCCCTAGGCCATTCCAGTTTTTCGTTTCTAGCATCAGAATTGCGAAAATTTGGATGGTTTCTCAACCACTCCTTAACTTCAAACTCCCATATCTCGCGAACGGATTGACGAACTCGAGAAATTCCTGTTGCATCTGAAACATAAACTCGTCCGATTACAATGGTATGTGTATTTTTACCCTAGGCCTTTGTAGTTATTTGTTTCGAGTATCAGACTTGCGAAAATTTTGTAGGTTTCTCAACCATTCCTTATCTTCAAACTCCCATATCTCGCGAACGGAATGACGAACTCGAGAAATTCCTGTTGCATCTGAAAGTAGAAACTCGCCCGATTACAATGGCGTGTGTAATTTTCCCCTAGGCCATTCCAGTTATTGGTTTCGAGTATCAGACTTGCGAATATTTTGATGATTTCTCAAGCATTCCTTAACTTCAAACTCCCATATCTCGCGAACGGATTGGCGAACTCGAGAAATTCCTGTTGCATCTGAAAGTAGAAACACGCCCGATTACAAAGGTATGTGTATTTTTCCCCTAGGCCATTGTAGTTATTGGTTTCGCGTATCAGACTTGCTAATATTTTGATGGTTTCTCAAGCATTCCTTAACATCAAACCCCCCTATCTCGCGAACGGATTGACGAACTCGAGAAATTCCTGTTGCACCTGAAACAGAAACTCTTCCGATTACAATGGTATGTGCATTTTTGCCCTAGGCCTTTGTAGTTATTTGTTTCGAGTATCAGACTTGCGAAAATTTTGTTGGTTTCTCAACCATTCCTTATCTTCAAACTCCCATATCTCGCGAACGGAATGACGAACTCGAGAAATTCCTGTTGCATCTGAAAGTAGAAACTCGCCCGATTTCAATGGTGTGTGTACTTTTCCCCTAGGCCATTCCAGTTATTGGTCTCGAGTATCAGACTTGCGAATTTTTTGATGGTTTCTCAAGCATTCCTTAACTTCAAACTCCCTTATCTCGCGAACGGATTGACGAACTCGAGAAATTCCTGTTGCATCTGAAGGTAGAAACACGCCCGATTACAAAGGTATGTGTATTTTTCCCCTAGGCCATTGTAGTTATTGGTTTCGCGTATCAGACTTGCGAAAATTTTGATGGTTTCTCAAGCATTCCTTAACTTCAAACTCCCATACCTCGCGAACGGATTGGCGAACTCTAGAAATTCCTGTTGCATCTGAAAGTGGAAACTCGCCCGATTACAATGGTGTGTGTACTTTTCCCCTAGGCCATTCCAGTTGTTGGTTTCGAGTATCAGACTTGCGAAAATTTTGATGGTTTCTCAACCACTCCTTAACTTCAAACTCCCGTATCTCGCGAACGGATTGACGAACTCGAAAAATTCCTGTTGCTTCTGAAAGTAGAAACACGCCCGATTACGAAGGTACGTGTATTTTTGCCTTGGCCATAGTAGTCATTGGTCTCGAATATCAGACTTGCGAAAATTTTGATGGTTTCTCAACCATTCCTTAACTTCAAACTCCCATATCTCGCGAACGGATTGACGAACTCGAGTAATTCCTATTGCATCTGAAAGTAGAAACTCGCCCGATTACTGTGGTGTGTGTGCTTTTCCCCTAGGCCAATCCAGTTTTTCGTTTCTAGCATCAGAATTGCGAAAATTTTGATGGTTTCTCAACCACTCCTTAACTTCAAACTCCCATATCTCGCGAACGGATTGACGAACTCGAGAAATTCCTGTTGCATCTGAAACAGAAACTCGTCCGATTACAATGGTATGTGTATTTTTGCCCTAGGCCTTTGTAGTTATTTGTTTCGAGTATCAGACTTGCGAAAATTTTGTAGGTTTCTCAACCATTCCTTATCTTCAAACTCCCATATCTCGCGAACGGAATGACGAACTCGAGAAATTCCTGTTGCATCTGAAAGTAGAAACTCGCCCGATTACAATGGCGTGTGTACTTTTCCCCTAGGCCATTCCAGTTATTGGTTTCGAGTATCAGACTTGCGAATATTTTGATGATTTCTCAAGCATTCCTTAACTTCAAACTCCCATATCTCGCGAACGGATTGGCGAACTCGAGAAATTCCTGTTGCATCTGAAAGTAGAAACACGCCCGATTACAAAGGTATGTGTATTTTTCCCCTAGGCCATTGTAGTTATTGGTTTCGCGTATCTGACTTGCGAAAATTTTGATGGTTTCTCAAGCATTCCTTAACTTCAAACTCCCATACCTCGTGAACGGATTGGCGAACTCGAGAAATTCCTGTTGCATCTGAAAGTGGAAACTCGCCCGATTACAATGGTGTGTGTACTTTTCCCCTAGGCCATTCCAGTTGTTGGTTTCGAGTATCAGACTTGCGAAAATTTTGATGGTTTCTCAACCACTCCTTAACTTCAAACTCCCGTATCTCGCGAACGGATTGACGAACTCGAAAAATTCCTGTTGCTTCTGAAAGTAGAAACACGCCCGATTACGAAGGTACGTGTATTTTTGCCTTGGCCATAGTAGTCATTGGTCTCGAATATCAGACTTGCGAAAATTTTGATGGTTTCTCAACCATTCCTTAACTTCAAACTCCCATATCTCGCGAACGGTTTGACGAACTCGAGAACTTCCGTTTGCATCTGGAAGTAGAACCTCGCCCGATTACAACGGTATGTGTATTTTTCCCCTAGGCCATTGTAGTTATTGGTTTCGAGTATCAGACTTGCGAAAATTTTGATGGTTTCTCAACCACTCCTTAACTTCAAACTCCTATATCTCGCGAACGGATTGACGAACTCGAGAAATTCCTGTTGCATCTGAAAGTAGGTACACGCCCGATTACAAAGGTATGTGTATTTTTCCCCTAGGCATTGTAGTTATTGGTTCGCGTATCAGACTTTCGAAAATTTTGATGGTTTCTCAACCATTCCTTAACTTCAAACTCCCATATCTCGCGAACGGATTGACGAACTCGAGTAATTCCTGTTGCATCTGAAAGTAGAAACTCGCCCGATTACTGTGGTGTGTGTGCTTTTCCCCTAGGCCATTCCAGTTTTTCGTTTCTAGCATCAGAATTGCGAAAATTTTGATGGTTTCTCAACCACTCCTTAACTTCAAACTCCCATATCTCGCGAACGGATTGACGAACTCGAGAAATTCCTGTTGCATCTGAAACAGAAACTCGTCCGATTACAAATGGTATGTGTATTTTTGCCCTAGGCCTTTGTAGTTATTTGTTTCGAGTATCAGACTTGCGAAATTTGTAGGTTTCTCAACCATTCCTTATCTTCAAACTCCCATATCTCGCGAACGGAATGACGAACTCGAGAAATTCCTGTTGCATCTGGAAAGTAGAAACTCGCCCGATTACCATGGCGTGTGTACTTTTCCCCTAGGCCATTCCAGTTATTGGTTTCGAGTATCAGACTTGCGAATATTTTGAATGATTTCTCAAGCATTCCTTAACTTCAAACTCCCATATCTCGCGAACGGATTGGCGAACTCGAGAAATTCCTGTGCATCTGAAAGTAAAAACACGGACGATTACAAAGGTATGGTGTATTTTTGCCCTAGGCCATTGTAGTTATTGGTTTCGCGTATCAGACTTGCTAATATTTGATGGTTTCTCAAGCATTCCTTAACATCAAACCCCTCTATCTCGCGAACGGATTGACGAACTCGAGAAATTCCTGTTGCATCTGAAACAGAAACTCGTCCGATTACAATGGTATGTGCATTTTTGCCCTAGGCCTTTGTAGTTATTTGTTTCGAGGAATCAGACTTGCGAAAATTTTGTTGGTTTCTCAACCATTCCTTATCTTCAAACTCCCATATCTCGCGAACGGAATGACGAACTCGAGAATTCCTGTTGCATCTGAAAGGTAGAAACTCGCCCGATTACTGTGGTGTGAGTGCTTTCCCTAGGCCATTCCAGTTTTTCGGTTCTAGCATCAGAATTGCGAAAATTTTGATGGTTCTCAACCACTCCTTAACTTCAAACTCCCAGATCTCGCGAACGGATTGACGAACTCGAGAAATTCCTGTTGCATCTGAAACAGAACTCGTCCGATTACAATGGTATGTGTATTTTTCCCCTAGGCAATTGTAGTTATTGGTTTCGCGTATCAGACTTTCGAAAATTTTGATGGTTTCTCAACCATTCCTTAACTTCAAACTCCATATCTCGCGAGCGGATTGACGAACTCGAGTAATTCCTGTTGCATCTGAAAGTAGAAACTCGCCCCGATTACTGTGGTGTGTGTGCTTTTCCCCTAGGCCATTCAGTTTTTCGTTTCTAGCATCAGAATTGCGAAAATTTTGATGGTTCTCAACCATTCCATAACTTCAAACTCCCATATATGCGAACGGAGTGACGAACTCGAGAAATTCCTGTTGCATCTGAAAGCAGAAACTCGCCCGATTACAATGGTGTGTGTACTTTTCCCCTAGGCCATTCCAGTTATCGGTTTCGAGAATCAGACCAGCAAAAATTTTGATGGTTTCTCAACCATTCCTTAACTTCAAACTCCCATATCTCGCGAACGGAATGACGAACTCGAGAAATTCCTGTTGCATCTGAAAGTAGGTACACGCCCGATTACAAAGGTATGTGTATTTTTCCCCTAGGCCATTGTAGTTATTGGTTTCGCGTATCAGACTTGCGAAAATTGTGATGGTTTCTCAACCATTCCTTAACTTCAAACTCCATATATGCGAACGGATTGACGACCTCGAGAAATTCCTGTTGCATCTGAAAGCAGAAACTCGCCCGATTACAACGGTATGTGTATTTTTCCCCTAGGCCATTGTACTTATTGGTTTCGAGTATCAGAGTTGCTAATATTTTGATGGTTTCTCAAGCATTCCTTAACTTCAAACCCCCATATCTCGCGAACGGATTGACGAGCTCGAGAAATTCCTGTTGCATCTGAAACAGATACTCGTCCGATTACAATGGTATGTGTATTTTTGCCCTAGGCCGTAGTAGTTATTGGTTTCGAGTATCAGACTTGCGAAAATTTTGTTGGTTTCTCAACCATTCCTTAACTTCAAACTCCCATATCTCGCGAACGGTTGACGAACTCGAGAAATTCCTGTTGCACCTGAAAGTAGAAACTCGCCCGATTACCATGGTGTGTGTACTTTTCCCCTAGGTTATTCCAGTTATTCGTTTCTAGCATCAGAATTGCGAAAAGTTTGATGGTTTCTCAACCATTCCATAACTTCAAACTCCCATATATGCGAACGGATTGACGACCTCGAGAAATTCCTGTTGCATCTGAAAGCAGAAACTCGCCCGATTACAATGGTGTGTGTACTCTTCCCCTAGGCCATTCCAGTTATCGGTTTCGAGAATCAGACCAGCAAAAATTTTGATGGTTTCTCAACCATTCCTTAACTTCAAACTCCCATATCTCGCGAACGGACTAACGAACTCCAGAATTTCCTATTGCATCTGAAAGCAGAAACTCGCCCGATTACAACGGTATGTGTATTTTTGCCCTAGGCCATTGTAGTTATTGGTTTCGAGTATCAAACTTGCGAAAATTTTGATGGTTTCTCAGCCATTCCTTAAATTCGAACTCCCATATCTCGCAAACGGATTGACGAACTCGAGAAATTCCTGTTGCATCTGAAAGTAGAAACTCGCCCGATTACAAAGGTATGTGTATTTTTCCCCTAGGCCATAGTAGTTATTGGTTTCCAGTATCAGACTTGCGAAAATTGTGATGGTTTCTCAACCATTCCTTAACTTCAAACTCCCATATCTCGCGAACGGATTGACGTACACGAGAAATTCCGGTTGCATCTGGAAGAAGAAACTCTCCCGATTACAACGGTATGTGTATTTTTCCCCTAAGCCGTTGTAGTTATTGGTTTCGAGTATCAGACTTGCGAAAATTTTGATGGTTTCTCAACCGTTCCTTAATTTCAAACTCCCATATCTCGCGAACGGATTGACGAACTCGAGAAATTCCTGTTGCATCTGAAACCAGAAACTCGTCCGATTACAACCGTATGTGTATTTTTGCCCTAGGCCATAGTAGTTATTGCTTTCGAGTATCAGACCTTCGAAAATTTTGATGGTTTCTCAAGCATTCCTTAACTTCAAACTCCCATATCTCGCGAACGGATTGAGGAACTCAATTATTTCCTGTTGCATCTGAAAGTAGAAACTCGACCGAATACAATGGTGTGTGTACTTTTCCCGCAGGTCATTCCAGTTATTCGTTTCTAGCATCAGAATTGCGAAAATTTTGATGGTCTCTCAACCATTCCTTAACTTCAAACTCCCATATCTCGCGAACGGATTGACGAACTCGAGGAATTCCTGTTGCATCTGTAAGTAGAGACTCGCCCCATTACAATGGTGTGTGTACTTTTCCCCTAGGCCATTCCAGTTATTGGTTTCGAGTATCACACTTGCGAAAATTTTGATGGTTAGTCAACCATTCCTTAACTTCAAACTCCCATATCTCGCGACCGGATTGACAAAGTCGAGAAATTCCTGTTGCATCTGAAAGTAGAAAGTCGACCGATTACAATGGTGTGTGGACTTTTCCCCCAGGTCATTCCAGTTATTCGTTTCTAGCATCAGAATTGCGAAAATTTTGATGGTTTCTCAACCATTCCTTAACTTCCAACTCCCATATGTCGCGAACGGATTGACGAACTCGAGAAATTCCTGTTGCATCTGAAAGTAGAAACTCGCAGATTACAAAGGTATGTGTATTTTTCCCCTAGGCCATAGTAGTTATTGGTTTCGAGTATCAGACTTGGGAAAATTGTGATGGTCTCTCAACCATTCCTTAACTTCAAACTCCCATATCTCGCGAACGGACTGACGAACTCGAGGAATTCCTGTTGCATCTGAAAGTAGAAACTCGCCCCATTACAATGGTGTGTGTACTTTTCCCCTAGGCCATTCCAGTTATTGGTTTCGAGTATCACACTTGCGAAAGTTTTGATGGTTTGTCAACCATTCCTTAACTTCAAACTCCCATATCTCGCGAACGGATTGAGGAACTCGAGAAATTCCTGTTGCATCTGAAAGTAGAAACTCGTACTATTACAACGGTATGTGTATTTTTGCCCTAGGCCATAGTAGTTATTGGTTTCGAGTATCAGACTTGCGAAAATTTTTATGGTTTCTCAACCATTCCTTAACTCCAAACTCCCATATTTCGCGAACGGATTGACGAATCCGAAAAATTTCTGTTGCATCTGAAAATAGAAACTCGCCGATTACAAAGGTATGTGTATTTTTCCCCTAGGCCATAGTAGTTACTGGTTTCGAGTATCAGACTTGCGAAAATTGTGATGGTCTCTCAACCATTCCTTATTTTCAAACTCCCATATCTCGCGAACGGATTGACGAGCTCGAGGAATTCCTGTTGCATCTGAAAGTAGAAACTCGCCCCATTACAATCGTGTGTGTATTTTTCCCCTAGGTCATTCCAGTTATTCTTTTCTGGCATCAGAATTACGAAAATTTTGATGGCTTCTCAACCATTCCTTAAATTCAAACTCCCATATCTCGCGAACGGATTGACATACTCGAGAAATTCCTGTTGCATCTGAAAGTAGAAACTCGCACAATTACAAAGGTATGTGTATTTTTCCCCTAGGCCACAGTAGTTACTGGTTTCGAGTATCAGACTTGCGAAAATTGTGATTGTTTCACAACCATTCCTTACCTTCAAACACCCATATCTCGCGAACGGAATGACGAAATCGATTATTTCCTGTTGCATCTGAAAGTAGAAAGTCGACCGATTACAATGGTGTGTGTACTTTTCCCCCAGGTCATTCCAGTTATTGGTTTCGAGTATCAGACCGGCGAAAATTTTGATGGTTTCTCAACCATTCCTTACCTTCAAACACCCATATCTCGCGAACGGAATGACGAACTCGATTATTTCCTGTTGCATCTGAAAGTAGATAGTCGACGGATTACAATGGTGTGTGTACTTTTCCCCAGGTCATTCCAGTTATTCGTATCTAGCATCAGGATTGCGATAATTTTGATTGTTTCTCAACCATTCCTTAACTTCCAACTCCCATATGTCGCGAACGGATTGACGAACTCGAGAAATTCCTGTTGCATCTGAAAGTAGAAACTCGCCCGATTACAAAGATATGTGTATTTTTCCCCTAGGCCATACTAGTTATTGGTTTCGAGTATCAGACTTGCGAAAATTGTGATGGTCTCTCAACCATTCCTTATTTTCAAACTCCCATATCTCGCGAACGGATTGACGAACTCGAGGAATTCCTGTTGCATCTGAAAGTAGAAACTCGCCGATTACAAAGGTATGTGTATTTTTCCCCTAAGCCATAGTAATTATTGGTTTCGAGTATCAGACTTGGGAAAATTGTGATGGTCTCTCAACCATTCCTTAACTTCAAACTCCCATATCTCGCGAACGGACTGACGAACTCGAGGAATTCCTGTTGCATCTGAAAGTAGAAACTCGCCCCATTACAATGGTGTGTGTACTTTTCCCCTAGGCCATTCCAGTTATTGGTTTCGAGTATCACACTTGCGAAAGTTTTGATGGTTTGTCAACCATTCCTTAACTTCAAACTCCCATATCTCGCGAACGGATTGAGGAACTCGAGAAATTCCTGTTGCATCTGAAAGTAGAAACTCGTACTATTACAACGGTATGTGTATTTTTGCCCTAGGCCATAGTAGTTATTGGTTTCGAGTATCAGACTTGCGAAAATTTTTATGGTTTCTCAACCATTCCTTAACTCCAAACTCCCATATTTCGCGAACGGATTGACGAATCCGAAAAATTTCTGTTGCATCTGAAAATAGAAACTCGCCGATTAAAAAGGTATGTGTATTTTTCCCCTAGGCCATAGTAGTTACTGGTTTCGAGTATCAGACTTGCGAAAATTGTGATGGTCTCTCAACCATTCCTTATTTTCAAACTCCCATATCTCGCGAACGGATTGACGAGCTCGAGGAATTCCTGTTGCATCTGAAAGTAGAAACTCGCCCCATTACAATCGTGTGTGTATTTTTCCCCTAGGTCATTCCAGTTATTCTTTTCTGGCATCAGAATTACGAAAATTTTGATGGCTTCTCAACCATTCCTTAAATTCAAACTCCCATATCTCGCGAACGGATTGACATACTCGAGAAATTCCTGTTGCATCTGAAAGTAGAAACTCGCACAATTACAAAGGTATGTGTATTTTTCCCCTAGGCCACAGTAGTTACTGGTTTCGAGTATCAGACTTGCGAAAATTGTGATTGTTTCACAACCATTCCTTACCTTCAAACACCCATATCTCGCGAACGGAATGACGAAATCGATTATTTCCTGTTGCATCTGAAAGTAGAAAGTCGACCGATTACAATGGTGTGTGTACTTTTCCCCTAGGCCATTCCAGTTATTGGTTTCGAGTATCAGACTTGCGAAAATTTTGATGGTTTCTCAACGTTCCTTAACTTAAAACTCCCATATCTCGCGAACGGATTGACGAACTCGATTATTTCCTGTTGCATCTGAAAGTAGAAAGTCGACCGATTACAATGGTGTGTGGACTTTTCCCCCAGGTCATTCCAGTTATTCGTTTCTAGCATCAGAATTGCGAAAATTTTGATGGTTTCTCAACCATTCCTTAACTTCAAACTACCATATCTCTCGAACGGATTGACGAACTCGAGAAATTCCTGTTGCATCTGAAAGTAGAAACTCGCCGATTACAAAGGTATGTGTATTTTTCCCCTAAGCCATAGTAATTATTGGTTTCGAGTATCAGACTTGGGAAAATTGTGATGGTCTCTCAACCATTCCTTAACTTCAAACTCCCATATCTCGCGAACGGATTGACGAACTCGAGAAATTCCTGTTGCATCTGAAAGCATAAACTCGCCCGATTACAAAGGTATGTGTATTTTTCCCCTAGGGCTTTGTAGTTATTGGTTTCGAGTATCAGACTTGCGAAAATTTTGATGGTTTCTCAAGCATTCCTTAAATTCAAACTCCCAAATCTCGAGAACGGATTGACGAACTAGAGAAATTCCTGTTGCGTTTGAAAGTAGAATCTTGCCCGATTACAATGGTGTGTGTATTTTTACCCTAAGCCTTTGTAGTTATTGGTGTCGAGTATCAGACTTGCGAAAATTTTGATGGTTTCTCAACCATTCTTTAACTTGAAACTCCGATACCTCGCGAACGGATTGACGAACTCGAGAAGATCCTGTTGCACCTGAAAGCAGAAACTCGCCCGATTACAACGGTATGTGTATTTTTCCCCTAGGCCATTGTAGTTATTGGTTTCGAGTATCAGACTTGCGAAAATTTTGATGGTTTCTCAACCATTCCTTAACTTCAAACTCCCATATCTCGCGAACGGAATGACGAACTCGAGAAATTCCTGTTGCATCTGAAAGTAGAAACTCGCACGATTACAATGGTGTGTGTACTTTTCCCCTAGGCCATTCCAGTTATTGGTTTCGTGTATCAGACTTGCGAAAATTTGGATGGTTTCTCAATCATTCCTTAACTTCAAACTCCCATATCTCGCGAACGGATTGACGAACTCGAGAAATTCCTCTTGCATCTGAAAGCAGAAACGCGCCCGATTACAAAGGTATGTGCACTTTTCCCCTAGGCAATGGTAGTTATTGGTTTCGAGTATCAGATTTCCGAACATTTTGATGGTTTCTCAACCATTCCTTAACTTCAAACTCCGATACCTCGCGAACGGATTGGCGAACTCGAGAAATGCCTGTAGCATTTGAAAGTAGATACTTGCCCGATAACAATGGTGTGTGTACTTTTCCCCTAGGTCATTCCAGTTATTCGTTTCTAGCATCAGACTTGCGAAAATTTTGATGGTTTCTCAACCATTCCTTAACTTCAAACTCCCGTATCTCGCGAACGGATTGACGAACTCGAGAAATTCCTGTTGCTTGTGGAAGTAGAAACTCGCCCGATTACAACGGTATGTGTATTTTTCCCCTAGGCCTTTGTAGTTATTGGTTTCGAGTATCAGACTTGCGAAAATTTTGATGGTTTCTCAACCATTCCTTAACTTCAACCTCCCATATCTCCCGAACGGATTGACGAACTCGAGAAATTCCTGTTGCATCTGATACCAGAAGCTCGTCCGATTACAACGATATGTGTATTTTTGCCCTAGGCCATAGTAGTTATTGGTTTCGAGTATCAGACTTGCGAAAATTTTGATGGTTTCTCAACCATTCTTTAACTTCAAACTCCGATAACTCGCGAACGGATTGGCGAACTCGAGAAGTTCCAGTCGCCTCTGAAAGTAGATACTTGCCCGATTACAATGGTGTGTGTACTTTTCCCCTAGGTCATTCCAGTTATTCGTTTCGAGCATCAGAATTGCGAAAATTTTGATGGTTTCTCAACCATTCCTTAACTTCAAACTCCCATATCTCGCGAACGGATTGACGAACTCGAGAAATTCCTGTTGCATCTAAAAGCAGAAACTCGCCCGATTACAACGGAATGTGTATTTTTGCCCTAGGCCATAGTAGTTATTGGTTTCGAGTATCAGGCTTGCGAAAATTTCGATGGTTTCTCAACCATTCCTTAGCTTCAGACTCCGATACCTCGCGAACGGATTGGCGAACTCGAGAAATCCCTGTTGCATTTGAAAGTAGAAACTGGCCCGATTACAATGGTGTGTGTACTTTTCCCCTAGGCCGTTCCAGTTATTGGTTTCGAGTATCAGACTTGCGAAAATTTTGATGTTTTCTCAACCGTTCCTTAATTTCAAACTCCCATATCTCGCGAACGAATTGACGAACTCGAGAAATTCCTGTTGCATCTGAAAGCAGAGACTCGTCCGATTACAACGGTATGTGTATTTTTGCCCTAGGCCATAGTAGTTATTGGTTTCGAGTATCAGATTTGCGAAAATTTTGATGGTTTCTCAAGCATTCCTTAACTTCAAACTCCCATATCTCGCGAACGGATTGACGAACTCGAGAAATTCCTGTTGCATCTGAAAGCATAAACTCGCCCGATTACAAAAGTATGTGTATTTTTCCCCTAGGGCTTTGTAGTTATTGGTTTCGAGTATCAGACTTGCGAAAATTTTGATGGTTTCTCAAGCATTCCTTAACTTCAAACTTCCAAATCTCGAGAACGGATTGACGAACTAGAGAAATTCCTGTTGCGTTTGAAAGTAGAATCTTGCCCGATTACAATGGTGTGTGTATTTTTACCCTAAGCCTTTGTAGTTATTGGTGTCGAGTATCAGACTTGCGGAAATTTTGATGGTTTCTCAACCATTCTTTAACTTGAAACTCCGATACCTCGCGAACGGATTGGCGAACTCGAGAAGACCCTGTCGCCTCTGAAAGTAGATACTTGCACGATTACAATGGTGTGTGTACTTTTCCCCTAGGTCATTCCAGTTATTCGTTTCTAGCATCAGACTTGCGAAAATTTGGATGGTTTCTCAACTTTTCCTTAACTTCAAACTCCCATATCTCGCGAACGGATTGACGAACTCGAGAAATTCCTATTGCATCTGAAAGCAGAAACGCGCCCGATTACAAAGGTATGTGCATTTTTCCCCTAGGCAATGGTAGTTATTGGTTTCGAGTATCAGACTTCCGAACATTTTTATGGTTCCTCAACCATTCCTTAACTCCAAACTCCCATATTTCGCGAACGGATTGACGAATCCGAAAAATTTCTGTTGCCTCTGAAAATAGAAACTCTCCCGATTACAACGCTATGTGTGTTTTTCCCCTAGGCCATTGTAGTTATTGGTTTCGAGTATCAGACTTGCGAAAATTTTGATGGTTTCTCAACCATTCCTTAACTTCAAACTCCCATATCTCGCGAACGAGTTGACGAACTCGAGAAATTCCTGTTGCATCTGAAAGTAGAAACTCGCCCCATTACAATGGTGTGCGTACTTTCCCCTAGGCCATTCCAGTTATTGGTTTCGAGTATCAGACTTGCGAAAATTTTGATGTTTTCTCAACCGTTCCTTAATTTCAAACTCCCATATCTCGCGAACGAATTGACGAACTCGAGAAATTCCTGTTGCATCTGAAAGCAGAAACTCGTCCGATTACAACGGTATGTGTATTTTTGCCCTAGGCCATAGTAGTTATATGTTTCGAGTATCAGACTTGCGAAAATTGTGATGATCTCTCAACCATTCCTTAACTTCAACCTCCCAAATCTCGCGAACGGATTGACGATCTCGAGAAGTATCTGTCGCCTCTGAAAGTAGAAACTTGCCCGATTACAATGGTGTGTGTACTTTTCCCCTATGCCGTTCCAGTTATTGGTTTCGAGTATCAGACTTGCGAAAATTTTGATGGTTTCTCAACCGTTCCTTAATTTCAAACTCCCATATCTCGCGAACGGATTGACGAACTCGAGAAATTCCTGTTGCATCTGAAAGCAGAGACTCGTCCGATTACAACGGTATGTGTATTTTTGCCCTAGGCCATAGTAGTTATTGGTTTCGTGTAGTAGACTTGCGAAAATTGTGATGGTTTCTCAACCATTCCTTAACTTCAAACGCCCATATCTCGCGAACGGATTGACGAACTCGAGAAATTCCTGTTGCATCTGAAAGCAGAAACTCGTCCGATTACAACGGTATGTGTACTTTTCCCCTAGGCCATTCCAGTTATTGGTTTCGGGTATCAGACTTCCGCAAATTTTGATGGTTTCTCAACCATTCCTTAACTTCAAACTCCCATATCTCGCGAACGGATGGACGAGCTCGAGAAATTCCTGTTGCATCTGAAAGAATAAACTCGCCCGATTACAAAGGTATGTGTATTTTTGCCCTAGGCCATAGTAGTTATTGGTTTCGAGTATCAGACTTGCGAAATTTCTGATGGTTACACAACCATTCCTTAGCTTCAAACTCCGATACCTCGCGAACGGATTGGCGAACTCGAGAAATTCCTGTTGCATTTGAAAGTAGAAACTGGCCCAATTACAATGGTGTGTGGACTTTTCCCCTAGGCCGTTCCAGTTATTGGTTTCGAGTATCAGACTTGCGAAAATTGTGATGGTTTCTCAAGCATTCCTTAAATTCAAACTCCCATATCTCGCGAACGGATTGACGAACTCGAGAAATTCCTGTTGCATCTGAAAGCAGAAACTCGTCCGATTACAACGGTATGTGTATTTTTGCCCTAGGCCATAGTAGTTATTGGTTTCGAGTATCAGACTTGCGAAAATTTTGATGGTTTCTCAACCATTCTTTAACTTCAAACTCCGATAACTCGCGAACGGATTGGCGAACTCGAGAAGTTCCAGTCGCCTCTGAAAGTAGATACTTGCCCGATTACAATGGTGTGTGTACTTTTCCCCTAGGTCATTCCAGTTATTCGTTTCGAGCATCAGAATTGCGAAAATTTTGATGGTTTCTCAACCATTCCTTAACTTCAAACTCCCATATCTCGCGAACGGATTGACGAACTCGAGAAATTCCTGTTGCATCTAAAAGCAGAAACTCGCCCGATTACAACGGAATGTGTATTTTTGCCCTAGGCCATAGTAGTTATTGGTTTCGAGTATCAGACTTGCGAAAATTTCGATGGTTTCTCAACCATTCCTTAGCTTCAGACTCCGATACCTCGCGAACGGATTGGCGAACTCGAGAAATCCCTGTTGCATTTGAAAGTAGAAACTGGCCCGATTACAATGGTGTGTGTACTTTTCCCCTAGGCCGTTCCAGTTATTGGTTTCGAGTATCAGACTTGCGAAAATTGTGATGGTTTCTCAAGCATTCCTTAAATTCAAACTCCCATATCTCGCGAACGGATTGACGAACTCGAGAAATTCCTGTTGCATCTGAAAGCAGAAACTCGTCCGATTACAACGGTATGTGTATTTTTGCCCTAGGCCATAGTAGTTATTGGTTTCGAGTTTCAGACTTGCGAAAATTATGATGGTTTCACAACCATTCCTTAACTTCAAACTCCGATACCTCGCGAACGGATTGGAGAACTCGAGAATTTCCTGCTGCATTTGAAAGTAGAAACTGGCCCAATTACAATGGTGTGTGGACTTTTCCCCTAGGCCGTTCCAGTTATTGGTTTCGAGTATCAGACTTGCGAAAATTTTGATGGTTTCTCAACCATTCCTTAACTTCAAACTCCCATATCTCGCGAACGGATTGACGAGCTCGAGAAATTCCTGTTGCATCTGAAAGTAGAAACACTTCCGATCACAACAGTATGTGTATTTTTGCCCTAGGCCATAGTAGTTAATGGTTTCGAGTATCAGACTTGCGAAACTTGTGGTGGTTTCTCAACCATTCCTTAACTACAAACTCCCATATCTCGCGAACGGATTGACGAGCTCGAGAAATTCCTGTTGCATCTGAAAGTAGAAACACTTCCGATCACAACAGTATGTGTATTTTTGCCCTAGGCCATAGTAGTTATTGGTTTCGATTATCAGACTTCCGAACATTTTGATGGTTTCTCAACCATTCCTTAACTTCAAACTCCCATATCTCGCGAACGGATTGACGAACTCGAGGAATTCCTGTTGCATCTGAAAGTAGAAACTCGCCCCATTACAATGGTGTGTGTACTTTTCCCCTAGGCCATTCCAGTTATTGGTTTCAAGTATCAGTTTTGCGAAAATTTTGATGGTTTCTCAACCATTCCTTAACTTCAAACTCCCATATCTCGCGAACGGATGGACGAGCTCGAGAAATACCTGTTGCATCTGAAAGAATAAACTCGCCCGATTACAAAGGTATGTGTATTTTTGCCCTAGGCCATAGTAGTTATTGGTTTCGAGTATCAGACTTGCGAAATTTCTGATTGTTTCACAACCATTCCTTAGCTTCAAACTCCGATACCTCGCGAACGGATTGGCGAACTCGAGAACTTCCTGTTGCATTTGAAAGTAGAAACTGGCCCAATTACAATGGTGTGTGGACTTTTCCCCTAGGCCGTTCCAGTTATTGGTTTCGAGTATCAGATTGCGAGAATTGTGATGGTTTCTCAAGCATTCCTTAAATTCAAACTCCCATATCTCGCGAACGGATTGACGAACACGAGAAATTCCTGTTGCATCTGAAAGCAGAAACTCGTCCGATTACAACGGTATGTGTATTTTTGCCCTAGGCCATAGTAGTTATTGGTTTCGAGTTTCAGACTTGCGAAAATTTTGATGGTTTCACAACCATTCCTTAACTTCAAACTCCGATACCTCGCGAACGGATTGGAGAACTCGAGAATTTCCTGTTGCATTTGAAAGTAGAAACTTGCCCCATTACAATGGTGTGTGTACTCTTCCCCTAGGCCGTTCCAGTTATTGGTTTCGAGTATCAGACTTGCGAAAATTTTGATGGTTTCTCAACCATTCCTTAACTTCAAACTCCCATATCTCGCGAACGGATTGACGAGCTCGAGAAATTCCTGTTGCATCTGAAAGTAGAAACACTTCCGATCACAACAGTATGTGTATTTTTGCCCTAGGCCATAGTAGTTAATGGTTTCGAGTATCAGACTTGCGAAAATTGTGGTGGTTTCTCAACCATTCCTTAACTACAAACTCCCATATCTCGCGAACGGTTTGACGAGCTCGAGAAATTCCTGTTGCATCTTAAAGTGTAAACTCGCCCGATCACAAAGGTATGTGTATTTTTCCCCTAGGGCTTTGTAGTTATTGGTTTCGAGTATCAGACCTGCGAAAATTTTGATGGTTTCTCAAGCATTCCTTAACTTCAAACTCCCAAATCTCGAGAACGGATTTACGAACTAGAGAAATTCCTGTTGCGTTTGAAAGTAGAATCTTGCCCGATTACAATGGTGTGTGTATTTTTACCCTAAGCCTTTGTAGTTATTGGTGTCGAGTATCAGACTTGCGAAAATTTTGATGGTTTCTCAACCATTCTTTAACTTGAAACTCCGATACCTCGCGAACGGATTGGCGAACTCGAGAAGACCCTGTCGCCCCTGAAAGTAGATACTTGCACGATTACAATGGTGTGTGTACTTTTCCCCTAGGTCATTCCAGTTATTCGTTTCTAGCATCAGACTTGCGAAAATTTGGATGGTTTCTCAACCATTCCTTAACTTCAAACTCCCATATCTCGCGAACGGATTGACGAACTCGAGAAATTCCTATTGCATCTGAAAGCAGAAACGCGCCCGATTACAAAGGTATGTGCATTTTTCCCCTAGGCAATGGTAGTTATTGGTTTCGAGTATCAGATTTCCGTACATTTTGATGGTTTCTCAACCATTCCTTAACTTCAAACTCCGATACCTCGCGAACGGATTGGCGAACTCGAGAAATTCCTGTAGCATTTGAAAGTAGATACTTGCCCGATAACAATGGTGTGTGTACTTTTCCCCTAGGTCATTCCAGTTATTCGTTTCTAGCATCAGACTTGCGAAAATTTTGATGGTTTCTCAACCATTCCTTAACTTCAAACTCCCGTATCTCGCGAACGGATTGACGAACTCGAGAAATTCCTGTTGCTTGTGGAAGTAGAATCTCGCCCGATTACAACGGTATGTGTATTTTTCCCCTCGGCCTTTGTAGTTATTGGTTTCGAGTATCAGACTTGCGAAAATTTTGATGGTTTCTCAACCATTCCTTAACTTCAAACTCCCATATCTCGCGAACGGATTGACGAACTCGAGAAATTCCTGTTGCATCTGAAACCAGAAGCTCGTGCGATTACAACGATATGTGTATTTTTGCCCTAGGCCATAGTAGTTATTGGTTTCGAGTATCAGACTTGCGAAAATTTTGATGGTTTCTCAACCATTCTTTAACTTCAAACTCCGATAACTCGCGAACGGATTGGCGAACTCGAGAAGTTCCTGTCGCCTCTGAAAGTAGATACTTGCCCGATTACAATGGTGTGTGTACTTTTCCCCTAGGTCATTCCAGTTATTCGTTTCGAGCATCAGAATTGCGAAAATTTTGATGGTTTCTCAACCATTCCTTAACTTCAAACTCCCATATCTCGCGAACGGATTGACGAACTCGAGAAATTCCTGTTGCATCTAAAAGCAGAATCTCGTCCGATTACAACGGTATGTGTATTTTTGCCCTAGGCCATAGTAGTTATTGGTTTCGAGTATCAGACTTGCGAAAATTGTGATGGTTTCTCAAGCATTCCTTAACTTCAAACTCCCATATCTCGCGAACGGATTGACGAACTCGAGAAATTCCTGTTGCATCTGAAAGCATAAACTCGCCCGATTACAAAAGTATGTGTATTTTTCCCCTAGGTCTTTGTAGTTATTGGTTTCCAGTATCAGACTTGCGAAAATTTTGATGGTTTCTCAAGCATTCCTTAACTTCAAACTTCCAAATCTCGAGAACGGATTGACGAACTAGAGAAATTCCTGTTGCGTTTGAAAGTAGAATCTTGCCCGATTACAATGGTGTGTGTATTTTTACCCTAAGCCTTTGTAGTTATTGGTGTCGAGTATCAGACTTGCGAAAATTTTGATGGTTTCTCAACCATTCTTTAACTTGAAACTCCGATACCTCGCGAACGGATTGGCGAACTCGAGAAGACCCTGTCGCCTCTGAAAGTAGATACTTCCACGATTACAATGGTGTGTGTACTTTTCCCCTAGGTCATTCCAGTTATTCGTTTCTAGCATCAGACTTGCGAAAATTTGGATGGTTTCTCAACCATTCCTTAACTTCAAACTCCCATATCTCGCGAACGGATTGACGAACTCGAGAAATTCCTATTGCATCTGAAAGCAGAAACGCGCCCGATTACAAAGGTATGTGCATTTTTCCCCTAGGCAATGGTAGTTATTGGTTTCGAGTATCAGACTTCCGAACATTTGGATGGTTTCTCAACCATTCCTTAACTTCAAACTCCCATATCTCGCGAACGGATTGACGAGCTCGAGAAATTCCTGTTGCATCTGAAAGTAGAAACACTTCCGATCACAACAGTATGTGTATTTTTGCCCTAGGCCATAGTAGTTAATGGTTTCGAGTATCAGACTTGCGAAAATTGTGGTGGTTTCTCAACCATTCCTTAACTACAAACTCCCATATCTCGCGAACGGTTTGACGAGCTCGAGAAATTCCTGTTGCATCTTAAAGTGTAAACTCGCCCGATCACAAAGGTATGTGTATTTTTCCCCTAGGGCTTTGTAGTTATTGGTTTCGAGTATCAGACCTGCGAAAATTTTGATGGTTTCTCAAGCATTCCTTAACTTCAAACTCCCAAATCTCGAGAACGGATTTACGAACTAGAGAAATTCCTGTTGCGTTTGAAAGTAGAATCTTGCCCGATTACTATGGTGTGTGTATTTTTACCCTAAGCCTTTGTAGTTATTGGTGTCGAGTATCAGACTTGCGAAAATTTTGATGGTTTCTCAACCATTCTTTAACTTGAAACTCCGATACCTCGCGAACGGATTGGCGAACTCGAGAAGACCCTGTCGCCTCTGAAAGTAGATACTTGCCCGATTTCAATGGTGTGTGTACTTTTCCCCTAGGTCATTCCAGTTATTCGTTTCTAGCATCAGACTAGCGAAAATTTTGATGGTTTCTCAACCATTCCTTAACTTCAAACTCCCGTATCTCGCGAACGGATTGACGAACTCGAGAAATTCCTGTTGCATCTGAAACCAGAAGCTCGTCCGATTACAACGATATGTGTATTTTTGCCCTAGGCCATAGTAGTTATTGGTTTCGAGTATCAGACTTGCGAAAATTTCGATGGTTTCTCAACCATTCCTTAGCTTCAAACTCCGATACCTCGCGAACGGATTGGCGAACTCGAGAAATTCCTGTTGCATTTGAAAGTAGAAACTGGCCCGATTACAATGGTGTGTGTACTTTTCCCCTAGGTCATTCCAGTTATTCGTTTCGAGCATCAGAATTGCGAAAATTTTGATGGTTTCTCAACCATTCCTTAACTTCAAACTCCCATATCTCGCGAACGGATTGACGAACTCGAGAAATTCCTGTTGCATCTAAAAGCAGAAACTCGCCCGGTTACAACGGAATGTGTAATTTTGCCCTAGGCCATAGTAGTTATTGGTTTCGAGTATCAGACTTGCGAAAATTTCGATGGTTTCTCAACCATTCCTTAGATTCAAACTCCGATACCTCGCGAACGGATTGGCGAACTCGAGAAATTCCTGTTGCATTTGAAAGTAGAAACTGGCCCGATTACAATGGTGTGTGTACTTTTCCCCTAGGCCGTTCCAGTTATTGGTTTCGAGTATCAGAATTGCGAAAATTTTGATGTTTTCTCAACCGTTCCTTAATTTCAAACTCCCATATCTCGCGAACAAATTGACGAACTCGAGAAATTCCTGTTGCATCTGAAAGCAGAGACTCGTCCGATTACAACGGTATGTGTATTTTTGCCGTAGGCCATAGTAGTTATTGGTTTCGAGTATCAGACTTGCGAAAATTGTGATGGTTTCTCAAGCATTCCTTAACTTCAAACTCCCATATCTCGCGAACGGATTGACGAACTCGAGAAATTCCTGTTGCATCTGAAAGCGGAAACTCGTCCGATTACAACGATATGTGTATTTTTGCCCTAGGCCATAGTAGTTATTGGTTTCGAGTATCAGACTTGCGAAAATTTCGATGGTTACTCAACCATTCCTTAGCTTCAAACTCCGATACCTCGCGAACGGATTGGCGAACTCGAGAAATTTCTGTTGCATTTGAAAGTAGAAACTGGCCCGATTACAATGGTGTGTGTACTTTTCCCCTAGGTCATTCCAGTTATTCGTTTCGAGCATCAGAATTGCGAAAATTTTGATGGTTTATCAACCATTCCTTAACTTCAAACTCCCATATCTCGCGAACGGATTGACGAACTCGAGAAATTCCTGTTGCATCTAAAAGCAGAAACTCGCCCGGTTACAACGGAATGTGTAATTTTGCCCTAGGCCATAGTAGTTATTGGTTTCGAGTATCAGACTTGCGAAAATTTCGATGGTTTCTCAACCATTCCTTAGCTTCAAACTCCGATACCTCGCGAACGGATTGGCGAACTCGAGAAATTCCTGTTGCATTTGAAAGTAGAAACTGGCCCGATTACAATGGTGTGTGTACTTTTCCCCTAGGCCGTTCCAGATATTGGTTTCGAGTATCAGACTTGCGAAAATTTTGATGTTTTCTCAACCGTTCCTTAATTTCAAACTCCCATATCTCGCGAACAAATTGACGAACTCGAGAAATTCCTGTTGCATCTGAAAGCAGAGACTCGTCCGATTACAACGGTATGTGTATTTTTGCCGTAGGCCATAGTAGTTATTGGTTTCGAGTATCAGACTTGCGAAAATTGTGATGGTTTCTCAAGCATTCCTTAACTTCAAACTCCCATATCTCGCGAACGGATGGACGAGCTCGAGAAATTCCTGTTGCATCTGAAAGTATAAACTCGCCCGATTACAAAGGTATGTGTATTTTTGCCCTAGACCATAGTAGTTATTGGTTTCGAGTATCAGACTTGCGAAAATTTTGATGGTTTCTCAAGCATTCCTTAATTTCAAACTGCCATATATCACGAACGGATTGACGAGCTCGTGAAATTCCTGTTGCATCTGAAAGTAGATACTCGCCCGATTACAAAGGTATGTGTAGTTTTCCCCTAGGCCTTTGTAGTTATTAGTTTCGAGTATCAGACTTGCGAAAATTTTGATGGTTTCTCAAGCATTCCTTAAATTCAAACTCCCATATCACGCGAACGGATTGACGAACTCGAGAAATTCCTGTTGCATCTGAAAGCAGAAACTCGTCCGATTACAACGATATGTGTATTTTTGCCCTAGGCCATAGTAGTTATTGGTTTCGAGTATCAGACTTGCGAAAATTTTGATGGTTTCACAACCATTCCTTAACTTCAAACTCCCATATCTCGCGAACGGATTGACGAGCTCGAGAAATTCCTGTTGCAACTGAAAGTAGAAACACTTCCGATCACAACAGTGTGTGTATTTTTGCCCTAGGCCATAGTAGTTAATGGTTTCGAGTATCAGACTTGCGAAAATTGTGGTGGTTTCTCAACCATTCCTTAACTACAAACTCCCATATCTCGCGAACGGTTTGACGAGCTCGAGAAATTCCTGTTGCATTTGAAAGTAGAAACTTGCCCCATTACAATGGTGTGTGTACTCTTCCCCTAGGCCGTTCCAGTTATTGGTTTCGAGTATCAGACTTGCGAAAATTTTGATGGTTTCTCAACCATTCCTTAACTTCAAACTCCCATATCTCGCGAACGGATTGACGAGCTCGAGAAATTCCTGTTGCATCTGAAAGTAGAAACACTTCCGATCACAACAGTATGTGTATTTTTGCCCTAGGCCATAGTAGTTAATGGTTTCGAGTATCAGACTTGCGAAAATTGTGGTGGTTTCTCAACCATTCCTTAACTACAAACTCCCATATCTCGCGAACGGTTTGACGAGCTCGAGAAATTCCTGTTGCATCTTAAAGTGTAAACTCGCCCGATTACAAAGGTATGTGTATTTTTACCCTAAGCCTTTGTTGTTATTGGTGTCGAGTATCAGACTTGCGAAAATTTTGATGGTTTCTCAACCATTCTTTAACTTGAAACTCCGATACCTCGCGAACGGATTGGCGAACTCGAGAAGTTCCTGTAGCATTTGAATGTAGATACTTGCCCGATAACAATGGTGTGTGTACTTTTCCCCTAGGTCATTCCAGTTATTCGTTTCTAGCATCAGACTTGCGAAAATTTTGATGGTTTCTCAACCATTCCTTAACTTCAAACTCCCGTATCTCGCGAACGGATTGACGAACTCGAGAAATTCCTGTTGCATCTGAAACCAGAAGCTCGTCCGATTACAACGATATGTGTATTTTTGCCCTAGGCCATAGTAGTTATTGGTTTCGAGTATCAGACTTGCGAAAATTTTGATGGTTTCTCAGCCATTCTTTAACTTCAAACACCGATAACTCGCGAACGGATTGGCGAACTCGAGAAGTTCCAGTCGCCTCTGAAAGTAGATACTTGCCCGATTACAATGGTGTGTGTACTTTTCCCCTAGGTCATTCCAGTTATTCGTTTCGAGCATCAGAATTGCGAAAATTTTGATTGTTTCTCAACCATTCCTTAACTTCAAACTCCCATATCTCGCGAACGGATTGACGAACTCGAGAAATTCCTGTTGCATCTAAAAGCAGAAACTCGCCCGGTTACAACGGAATGTGTATTTTTGCCCTAGGCCATAGTAGTTATTGGTTTCGAGTATCAGACTTGCGAAGATTTCGATGGTTTCTCAACCATTCCTTAGCTTCAAACTCCGATACCTCGCGAACGGATTGGCGAACTCGAGATATTCCTATTGCATCTGAAAGCAGAAACTCGCCCGATTACAAAGGTATGTGCATTTTTCCCCTAGGCAATGGTAGTTATTGGTTTCGAGTATCAGACTTCCGAACATTTTGATGGTTTCTCAACCATTCCTTAACTTCAAACTCCGATACCTCGCGAACGGATTGGCGAACTCGAGAAATTCCTGTAGCATTTGAAAGTAGATACTTGCCCGATAACAATGGTGTGTGTACTTTTCCCCTAGGTCATTCCAGTTATTCGTTTCTAGCATCAGACTTGCGAAAATTTTGATGGTTTCTCAACCATTCCTTAACTTCAAACTCCCGTATCTCGCGAACGGATTGACGAACTCGAGAAATTCCTGTTGCATCTGAAACCAGAAGCTCGTCCGATTACAACGATATGTGTATTTTTGCCCTAGGCCATAGTAGTTATTGGTTTCGAGTATCAGACTTGCAAAAATTTTGATGGTTTCTCAAGCATTCCTTAACTTCAAACTCCCATATCTCGCGAACGGATTGACGAACACGAGAAATTCCTGTTGCATCTGAAAGCAGAAACTCGTCCGATTACAACGGTATGTGTACTTTTCCCCTAGGCCGTTCCAGTTATTGGTTTCGGGTATCAGACTTCCGCAAATTTTGATGGTTTCTCAACCATTCCTTAACTTCAAACTCCCATATCTCGCGAACGGATGGACGAGCTCGAGAAATTCCTGTTGCATCTGAAAGTATAAACTCGCCCGATTACAAAGGTATGTGTATTTTTGCCCTAGGCCATAGTAGTTATTGGTTTCGAGTATCAGACTTGCGAAATTTCTGATGGTTTCTCAACCATTCCTTAGCTTCAAAGTCCGATACCTCGCGAACGGATTGGCGAACTCGAGAAATTCCTGTTGCATTTGAAAGTAGAAACTGGCCCGATTACAATGGTGTGTGGACTTTTCCCCTAGGCCGTTCCAGTTATTGGTTTCGAGTATCAGACTTGCGAAAATTGTGATGGTTTCTCAAGCATTCCTTAACTTCAAACTCCCATATCTCGCGAACGGATTGACGTACTCGAGAAATTCGTGTTGCATATGAAAGTAGAAACTTGCCCGATTACAAAGGTATGTGTATTTTTGCCCTAGGCCATAGTAGTTATTGGTTTCGAGTATCAGACTTGCGAAAATTTTGATGGTTTCTCAAGCATTCCTTAATTTCAAACTGCCATATCTCACGAACGGATTGACCAGCTCGTGAAATTCCTGTTGCATCTGAAAGTAGATACTCGCCCGATTACAAAGGTATGTGTAGTTTTCCCCTAGGCCTTTGTAGTTATTAGTTTCGAGTATCAGACTTGCGAAAATTTTGATGGTTTCTCAAGCATTCCTTAAATTCAAACTCCCATATCTCGCGAACGGATTGACGAACTCGAGAAATTCCTGTTGCATCTGAAAGCAGAAACTCGTCCGATTACAACGGTATGTGTATTTTTGCCCTAGGCCATAGTAGTTATTGGTTTCGAGTATCAGACTTGCGAAAATTGTGGTGGTTTCTCAACCATTCCTTAACTACAAACTCCCATATCTCGCGAACGGTTTGACGAGCTCGAGAAATTCCTGTTGCATCTTAAAGTGTAAACTCGCCCGATTACAAAGGTATGTGTATTTTTCCCCTAGGGCTTTGTAGTTATTGGTTTCGAGTATCAGACCTGCGAAAATTTTGATGGTTTCTCAACCATTCTTTAACTTCAAACTCCGATACCTCGCGAACGGATTGGCGAACTCGAGAAGTTCCTGTCGCCTCTGAAAGTAGTTACTTGCCCGGTTACAATGGTGTGTGTACTTTTCCCCTATGTCATTCCAGTTATTCGTTTCTAGCATCAGACTTGCGAAAATTTTGATGGTTTCTCAACCATTCCTTAACTTCAAACTCCCATATCTCGCGAACGGATTGACGAACTCGAGAAATTCCTATTGCATCTGAAAGTAGGAACTCGCCCGATTACAAAGGTATGTGCATTTTTCCCCTAGGCGATGGTAGTTATTGGTTTCGAGTATCAGACTTGCGAAATTTGTGATGGTTTCTCAACCATTCCTTAAATTCAAACTCCCATATCTCGCGAACGGATTGACGAACTCTAGAAATTCCTGTTGCATCTGAAACCAGAAACACTTCCGATCACAACAGTATGTGTATTTTTGCCCTAGGACATAGTAGTTAATGGTTTCGAGTATCAGACTTGCGAAAATTTTGATGGTTTCTCAACCATTCTTTAACTTGAAACTCCGATACCTCGCGAACAGATTGGCGAACTCGAGAAGTTCCTGTCGCCTCTGAAAGTAGATACTTGCCCGATTACAATGGTGTGTGTACTTTTCCCCTAGGTCATTCCAGTTATTCGTTTCTAGCATCAGACTTGCGAAAATTTTGATGGTTTCTCAACCATTCCTTAACTTCAAACTCCCATATCTCGCGAACGGATTGACGAATTCGAGAAATTCCTATTGCATCTGAAAGTAGAAACTCGCCCGATTACAAAGGTATGTGCATTTTTCCCCTAGGCAATGGTAGTTATTGTTTTCGAGTATCAGACTTGCGAAAATTTTGTTGGTTTCTCAACCATTCCTTATCTTCAAACTCCCATATCTCGCGAACGGAATGACGAACTCGAGAAATTCCTGTTGCATCTGAAAGTAGAAACTCGCCCGATTACAATGGTGTGTGTACTTCTCCCCTAGGCCGTTCCAGTTATTGCTTTCGAGTATCAGACATGCGAAAATTTTTATGGTTTCTCAACCATTCCTTAACTTCGAAATCCCATATCTCGCGAACGGATTGACGAGCGCGAGAAAATCCTGTTGCATATGAAAGTAGAAACTCGCCCGATTACAATTGTATGTGCATTTTTCGCCTAGGTCATGGTAGTTATTGGTTTCGAGTATCAGACTTGCGAAATTTGTGATGGTTTCTCAGTCATTCCTTAACTTCAAACTCCGATACCTCGCGAACGGATTGGCGAACTCGAGAAGTTCCTGTCGCCTCTGAAAGTAGAAACTTGCCCGATTGCATTGGTGTGTGTACTTTTCCCCTAGGCCGTTCCAGTTATTGGTTTCGAGTACCAGACTTGCGAAAATTGTGATGGTCTCTCAACCATTCCTTAACTTCAAACTCCCATATCTCGCGAACGGATTGACGAGCTCGAGAAATTCCTGTTGCATTTGAAAGTAGAAACTTGCCCGATTACAATGGTGTGTGTACTTTTCCCCTAGGCCGTTCCAGTTATTGGTTTCGAGTACCAGACTTGCGAAAATTTTGATGGTTTCTCAACCATTCCTTAACTTCAAACTCCCATATTTCGCGAACGGATTGACGAACTCGAGAAATTCCTGTTGCATGTGGAAGTAGAAACTCGCCCGATTACAACGGTATGTGTGTTTTTCCGCTAGGCCTTTGTAGTTATTGGTTTCGAGAATCAGACTTGCGAAAATTTTGATGGTTTCTCAATCATTCCTTAACTTCAAACTTCCATATCTCGCGAACGGATTGACGAACTCGAGAAATTCCTATTGCATCTGAAAGCAGAAACTCGCCCGATTACAACGGTATGTGTATTTTTGCCCTAGGCCATAATAGTTACTCGATTCGAGTATCAGACTTGCGAAAATTTTGATTGTTTCCCAAGCATTCCTTAACTTCAAACTCCCATATCTCGCGAACGGATTGACGAACTCGAGAAATTCCTGTTGCATCTGAAAGTAGAAACTCGCCCGATTACAACGGTATGTGTATTTTTCCCCTAGGCCATTGTACTTATTGGTTTCGAGTATCAGACTTGCGAAAATTTTGATTGTTTCTCAACCATTCCTTAACTTCAAACTCCCATTTCTCGCGAACGGATTGACGAACTCGAGAATTTCCTATTGCATCTGAAAGCAGAAACTCGCCCGATTACGACGGTATGTGTATTTTTGCCCTAGGCCATAGTAGTTATTGGATTCGAGTATCAGAATTGCGAAAATTTTGATGATTTCTCAATCATTCCTTAACTTCAAACTTCCATATCTCGCGAACGGGTTGACGAACTCGAGAAATTCCTATTGCATCTGAAAGCAGAAACTCGCCCAATTACAACGGTATGTGTGTTTTTGCCCTAGGCCATAATAGTTACTGGATTCGAGTATCAGACTTGCGAAAATTTTGATTGTTTCTCAAGCATTCCTTAACTTCAAACTCCCATATCTCGCGAACGGATAGACGAACTCGAGAAATTCCTGCTGCATGTGAAAGTAGAAACTCGCCCGATTACAACGGTATGTGTAATTTTCCGCTAGGCCTTTGTAGTTATTGGTTTCGTGAATCAGACTTGCGAAAATTTTGATGGTTTCTCAATCATTCCTTAACTTCAAACTTCCATATCTCGCGAACGGATTGACGAACTCGAGAAATTCCTATTGTATCTGAAAGTAGAAGCCCGCCCGATTACAATGGTGTTGTACTTTTCGCCTAGGCCATTCCAGTTATTGGTTTCGAGTATTCGACCAGCGAAAATTTTGATGGTTTCTCAACCATTCCTTAACTTCAAACTCCCATATTTCGCGAACGGATTGACGAACTCGAGAAATTCCTGTTGCATGTGGAAGTAGAAACTCGCCCGATTACAACGGTGTGTGTATTTTTCCCCTAGGCCTTTGTAGTTATTGGTTTCGAGTATCAGACTTGCGAAAATTTTGATGGTTTCTCAACCATTCCTTCACTTCAAACTCCCATATCTCGCGAACGGATTGACGAGCTCGAGAAATTCCTGTTGCATTTGAAAGTAGAAACTTGCCCGATTACAATGGTGTGTGTACTTTTCCCCTAGGCCGTTCCAGTTATTGGTTTCGAGTATCAGAATTCCGAAAATTTTGATGGTTTCTCAACCATTCCTTAACTTCAAACTCCCATATCTCGCGAACGGATTGACGAACTCGAGAATTTCCTGTTGCATCTGAATGCAGAAACTCGCCCGATTACAACGGTATGTGTATTTTTGCCCTAGGCCATAGTAGTTGTTGGTTTCGAGCATCAGATCAGCGAAAATTTTGATGATTTCTCAACCATTCCTTAACTTCAAACTGCCACACCTCGCGAACACATTGACGAACTCCAGAAATTCCTGTTGCATGTGAAAGTAGAATCTCGCCCGATTACAATGGTATGTGTATTTTTCCCCTAGGCATTTGTAGTTGTTGGTTTCGAGTATCAGACTTGCGAAAATTTTGATGGTTTCTCAACCATTCCTTAACTTCAAACTCCCATATCTCGCGAACGGATTGACGAACTCGAGAAATTCCTGTTGCATCTGAAAGTAGAAACTCGACCGATTACAATGGTACGTGTACTTTTCCCCTAGGTCATTCCAGTTATTGGTTTCGAGTATCAGACCAGCGAAAATTTTGATGGTTTCTCATGCATTCCTTAACTTCAAACATCCATATCACGCGAACGGATTGACGAACTCGAGAATTTCCTGTTGCATCTGAATGCAGAAACTCGCCCGATTACAAAGATATGTGTGTTTTCCCCCTAGGCCTTTGTAGTTGTTGGTTTCGAGTATTAGACTTGTGAAAATTTTGATGATTTCTCAACCATTCCTTAACTTCAAATTCCCATATCCCGCGAACGGATTGACGAACTCGAGAATTTCCTGTTGCATGTGAAAGTAGAAAGTCGCCCGATTTCAACGGTATGTGTATTTTTCCCCTACTCCTTTGAAGTTATTGGTTTCAAGTATCAGACTTGCGAAAATTTTGATGGTTTCTCAACCATTCCTTACTTTCACACTTCCATATCTCGCGAACGGATTGACGAACTCGAGAATTTCCTATTGCATCTGAAAGCAGAAACTCGCCCGATTACAACGGTGTGTGTATTTTTGCCTTAGGTCATAGTAGTTATTGGATTCGAGTATCAGACTTGCGAAAATTTTGATGATTTCTCAACCATTCCTTAACTTCAAACTGCCATATCTCGCGAAAGCAATGACGAACTCGAGAAATTCCTGTTGCATGTGAAAGTAGAATCTCGCCCGATTACCATGGTATGTGTATTTTTCTCCTAGGCATTTGTGGTTATTGGTTTCGAGTATCAGACTTGCGAAAATTTTGATGGTTTCTCAA
The DNA here is from genome assembly GCF_051014685.1 of Ptiloglossa arizonensis. Lineage (NCBI taxonomy): Eukaryota > Metazoa > Arthropoda > Insecta > Hymenoptera > Colletidae > Ptiloglossa > Ptiloglossa arizonensis. The sequence goes on from NW_027478396.1 coordinate 565,017, forward strand.
GCATTCCTTAACTTCAAACTTCCATATCTCGCGAACGGATTGACGAACTCGAGAATTTCCTGTTGCATCTGAATGCAGAAACTCGCCCGAATACAACGGTATGTGTATTTTTGCCCTAGGCCATAGTAGTTGTTGGTTTCGAGTATCAGACCAGCGAAAATCTTGATGATTTCTCAACCATTCCTTAACTTCAAACTGCCATACCTCGCGAACACATTGACGAACTCCAGAAATTCCTGTTGCATGTGAAAGTAGAATCTCGCCCGATTACAATGGTATGTGTATTTTTCCCCTAGGCATTTGTAGTTGTTGGTTTCGAGTATCAGACTTGCGAAAATTTTGATGGTTTCTCATGCATTCCTTAACTTCAAACATCCATATCACGCGAACGGATTGACGAACTCGAGAATTTCCTATTGCATCTGAAAGCAGAAACTCGCCCGATTACAACGGTATGTGTATTTTTGCCTTAGGTCATAGTAGTTATTGGATTCGAGTATCAGACTTGCGGAAATTTTGATGGTTTCTCAAGCATTCCTTATATTCACACTTCCGTATCTCGCAAACGGATTGACGAACTCGAGAATTTCCTATTGCATCTGAAAGCAGAAACTCGCCCGATTACAACGGTGTGTGTACTTTTCCCCTAGGCCAGTCCAGTTGTTGGTTTCGAGTATCAGACCAGCGAAAATATTGATGATTTCTCAAGCATGCCTTAACTTCAAACTTCCATATATCGCGAACGGATTGACGAACTCGAGAAATTCCTGTTGCATCTGATAGTAGAATCTCCCCCGATCAAATGGTATGTGTATCTTTCCCCTAGGTATTTGTAGTTATTGGTTTCGAGTATCAGACTTGCGAAAATTTTGATGATTTCTCAACCATTCCTTAACTTCAAATTCCCATATCCCAAGAACGGATTGACGAACTCGAGAAATTCATGTTGCATGTGAAAGTAGAAAGTCGCCCGATTACAACGGTCTGTGTATTTTTCCCCTAGGCCTTTGAAGTTATTGGTTTCGAGTATCAGACTTTCAAAAATTTTGATGGTTTCTCAGCCATTCCTTATTTTCACACTTCCATATCTCGCGAACGGATTGACGAACTCGAGAATTTCCTGTTGCATCTGAAAGCAGAAACTCGCCCGATTACAACGGTGTGTGTACTTTTCCCCTAGGCCATTCCAGTTGTTGGTTTCGAGTATCAGACCAGCGAAAATTTTGATGGTTTCTCAAGCATTCCTTAACTTCAAACTTCCATATCTCGCGAACGGATTGACGAACTCGAGAATTTCCTATTGCATCTGAATGCAGAAACTCGCCCGATGACAAAGATATGTGTGTTTTCCCCCTAGGCGTTTGTAGTTGTTGGTTTCGAGTATCAGACTTGCGAAAATTTTGATGGTTTCTCAACCATTCCTTAACTTCAAACTCCCATATCTCGCGAACGGATTGACGAACTCGAGAAATTCCTGTTGCATCTGAGAGTAGAAACTCGCCCGATTACAACGGTATGTGTATTTTTGCCCTAGGCCATTGTAGTTATTGGATTCGCGTATCGGACTTGCGAAAATTTTGATGATTTCTCAACCATTCCTTAACTTCAAACTGCCATACCTCGCGAACGGATTGACGAACTCGAGAAATGCATGTTGCATGTGAAAGTAGAAAGTCGCCCGATTACAACGGTCTGTGTATTTTTCCCCTAGGCCTTTGAAGTTATTGGTTTCGAGTATCAGACTTGCAAAGATTTTGATGGTTTCTCAACCATTCCTTATTTTCACACTTCCATATCTCGCGAACGGATTGACGAACTCGAGAATTTCCTGTTGCATCTGAAAGCAGAAACTCGCCCGATTACAACGGTGTGTGTACTTTTCCCCTAGGCCATTCCAGTTGTTGGTTTCGAGTATCAGATCAGCGAAAATTTTGATGGTTTCTCAAGCATTCCTTAAATTCAAACTTCCATATCTCGCGAACGGATTGACAAACTCGAGAATTTCCTATTGCATCTGAATGCAGAAACTCGCCCGATTACAACGGTATGTGAATTTTTCCCCTAGCCCATAGTAGTTATTGGATGCGAGTATCAGACTTGCGAAAATTTTGATGATATCTCAACCATTCCTTAACTTCAAACTGCCATACCCGGCGAACGCATTGACGAACTCCAGAAATTCCTAATGCATGTGAAAGTAGAATCTCGCCCGATTACAATTGTATGTGTATTTTTCCCCTAGGCATTTGTAGTTATTGGATTCGAGTATCAGACTTTCGAAAATTTTGATTGTTTCTCATGCATTCCTTAACTTCAAACTTCCATATCACGCGAACGGATTGACGAACTCGAGAATTTCCTATTGCATCTGAAAGCAGAAACTCGCCCGATTACAACGGTATGTGTATTTTTGCCTTAGGTCATAGTAGTTATTGGATTCGAGTATCAGACTTGCGAAAATTTTGAAGATTTCTCAACCATTCCTTAACTTCAAACTGCCATATCTCGCGAACGCATTGACGAACTCGAGCAATTCCTGTTGCATGTGAAAGTAGAATCTCGCCCGATTACCATGGTATGTGTATTTTTCCCCTAGGCATTTGTGGTTATTGGTTTCGAGTATCAGACTTGCGAAAATTTTGATGGTTTCTCAAGCATTCCTTAACTTCAAACTTCCATATCTCGCGAACGGATTGACGAACTCGAGAATTTCCTGTTGCATCTGAATGCAAAAACTCGCCCGATTACAAAGATATGTGTGTTTTCCCCCTAGGCCTTTGTAGTTGTTGGTTTCGAGTATTAGACTTGTGAAAATTTTGATGATTTCTCAACCATTCCTTAACTTCAAATTCCCATATCCCGCGAACGGATTGACGAACTCGAGAATTTCCTGTTGCATGTGAAAGTAGAAAGTCGCCCGATTTCAACGGTATGTGTATTTTTCCCCTACGCCTTTGAAGTTATTGGTTTCAAGTATCAGACTTGCGAAAATTTTGATGGTTTCTCAACCATTCCTTACTTTCACACTTCCATATCTCGCGAACGGATTGACGAACTCGAGAATTTCCTATTGCATCTGAAAGCAGAAACTCGCCCGATTACAACGGTGTGTGTACTTTTCCCCTAGGCCATTCCAGTTGCTGGTTTCGAGTATCAGACCAGCGAAAGTTTTGATGGTTTCTCATGCATTCCTTACCTTCAAACTTCCTTATCTCGCGAACGGATTGACGAACTCGAGAATTTCCTATTGCATCTGACAGCAGAAACTCGCTCGATTACAATGGTATGTGTATTTTTCCCCTAGGCATTTGTAGTTATTGGTTTCGAGTATCAGACTTGCGAAAATTTTGATGGTTTCTCAACCATTCCTTAACTTCAAACTCCCATATCTCGCGAACGGATTGACGAACTCGAGAAATTCCTGTTGCATCTGAAAGTAGAAACTCGCCCGATTACAACGGTATGTGTATTTTTCCCCTCGGCCATTGTAGTTATTGGATTCGAGTATCAGACTTTCGAAAATTTTGATGGTTTCTCATGCATTCCTTAACTTCAAACTTCCATATCACGCGAACGGATTGACGAACTCGAGAATTTCCTATTGCATCTGAAAGCAGAAACTCGCCCGATTACAACGGTATGTGTATTTTTGCCTTAGGTCATAGTAGTTATTGGATTCGAGTATCAGACTTGCGAAAATTTTGATGATTTCTCAACCATTCCTTAACTTCAAACTGCCATATCTCGCGAAAGCATTGACGAACTCGAGAAATTCCTGTTGCATCTGAATGCAGAAACTCGCCCGATTACAACGGTATGTGTATTTTTGCCCTAGGCCATAGTAGTTGTTGGTTTCGAGTATCAGACCAGCGAAAATTTTGATGATTTCTCAACCATTCCTTAACTTCAAACTGCCATACCTCGCGAACACATTGACGAACTCCAGAAATTCCTGTTGCATGTGAAAGTACAATCTCGCCCGATTACAATGGTATGTGTATTTTTCCCCTAGGCATTTGTAGTTGTTGGTTTCGAGTATCAGACTTGCGAAAATTTTGATGGTTTCTCAACCATTCCTTAACTTCAAACTCCCATATCTCGCGAACGGATTGACGAACTCGAGAAATTCCTGTTGCATCTGAAAGTAGAAACTCGACCGATTACAATGGTACGTGCACTTTTCCCCTAGGTCATTCCAGTTATTGGTTTCGAGTATCAGACCAGCGAAAATTTTGATGGTTTCTCAACCATTCCTTAACTTCAAACTCCCATATCCCGCGAACGGATTGACGAACTCGAGAAATTCCTGTTGCATGTGAAAGTAGAAAGTCGCCCGATTACAACGGTATGTGTATTTTTCTCCTAGGCCTTTGTAGTTATTGGTTTCGAGTATCAGACTTGCGAAAATTTAGATTGTTTCTCAACCATTCCTTATATTCACACTTCCATATCTCGCAAACGGATTGACGAACTCGAGAATTTCCTATTGCGTCTGAATGCAGAAACTCGCCCGATTACAACGGTATGTGTATTTTTGCCCTAGGCCATAGTAGTTGTTGGTTTCGAGTATCAGAACAGCGAAAATTTTGATGGTTTCTCATGCATTCCTTAACTTCAAACTTCCATATCTCGCGAACGGATTGACGAACTCGAGAATTTCCTATTGCATCTGACAGCAGAAACTCGCCCGATTACAATGGTATGTGTATTTTTCCCCTAGGCATTTGTAGTTATTGGTTTCGAGTGTCAGACTTTCGAAAATTTTGATGGTTTCTCAACCATTCCTTAACTTCAAACTGCCATACCTCGCGAACGCATTGACGAACTCCAGAAATTCCTAATGCATGTGAAAGTAGAATCTCGCCCGATTACAATGGTGTGTGTATTTTTCCCCTAGGCATTTGTAGTTGTTGGTTTCGAGTATCAGACTTGCGAAAATTTTGATGGTTTCTCAACCATTCCTTAACTTCAAACTCCCATATCTCGCGCACGGATTGACGAACTCGAGAAATTCCTGTTGCATCTGAAAGCAGAAACTCGCCCGATTACAACGGCATGTGTATTTTTCCCCTAGGCCATTGTAGTTATTGGTTTCGAGTATCAGACTTGCGAAAATTTTGATGGTTTCTCAACCATTCCTTAACCTCAAACTCCCATTTCTCGCGAACGGATTGACGAACTCGAGAAATTCCTGTTGCATGTGAAAGTAGAAAGTCGCCCGATTACAACGGTATGCGTATTTTCCCCTAGGCCTTTGAAGTTATTGGTTTCGAGTATCAGACTTGCGAAAATTTTGATGGCTTCTCAAGCATTCCTTAACTTCAAACTTCCATATCTCGCGAACGTTTTGACGAACTCGAGAATTTCCTATTGCATCTGAATGCAGAAACTCGCCCGATTACAACGGTTTGTGTATTTTTGCCCTAGGCCATAGTAGTTGTTGGTTTCGAGTATCAGACCAGAGAAAATTTTGATGGTTTCTCATGCATTCCTTAACTTCAAACTTCCATATCTCGCGAACGGATTGACCAACTCGAGAATTTCCTATTGCATCTGACAGCAGAAACTCGCCCGATTACAATGGTATGAATATTTTTCCCCTAGGCATTTGTAGTTATTGGTTTCGAGTGTCAGACTTTCGAAAATTTTGATGGTTTCTCAACCATTCCTTAACTTCAAACTCCCATATCTCGCGAACGGATTGACGAACTCGAGAAATTCCTGTTGCATCTGAAAGTAGAAACTCGCCCGATTACAACGGTATGAGTATTTTTCCCCTAGGCATTTGTAGTTATTGGTTTCGAGTATCAGACTTGCGAAAATTTTGATGGTTTCTCAACCATTCCTTAACTTCAAACTCCCATATCTCGCGAACGGATTGACGAACTCGAGAAATTCCTGTTGCATCTGAAAGTAAAAACTCGCCCGATTACAATGATATGTGTACTTTTCCCCTAGGCCATTCCAGTTATTGGTTTCGTGTATCAGACTTGCGAAAATTTTGATGGTTTCTCATGCATTCCTTAACTTCACACTTCCATATCTCGCGAACGGATTGACGAACTCGAGAATTTCCTATTGCATCTGAAAGCAGAAACTCGCCCGATTACAACGGTATGTGTATTTTTCCCCTAGGCCATTGTAGTTATTGGTTTCGAGTATCAGACCAGCGAAAATTTTGATGGTTTCTCATGCATTCCTTAACTTCAAACTTCCATATCTCGCGAACGGATTGACCAACTCGAGAATTTCCTATTGCATCTGACAGCAGAAACTCGCCCGATTACAATGGTATGAATATTTTTCCCCTAGGCATTTGTAGTTATTGGTTTCGAGTGTCAGACTTTCGAAAATTTTGATGGTTTCTCAACCATTCCTTAACTTCAAACTCCCATATCTCGCGAACGGATTGACGAACTCGAGAAATTCCTGTTGCATCTGAAAGTAGAAACTCGCCCGATTACAACGGTATGAGTATTTTTCCCCTAGGCATTTGTAGTTATTGGTTTCGAGTATCAGACTTGCGAAAATTTTGATGGTTTCTCAACCATTCCTTAACTTCAAACTCCCATATCTCGCGAACGGATTGACGAACTCGAGAAATTCCTGTTGCATCTGAAAGTAAAAACTCGCCCGATTACAATGATATGTGTACTTTTCCCCTAGGCCATTCCAGTTATTGGTTTCGTGTATCAGACTTGCGAAAATTTTGATGGTTTCTCATGCATTCCTTAACTTCACACTTCCATATCTCGCGAACGGATTGACGAACTCGAGAATTTCCTATTGCATCTGAAAGCAGAAACTCGCCCGATTACAACGGTATGTGTATTTTTCCCCTAGGCCATTGTAGTTATTGGTTTCGAGTATCAGACCAGCGAAAATTTTGATGGTTTCTCATGCATTCCTTAACTTCAAACTTCCATATCTCGCGAACGGATTAACGAACTCGAGAATTTCCTATTGCATCTGACAGCAGAAACTCGCCCGATTACAACGGTATGTGTATTTTTGCCCTAGGCCATAGTAGTTATTGAATGCGAGTATCATACTTGCGAAAATTTTGATGGTTTCTCAACCATTCCTTAACTTCAAACTGCCATACCTCGCGAACACATTGACGAACTCCAGAAGTTCCTGTTGCATGTGAAAGTAGAATCTCGCCCGATTACAATGGTATATGTATTTTTCCCCTAGGCATTTGTAGTTGTTGGTTTCGAGTATCAGACTTGCGAAAATTTTGATGGTTTCTCAACCATTCCTTAACCTCAAACTCCCATTTCTCGCGAACGGATTGACGAACTCGAGAAATTCCTGTTGCATCTGAAAGTAGAAACTCGCCCGATTACAATGGTACGTGTACTTTTCCCCTAGGTCATTCCAGTTATTGGTTTCGAGTATCAGACCAGCGAAAATTTTGATGGTTTCTCAACCATTCCTTAACTTCAAACTCCCATATCCCGCGAACGGATTGACGAACTCGAGAAATTCCTGTTGCATGTGAAAGTAGAAAGTCGCCCGATTACAACGGTATGTGTATTTTCCTCCTAGGCCTTTGTAGTTATTGGTTTCAAGTATCAGACTTGCGAAAATTTTGATGGTTTCTCAACCATTCCTTATATTCACACTTCCATATCTCGCAAACGGATTGACGAACTCGAGAATTTCCTATTGCATCTGAAAGCAGAAACTCGCCCGATTACAACGGTGTGTATACTTTTACCCTAGGCCAGTCCAGTTATTGGTTTCGATTATCAGACCAGCGAAAATTTTGATGGTTTCTCAACCATTCCTTAACTTCAAACTCCCATATCTCGCGAACGGATTGACGAACTCGAGAAATTCCTGTTGCATCTGAAAGTAGAAACTCGCCCGATTACAACGGCATGTGTATTTTTCCCCTAGGCCATTGTAGTTATTGGTTTCGATTATCAGACTTGCGAAAATTTTGATGGTTTCTCAACCATTCCTTAATTTCAAACTCCCATATCTCGCGAACGGATTGACGAACTCGAGAAATTCCTGTTGCATCTGAAAGTAAAAACTCGCCCGATTAAAATGATATGTGTACTTTTCCCCTAGGCCATTCCAGTTATTGGTTTCGTGTATCAGACTTGCGAAAATTTTGATGGTTTCTCATGCATTCCTTAACTTCACACTTCCGTATCTCGCGAACGGATTGACGAACTCGAGAAATTCCTGTTGCATCTGAAAGTAGACTCTCCACCGATCAAATGGTATGTGTATTTTTCCCCTAGGTATTTGTAGTTATTGGTTTCGAGTATCAGACTTGCGAAAATTTTGATGGTTTCTCAACCATTCCTTAACTTCCAACTCCCATATCTCGCGAACGGATTGACGAACTCGAGAAATACCTGTTGCATCTGAAAGTAGAAACTCGCCCGATGACAAAGATATGTGTGTTTTCCCCCTAGGCGTTTGTAGTTGTTGGTTTCGAGTATCAGACTTGCGAAAATTTTGATGCTTTCTCAACCATTCCTTAACTTCAAACTCCCATATCTCGCGAACGGATTGACGAACTCGAGAAATTCCTGTTGCATCTGAAAGTAGAAACTCGCCCGATTACAACGGCATGTGTATTTTTCCCCTAGGCAATTGTAGTTATTGGTTTCGATTATCAGACTTGCGAAAATTCTGATGGTTTCTCAACCATTCCTTAATTTTAAACTCCCATATCTCGCGAACGGATTGACGAACTCGAGAAATTCCTGTTGCATCTGAAAGTAGAAACTCGCCCGATTACAACGGCATGTGTATTTTTCCCCTAGGCCATAGTAGTTATTGATTTCAAGTATCAGACTTGCGAAAATTGTGAAGGTTTCTCAACCATTCCTTAACTTCAAACTCCCATATCTCGCGAACGGATTGACGAACTCGAGAAATTCCTGTTGCATGTGAAAGTAGAAAGTCGCCCGATTACAACGGTATGTGTATTTTTCTCCTAGGCCTTTGTAGTTATTGGTTTCAAGTATCAGATTTGCGAAAATTTTGATGGTTTCTCAACCATTCCTTATATTCACACTTCCATATCTCGCAAACGGATTGACGAACTCGAGAATTTCCTATTGCATCTGAAAGCAGAAACCCGCCCGATTACAACGGTGTGTATACTTTTCCCCTAGGCCATTCCAGTTATTGGTTTCGTGTATCAGACTTGCGAAAATTTTGATGGTTTCTCATGCATTCCTTAACTTCACACTTCCGTATCTCGCGAACGGATTGACGAACTCGAGAAATTCCTGTTGCATCTGAAAGTAAAAATTCGCCCGATTACAATGATATGTGTACTTTTCCCCTAGGACATTCCAGTTATTGGTTTCGTGTATCAGACTTGCGAAAATTTTGATGGTTTCTCATGCATTCCTTAACTTCACACTTCCGTATCTCGCGAACGGATTGACGAACTCGAGAAATTCCTGTTGCATCTGAAAGTAAAAATTCGCCCGATTACAATGATATGTGTACTTTTCCCCTAGGACATTCCAGTTATTGGTTTCGTGTATCAGACTTGCGAAAATTTTGATGGTTTCTCATGCATTCCTTAACTTCACACTTCCGTATCTCGCGAACGGATTGACGAACTCGAGAAATTCCTGTTGCATCTGAAAGTAAAAATTCGCCCGATTACAATGATATGTGTACTTTTCCCCTAGGACATTCCAGTTATTGGTTACGTGTATCAGACTTGCGAAAATTTTGATGGTTTCTCATGCATTCCTTAACTTCACACTTCCGTATCTCGCGAACGGATTGACGAACTCGAGAATTTCCTATTGCATCGGAAAGCAGAAACTCGCCCGATTACAACGGTATGTGTATTTTTCCCCTAGGCCATTGCAGTTATTGGTTTCGAGTATCAGACTTGCGAACATTTTGATGGTTTCTCAACCATTCCTTAATTTCCAACTCCCATATCTCGCGAACGGATTGACGAACTCGAGAATTTCCTATTGCATCTGAAAGCAGAAACTCGCCCGATTACAACGGTATGTGTATTTTTCCCCTAGGCCATAGTAGTTATTGATTTCAAGTATCAGATTTGCGAAAATTGTGAAGGTTTCTCAACCATTCCTTAACTTCAAACTCCCACATCTCGCGAACGGATTGACGAACTCGAGAAATTCCTGTTGCATCTGAAAGTAGAAACTCGCCCGATTACAAAGATATGTGTGTTTTCACCCTAGGCCTTTGTAGTTGTTGGTTTCGAGTATTAGACTTGCGAAAATTTTGATGATTTCTCAACCATTCCCTAACTTCAAGTTCCCATATCCCGCGAACGGATTGACGAACTCGAGAAATTCCTGTTGCATGTGAAAGTAGAAAGTCGCCCGATTACAACGGTGTGTGTATTTTTCTCCTAGGCCTTTGAAGTTATTGGTTTCGAGTATCAGACTTGCGAAAATTTTGATGGTTTCTCAACCATTCCTTAACTTCAAACACCCCTATCTCGCGAACGGATTGACGAACTCGAGAAATTCCTGTTGCATGTGAAAGTAGAAAGTCGCCCGATTACAACGGTATGTGTATTTTTCTCCTAGGCCTTTGTAGTTATTGGTTTCAAGTATCAGACTTGCGAAAATTTTGATGGTTTCTCAACCATTCCTTATATTCACACTTCCATATCTCGCAAACGGATTGACGAACTCGAGAATTTCCTATTGCATCTGAAAGCAGAAACTCGCCCGATTACAACGGTGTGTATACTTTTCCCCTAGGCCAGTCCACTTATTGGTTTCGAGGATCAGACCAGCGAAAATTTTGATGGTTTCTCAACCATTCCTTAACTTCCAACTCCCATATCTCGCGAACGGATTGACGAACTCGAGAAATACCTTTTGCATCTGAAAGTAGAAACTCGCCCGATGACAAAGATATGTGTATTTTTCCCCTAGGTATTTGTAGTTATTGGTTTCGAGTATCAGACTTGCGAAAATTTTGATGGTTTCTCAACCATTCCTTAAATTCAAACTCCCCTATCTCGCGAACGGATTGACGAACTCGAGAAATTCCTGTTGCATCTGAAAGTAGAAACTCGACCGATTACAATGGTACGTGTACTTTTCCCCTAGGTCATTCCAGTTATTGGTTTCAAGGATCAGACCAGCGAAAATTTTGATGGTTTCTCAACCATTCCTTAACTTCAAACTCCCATATCCAGCGAACGGATTGACGAACTCGAGAAATTCCTGTTGCATCTGAAAGTAAAAACTCGCCCGATTAAAATGATATGTGTACTTTTCCCCTAGGCCATTCCAGTTATTGGTTTCGTGTATCAGACTTGCGAAAATTTTGATGGTTTCTCATGCATTCCTTAACTTCACACTTCCGTATCTCGCGAACGGATTGACAAACTCGAGAAATTCCTGTTGCATCTGAAGGTAGAATCTCCCCCGATCAAATGGTATGTGTTTTTTTCCCCTAGGTATTTGTAGTTATTGGTTTCGAGTATCAGACTTGCGAAAATTTTGATGGTTTCTCAACCATTCCTTAACTTCCAACTCCCATATCTCGCGAACGGATTGACGAACTCGAGAAATACCTGTTGCATCTGAAAGTAGAAACTCGCCCGATGACAAAGATATGTGTGTTTTCCCCCTAGGCGTTTGTAGTTGTTGGTTTCGAGTATCAGACTTGCGAAAATTTTGATGCTTTCTCAACCATTCCTTAACTTCAAACTCCCAAATCTCGCGAACGGATTGACGAACTCGAGAAATTCCTGTTGCATCTGAAGGTAGAAACTCGCCCGATTACAACGGCATGTGTATTTTTCCCCTAGGCCATTGTAGTTATTGGTTTCGATTATCAGACTTGCGAAAATTTTGATGGTTTCTCAACCATTCCTTAATTTTAAACTCCCATATCTCGCGAACGGATTGACGAACTCGAGAAATTCCTTTTGCATCTGAAAGTAGAAACTCGCCCGATTACAACGGCATGTGTATTTTTCCCCTAGGCCATAGTAGTTATTGATTTCAAGTATCAGACTTACGAAAATTGTGAAGGTTTCTCAACCATTCCTTAACTTCAAACTCCCATATCTCGCGAACGGATTGACGAACTCGAGAAATTCCTGTTGCATGTGAAAGTAGAAAGTCGCCCGATTACAACGGTATGTGTATTTTTCTCCTAGGCCTTTGTGGTTATTGGTTTCAAGTATCAGACTTGCGAAAATTTTGATGGTTTCTCAACCATTCCTTATATTCACACTTCCATATCTCGCAAACGGATTGACGAACTCGAGAATTTCCTATTGCATCTGAAAGCAGAAACTCGCCCGATTACAACGGTGTGTATACTTTTCCCCTAGGCCATTCCAGTTATTGGTTTCGTGTATCAGACTTGCGAAAATTTTAATGGTTTCTCATGCATTCCTTAACTTCACACTTCCGTATCTCGCGAACGGATTGACGAACTCGAGAAATTCCTGTTGCATCTGAAAGTAAAAATTCGCCCGATTACAATGATATGTGTACTTTTCCCCTAGGACATTCCAGTTATTGGTTTCGTGTATCAGACTTGCGAAAATTTTGATGGTTTCTCATGCATTCCTTAACTTCACACTTCCGTATCTCGCGAACGGATTGACGAACTCGAGAATTTCCTATTGCATCGGAAAGCAGAAACTCGCCCGATTACAACGGTATGTGTATTTTTCCCCTAGGCCATAGTAGTTATTGATTTCAAGTATCAGATTTGCGAAAATTGTGAAGGTTTCTCAACCATTCCTTAACTTCAAACTCCCACATCTCGCGAACGGATTGACGAACTCGAGAAATTCCTGTTGCATCTGAAAGTAGAAACTCGCCCGATTACAAAGATATGTGTGTTTTCACCCTAGGCCTTTGTAGTTGTTGGTTTCGAGTATTAGACTTGCGAAAATTTTGATGATTTCTCAACCATTCCTTAACTTCAAGTTCCCATATCCCGCGAACGGATTGACGAACTCGAGAAATTCCTGTTGCATGTGAAAGTAGAAAGTCGCCCGATTACAACAGTATGTATATTTTTCTCCTAGGCCTTTGAAGTTATTGGTTTCGAGTATCAGACTTGCGAAAATTTTGATGGTTTCTCAACCATTCCTTAACTTCAAACTCCCCTATCTCGCGAACGGATTGACGAACTCGAGAAATTCCTGTTGCATCTGAAAGTAGAAACTCGACCGATTACAATGGTACGTGTACTTTTCCCCTAGGTCATTCCAGTTATTGGTTTCGAGGATCAGACCAGCGAAAATTTTGATGGTTTCTCAACCATTCCTTAACTTCAAACTCCCATATCCCGCGAACGGATTGACGAACTCAAGAAATTCCTGTTGCATGTGAAAGTAGAAAGTCGCCCGATTACAACGGTATGTGTATTTTTCTCCTAGGTCTTTGTAGTTATTGGTTTCAAGTATCAGACTTGCGAAAATTTTGATGGTTTCTCAACCATTCCTTATATTCACACTTCCATATCTCGCAAACGGATTGACGAACTCGAGAATTTCCTATTGCATCTGAAAGCAGAAACTCGCCCGATTACAACGGTGTGTATACTTTTCCCCTAGGCCAGTCCAGTTGTTGGTTTCGAGTATCAGACCAGCTTAAAATATTGATGGTTTCTCAAGCATGCCTTAACTTCAAACTTCCATATCTCGCGAACGGATTGACGAACTCGAGAAATTCCTGTTGCATCTGAAAGTAGAATCTCCCCCGATCAAATGGTATGTGTATTTTTCCCCTAGGTATTTGTAGTTATTGGTTTCGAGTATCAGACTTGCGAAAATTTTGATGGTTTCTCAAGCATTCCTTAACTTCCAACTCCCATATCTCGCGAACGGATTGACGAACTCGAGAAATACCTGGTGCATCTGAAAGTAGAAACTCGCCCGATGACAAAGATATGTGTGTTTTCCCCCTAGGCATTTGTAGTTGTTGGTTTCGAGTATCAGACTTGCGAAAATTTTGATGCTTTCTCAACCATTCCTTAACTTCAAACTCCCATATCTCGCGAACGGATTGACGAACTCGAGAAATTCCTGTTGCATCTGAAAGTAGAAACTCGCCCGATTACAACGGCATGTGTATTTTTCCCCTAGGCCATTGTAGTTATTGGTTTCGATTATCAGACTTGCGAAAATTTTGATGGTTTCTCAACCATTCCTTAATTTTAAACTCCCATATCTCGCGAACGGATTGACGAACTCGAGAAATTCCTGTTGCATCTGAAAGTAGAAACTCGCCCGATTACAACGGCATGTGTATTTTTCCCCTAGGCCATAGTAGTTATTGATTTCAAGTATCAGACTTGCGAAAATTGTGAAGGTTTCTCAACCATTCCTTAACTTCAAACTCCCATATCTCGCGAACGGATTGACGAACTCGAGAAATTCCTGTTGCATGTGAAAGTAGAAAGTCGCCCGATTACAACGGTATGTGTATTTTTCTCCTAGGCCTTTGTAGTTATTGGTTTCAAGTATCAGACTTTCGAAAATTTTGATGGTTTCTCAACCATTCCTTATATTCACACTTCCATATCTCGCAAACGGATTGACGAACTCGAGAATTTCCTATTGCATCTGAAAGCAGAAACTCGCCCGATTACAACGGTGTGTATACTTTTCCCCTAGGCCATTCCAGTTATTGGTTTCGTGTATCAGACTTGCGAAAATTTTGATGGTTTCTCATGCATTCCTTAACTTCACACTTCCGTATCTCGCGAACGGATTGACGAACTCGAGAAATTCCTGTTGCATCTGAAAGTAAAAATTCGCCCGATTACAATGATATGTGTACTTTTCCCCTAGGACATTCCAGTTATTGGTTTCGTGTATCAGACTTGCGAAAATTTTGATGGTTTCTCATGCATTCCTTAACTTCACACTTCCGTATCTCGCGAACGGATTGACGAACTCGAGAATTTCCTATTGCATCGGAAAGCAGAAACTCGCCCGATTACAACGGTATGTGTATTTTTCGCCTAGGCCATTGCAGTTATTGGTTTCGAGTATCAGACTTGCGAACATTTTGATGGTTTCTCAACCATTCCTTAATTTCCAACTCCCATATCTCGCGAACGGATTGACGAACTCGAGAATTTCCTATTGCATCTGAAAGCAGAAACTCGCCCGATTACAACGGTATGTGTATTTTTCCCCTAGGCCATAGTAGTTATTGATTTCAAGTATCAGATTTGCGAAAATTGTGAAGGTTTCTCAACCATTCCTTAACTTCAAACTCCCACATCTCGCGAACGGATTGACGAACTCGAGAAATTCCTGTTGCATCTGAAAGTAGAAACTCGGCCGATTACAAAGATATGTGTGTTTTCACCCTAGGCCTTTGTAGTTGTTGGTTTCGAGTATTAGACTTGCGAAAATTTTGATGATTTCTCAACCATTCCTTAACTTCAAGTTCCCATATCCCGCGAACGGATTGACGAACTCGAGAAATTCCTGTTGCATCTGAAAGTAAAAATTCGCCCGATTACAATGATATGTGTACTTTTCCCCTAGGACATTCCAGTTATTGGTTTCGTGTATCAGACTTGCGAAAATTTTGATGGTTTCTCATGCATTCCTTAACTTCACACTTCCGTATCTCGCGAACGGATTGACGAACTCGAGAATTTCCTATTGCATCGGAAAGCAGAAACTCGCCCGATTACAACGGTATGTGTATTTTTCGCCTAGGCCATTGCAGTTATTGGTTTCGAGTATCAGACTTGCGAAAATTGTGAAGGTTTCTCAACCATTCCTTAACTTCAAGTTCCCATATCCCGCGAACGGATTGACGAACTCGAGAAATTCCTGTTGCATGTGAAAGTAGAAAGTCGCCCGATTACAACAGTATGTGTATTTTTCTCCTAGGCCTTTGAAGTTATTGGTTTCGAGTATCAGACTTGCGAAAATTTTGATGGTTTCTCAACCATTCCTTAACTTCAAACTCCCCTATCTCGCGAACGGATTGACGAACTCGAGAAATTCCTGTTGCATCTGAAAGTAGAAACTCGACCGATTACAATGGTACGTGTACTTTTCCCCTAGGTCATTCCAGTTATTGGTTTCGAGTATCAGACTTGCGAAAATTTTGATGCTTTCTCAACCATTCCTTAACTTCAAACTCCCATATCTCGCGAACGGATTGACGAACTCGAGAAATTCCTGTTGCATCTGAAAGTAGAAACTCGCCCGATTACAACGGCATGTGTATTTTTCCCCTAGGCCATTGCAGTTATTGGTTTCGAGTATCAGACTTGCGAACATTTTGATGGTTTCTCAACCATTCCTTAATTTCCAACTCCCATATCTCGCGAACGGATTGACGAACTCGAGAATTTCCTATTGCATCTGAAAGCAGAAACTCGTCCGATTACAACGGTATGTGTATTTTTCCCCTAGGCCATAGTAGTTATTGATTTCAAGTATCAGATTTGCGAAAATTGTGAAGGTTTCTCAACCATTCCTTAACTTCAAACTCACACATCTCGCGAACGGATTGACGAACTCGAGAAATTCCTGTTGCATCTGAAAGTAGAAACTCGCCCGATTACAAAGATATGTGTGTTTTCACCCTAGGCCTTTGTAGTTGTTGGTTTCGAGTATTAGACTTGCGAAAATTTTGATGATTTCTCAACCATTCCTTAACTTCAAGTTCCCATATCCCGCGAACGGATTGACGAACTCGAGAAATTCCTGTTGCATGTGAAAGTAGAAAGTCGCCCGATTACAACGGTATGTGTATTTTTCTCCTAGGCCTTTGAAGTTATTGGTTTCGAGTATCAGACTTGCGAAAATTTTGATGGTTTCTCAACCATTCCTTACTTTCACACTTCCATATCTCGCGAACGGATTGACGAACTCGAGAATTTCCTATTGCACCTGAAAGCAGAAACTCGCCCGATTACAACGGTGTGTGTACTTTTCCCCTAGGCCATTCCAGTTGTTGGTTTCGAGTATCAGACCAGCGAAAGTTTTGGTGGTTTCTCATGCATTCCTTAACTTCAAACTTCCATATCTCGCGAACGGATTGACGAACTCGAGAATTTCCTATTGCATCTGACAGCAGAAACTCGCCCGATTACAATGGTATGTGTATTTTTCCCCTAGGCATTTGTAGTTATTGGATTCGAGTATCAGACTTGCGAAAATTTTGATGATTTCTCAACCATTCCTTAACTTAAAACTCCCATATCGCGCGAACGGATTGACGAACTCGAGAAATTCCTGTTGCATGTGAAAGTAGAAAGTCGCCCGATTTCAACGGTGTGTATCTTTCCCCTAGGCCTTTGTAGTTAAGGGTTTCGAGTATCAGACTTTCGAAAATTTTGATGGTTTCTCATGCATTCCTTAACTTCAAACTTCCATATCACGCGAACGGATTGACGAAATCGAGAATTTCCTATTGCATCTGAAAGCAGAAACTCGCCCGATTACAACGGTATGTGTATTTTTGCCTTAGGTCATAGTAGTTATTGGATTCGAGTATCATGCTTGCGAAAATTTTGATGATTTCTCAACCATTCCTTAACTTCAAACTGCCATATCTCGCGAACGCATTGACGAACTCGAGAAATTCCTGTTGCATGTGAAAGTAGAATCTCGCCCGATTACCATGGTATGTGTATTTTTCCCTTAGGCATTTGTGGTTATTGGTTTCGAGTATCAGACTTGCGAAAATTTTGATGGTTTCTCAAGCATTCCTTAACTTCAAACTTCCATATCTCGCGAACGGATTGACGAACTCGATAATTTCCTATTGCATCTGAATGCAGAAACTCGCCCGATTACAACGGTATGTGTATTTTTGCCCTAGGCCATAGTAGTTGCTGGTTTCGAGTATCAGACCAGCGAAAATTTCGATGGTTTCTCATGCATTCCTTAACTTCACACTTCCGTATCTCGCGAACGGATTGACGAACTCGAGAATTTCCTATTGCATCGGAAAGCAGAAACTCGCCCGATTACAACGGTATGTGTATTTTTCCCCTAGGCCATTGCAGTTATTGGTTTCGAGTATCAGACTTGCGAACATTTTGATGGTTTCTCAACCATTCCTTAATTTCCAACTCCCATATCTCGCGAACGGATTGACGAACTCGAGAATTTCCTATTGCATCTGAAAGCAGAAACTCGTCCGATTACAACGGTATGTGTATTTTTCCCCTAGGCCATAGTTGTTATTGGTTTCGAGTATCAGACTTGCGAAAATTTTGATGGTTTCTCAAGCATTCCTTAACTTCAAACTTCCATATCTCGCGAACGGATTGACGAACTCGAGAATTTCCTATTGCATCTGAATGCAGAAACTCGCCCGATTACAACGGTATGTGTATTTTTGCCCTAGGCCATAGTAGTTGCTGGTTTCGAGTATCAGACCAGCGAAAATTTCGATGGTTTCTCATGCATTCCTTAACTTCACACTTCCGTATCTCGCGAACGGATTGACGAACTCGAGAATTTCCTATTGCATCTGAAAGCAGAAACTCGTCCGATTACAACGGTATGTGTATTTTTCCCCTAGGCCATAGTAGTTATTGATTTCAAGTATCAGATTTGCGAAAATTGTGAAGGTTTCTCAACCATTCCTTAACTTCAAACTCCCACATCTCGCGAACGGATTGACGAACTCGAGAAATTCCTGTTGCATCTGAAAGTAGAAACTCGGCCGATTACAAAGATATGTGTGTTTTCACCCTAGGCCTTTGTAGTTGTTGGTTTCGAGTATTAGACTTGCGAAAATTTTGATGATTTTTCAACCATTCCTTAACTTCAAGTTCCCATATCCCGCGAACGGATTGACGAACTCGAGAAATTCCTGTTGCATGTGAAAGTAGAAAGTCGCCCGATTACAACAGTATGTGTATTTTTCTCCTAGGCCTTTGAAGTTATTGGTTTCGAGTATCAGACTTGCGAAAATTTTGATGGTTTCTCAACCATTCCTTAACTTCAAACTCCCCTATCTCGCGAACGGATTGACGAACTCGAGAAATTCCTGTTGCATCTGAAAGTAGAAACTCGACCGATTACAATGGTACGTGTACTTTTCCCCTAGGTCATTCCAGTTATTGGTTTCGAGGATCAGACCAGCGAAAATTTTGATGGTTTCTCAACCATTCCTTAACTTCAAACTCCTATATCCCGCGAACGGATTGACGAACTCAAGAAATTCCTGTTGCATGTGAAAGTAGAAAGTCGCCCGATTACAACGGTATGTGTATTTTTCTCCTAGGTCTTTGTAGTTATTGGTTTCAAGTATCAGACTTGCGAAAATTTTGATGGTTTCTCAACCATTCCTTATATTCACACTTCCATATCTCGCAAACGGATTGACGAACTCGAGAATTTCCTATTGCATCTGAAAGCAGAAACTCGCCCGATTACAACGGTGTGTATACTTTTCCCCTAGGCCAGTCCAGTTGTTGGTTTCGAGTATCAGACCAGCTTAAAATATTGATGGTTTCTCAAGCATGCCTTAACTTCAAACTTCCATATCTCGCGAACGGATTGACGAACTCGAGAAATTCCTGTTGCATCTGAAAGTAGAATCTCCCCCGATCAAATGGTATGTGTATTTTTCCCCTAGGTATTTGTAGTTATTGGTTTCGAGTATCAGACTTGCGAAAATTTTGATGGTTTCTCAACCATTCCTTAACTTCCAACTCCCATATCTCGCGAACGGATTGACGAACTCGTGAAATACCTGTTGCATCTGAAAGTAGAAACTCGCCCGATGACAAAGATATGTGTGTTTTCCCCCTAGGCGTTTGTAGTTGTTGGTTTCGAGTATCAGACTTGCGAAAATTTTGATGCTTTCTCAACCATTCCTTAACTTCAAACTCCCATATCTCGCGAACGGATTGACGAACTCGAGAAATTCCTGTTGCATCTGAAAGTAGAAACTCGCCCGATTACAACGGCATGTGTATTTTTCCCCTAGGCCATTGTAGTTATTGGTTTCGATTATCAGACTTGCGAAAATTTTGATGGTTTCTCAACCATTCCTTAATTTCAAACTCCCATATCTCGCGAACGGATTGACGAACTCGAGAAATTCCTGTTGCATCTGAAAGTAAAAACTCGCCCGATTAAAATGATATGTGTACTTTTCCCCTAGGCCATTCCAGTTATTGGTTTCGTGTATCAGACTTGCGAAAATTTTGATGGTTTCTCATGCATTCCTTAAATTCACACTTCCGTATCTCGCGAACGGATTGACGAACTCGAGAAATTCCTGTTGCATCTGAAAGTAGAATCTCCCCCGATCAAATGGTATGTGTATTTTTCCCCTAGGTATTTGTAGTTATTGGTTTCGAGTATCAGACTTGCGAAAATTTTGATGGTTTCTCAACCATTCCTTAACTTCCAACTCCCATATCTCGCGAACGGATTGACGAACTCGAGAAATACCTGTTGCATCTGAAAGTAGAAACTCGCCCGATGACAAAGATATGTGTGTTTTCCCCCTAGGCGTTTGTAGTTGTTGGTTTCGAGTATCAGACTTGCGAAAATTTTGATGCTTTCTCAACCATTCCTTAACTTCAAACTCCCATATCTCGCGAACGGATTGACGAACTCGAGAAATTCCTGTTGCATCTGAAAGTAGAAACTCGCCCGATTACAACGGCATGTGTATTTTTCCCCTAGGCCATTGTAGTTATTGGTTTCGATTATCAGACTTGCGAAAATTTTGATGGTTTCTCAACCATTCCTTAATTTTAAACTCCCATATCTCGCGAACGGATTGACGAACTCGAGAAATTCCTGTTGCATCTGAAAGTAGAAACTCGCCCGATTACAACGGCATGTGTATTTTTCCCCTAGGCCATAGTAGTTATTGATTTCAAGTATCAGACTTGCGAAAATTGTGAAGGTTTCTCAACCATTCCTTAACTTCAAACTCCCATATCTCGCGAACGGATTGACGAACTCGAGAAATTCCTGTTGCATGTGAAAGTAGAAAGTCGCCCGATTACAACGGTATGTGTATTTTTCTCCTAGGCCTTTGTAGTTATTGGTTTCAAGTATCAGACTTGCGAAAATTTTGATGGTTTCTCAACCATTCCTTATATTCACACTTCCATATCTCGCAAACGGATTGACGAACTCGAGAATTTCCTATTGCATCTGAAAGCAGAAACTCGACCGATTACAACGGTGTGTATACTTTTCCCCTAGGCCATTCCAGTTATTGGTTTCGTGTATCAGACTTGCGAAAATTTTGATGGTTTCTCATGCATTCCTTAACTTCACACTTCCGTATCTCGCGAACGGATTGACGAACTCGAGAAATTCCTGTTGCATCTGAAAGTAAAAATTCGCCCGATTACAATGATATGTGTACTTTTCCCCTAGGACATTCCAGTTATTGGTATCGTGTATCAGACTTGCGAAAATTTTGATGGTTTCTCATGCATTCCTTAACTTCACACTTCCGTATCTCGCGAACGGATTGACGAACTCGAGAATTTCCTATTGCATCGGAAAGCAGAAACTCGCCCGATTACAACGGTATGTGTATTTTTCCCCTAGGCCATTGCAGTTATTGGTTTCGAGTATCAGACTTGCGAAAATTTTGATGGTTTCTCAACCATTCCTTACTTTCACACTTCCATATCTCGCGAACGGATTGACGAACTCGAGAATTTCCTATTGCACCTGAAAGCAGAAACTCGCCCGATTACAACGGTGTGTGTACTTTTCCCCTAGGCCATTCCAGTTGTTGGTTTCGAGTATCAGACCAGCGAAAGTTTTGGTGGTTTCTCATGCATTCCTTAACTTCAAACTTCCATATCTCGCGAACGGATTGACGAACTCGAGAATTTCCTATTGCATCTGACAGCAGAAACTCGCCCGATTACAATGGTATGTGTATTTTTCCCCTAGGCATTTGTAGTTATTGGATTCGAGTATCAGACTTGCGAAAATTTTGATGATTTCTCAACCATTCCTTAACTTAAAACTCCCATATCGCGCGAACGGATTGACGAACTCGAGAAATTCCTGTTGCATGTGAAAGTAGAAAGTCGCCCGATTTCAACGGTGTGTATCTTTCCCCTAGGCCTTTGTAGTTATTGGTTTCGAGTATCAGACTTTCGAAAATTTTGATGGTTTCTCATGCATTCCTTAACTTCAAACTTCCATATCACGCGAACGGATTGACGAAATCGAGAATTTCCTATTGCATCTGAAAGCAGAAACTCGCCCGATTACAACGGTATGTGTATTTTTGCCTTAGGTCATAGTAGTTATTGGATTCGAGTATCATGCTTGCGAAAATTTTGATGATTTCTCAACCATTCCTTAACTTCAAACTGCCATATCTCGCGAACGCATTGACGAACTCGAGAAATTCCTGTTGCATGTGAAAGTAGAATCTCGCCCGATTACCATGGTATGTGTATTTTTCCCTTAGGCATTTGTGGTTATTGGTTTCGAGTATCAGACTTGCGAAAATTTTGATGGTTTCTCAAGCATTCCTTAACTCCAAACTTCCATATCTCGCGAACGGATTGACGAACTCGAGAATTTCCTATTGCATCTGAATGCAGAAACTCGCCCGATTACAACGGTATGTGTATTTTTGCCCTAGGCCATAGTAGTTGCTGGTTTCGAGTATCAGACCAGCGAAAATTTCGATGGTTTCTCATGCATTCCTTAACTTCACACTTCCGTATCTCGCGAACGGATTGACGAACTCGAGAATTTCCTATTGCATCGGAAAGCAGAAACTCGCCCGATTACAACGGTATGTGTATTTTTCCCCTAGGCCATTGCAGTTATTGGTTTCGAGTATCAGACTTGCGAACATTTTGATGGTTTCTCAACCATTCCTTAACTTCCAACTCCCATATCTCGCGAACGGATTGACGAACTCGAGAATTTCCTATTGCATCTGAAAGCAGAAACTCGTCCGATTACAACGGTATGTGTATTTTTCCCCTAGGCCTTAGTAGTTATTGATTTCAAGTATCAGATTTGCGAAAATTGTGAAGGTTTCTCAACCATTCCTTAACTTCAAACTCCCACATCTGGCGAACGGATTGACGAACTCGAGAATTTCCTATTGCATCTGACAGCAGAAACTCGCCCGATTACAATGGTATGTGTATTTTTCCCCTAGGCATTTGTAGTTATTGGATTCGAGTATCAGACTTGCGAAAATTTTGATGATTTCTCAACCATTCCTTAACTTAAAACTCCCATATCGCGCGAACGGATTGACGAACTCGAGAAATTCCTGTTGCATGTGAAAGTAGAAAGTCGCCCGATTTCAACGGTGTGTATCTTTCCCCTAGGCCTTTGTAGTTATTGGTTTCGAGTATCAGACTTTCGAAAATTTTGATGGTTTCTCATGCATTCCTTAACTTCAAACTTCCATATCACGCGAACGGATTGACGAAATCAAGAATTTCCTATTGCATCTGAAAGCAGAAACTCGCCCGATTACAACGGTATGTGTATTTTTGTCTTAGGTCATAGTAGTTATTGGATTCGAGTATCATGCTTGCGAAAATTTTGATGATTTCTCAACCATTCCTTAACTTCAAACTGCCATATCTCGCGAACGCATTGAGCAACTCGAGAAATTCCTGTTGCATGTGAAAGTAGAATCTCGCCCGATTACCATGGTATGTGTATTTTTCCCTTAGGCATTTGTGGTTATTGGTTTCGAGTATCAGACTTGCGAAAATTTTGATGATTTCTCAACCATTCCTTAACTTCAAACTGCCATACCTCGCGAACACATTGACGAACTCCAGAAATTCCTGTTGCATGTGAAAGTAGAATCTCGCCCGATTACAATGGTATGTGTACTTTTCCCCTAGGTCATTCCAGTTATTGGTTTCGAGTATCATACCAGCGAAAATTTTGATGGTTCCTCAACCATTCCTTAACTTCAAACTCCCATATCTCCCAAACGGATTGACGAACTCGAGAAATTCCTATTGCATCTGAAAGCAGAAACTCGCCCGATTACAACGGTGTGTGTACTTTTCCCCTAGGCCAGTCCAGTTGTTGGTTTCGAGTATCAGACCAGCGAAAATATTGATGATTTCTCAAGCATGCCTTAACTTCAAACTTCCATATCTCGCGAACGGATTGACGAACTCGAGAAATTCCTGTTGCATCTGAAAGTAGAATCTCCCCCGATCAAATGGTATGTGTATTTTTCCCCTAGGTATTTGTAGTTATTGGTTTCGATTATCAGACTCGCGAAAATTTTGATGGTTTCTCAACCATTCCTTATATTCACACTTCCATATCTCGCAAACGGATTGACGAACTCGAGAATATCCTATTGCATCTGAAAGCAGAAACTCGCCCGATTACAACGGTGTGTGTACTTTTCCCCTAGGCCAGTCCAGTTGTTGGATTCGAGTATCAGACCAGCGAAAATATTGATGGTTTCTCAAGCATGCCTTAACTTCAAACTTCCATATCTCGCGAACGGATTGACGAACTCGAGAAATTCCTGTTGCATCTGAAAGAAGAATCTCCCCCGATCAAATGGTATGTGTATTTTTCCCCTAGGTATTTGTAGTTATTGGTTTCGAGTATCAGACTTGCGAAAATTTTGATGGTTTCTCAACCATTCCTTAACTTCCAACTCCCATATCTCGCAAACGGATTGACGAACTCGAGAAATACCTGTTGCTCTGAAAGTAGAAACTCGCCCGATGACAAAGATATGTGTGTTTTCCCCCTAGGCGTTTGTAGTAATTGCTTTCGAGTATCAGACTTGCGAAAATTTTGATGGTTTCTCAACCATTCCTTATATTCACACTTCCATATCTCGCGAACGGATTGACGAACTCGAGAAATTCCTGTTGCATCTGAAAGAAGAATCTCCCCCGATCAAATGGTATGTGTATTTTTCCCCTAGGCATTTGTAGTTATTGGTTTCGAGTATCAGACTTGCGAAAATTTTGATGGTTTCTCAACCATTCCTTAATTTCCAACTCCCATATCTCGCGAACGGATTGAAGAACTCGAAAAATACCTGTTGCATCTGAAAGTAGAAACTCGCCCGATGACAAAGGTATGTGTGTTTTCCCCCTAGGCGTTTGTAGTTGTTGGTTTCGAGTATCAGACTTGCGAAAATTTTGATGGTTTCTCAAGCATTCCTTAACTTCAAACTTCCATATCTCGCGAACGGATTGACGAACTCGAGAATTTCCTATTGCATCTGAATGCAGAAACTCGCCCGATTACAACGGTATGTTTATTTTTGCCCTAGGCCATAGTAGTTGCTGGTTTCGAGTATCAGACCAGCGAAAATTTCGATGGTTTCTCATGCATTCCTTAACTTCAAACTTCCATATCTCGCGAACGGATTGACGATCTCGAGAATTTCCTATTGCATCTGACAGCAGAAACTCGCCCGATTACAACGGTATGTGTATTTTTGCCCTAGGCCATAGTAGTTATTGGATGCGAGTATCAGACTTGCGAAAATTTTGATGATTTCTCAACCATTCCTTAACTTCAAACTGCCATACCTCGCGAACACATTGACGAACTCCAGAAATTCCTGTTGCATGTGATAGTAAAATCTCGCCCGATTACAATGGTATGTGTACTTTTCCCCTAGGTCATTCCAGTTATTGGTTTCGAGTATCAGACCAGCGAAAATTTTGATGGTTCCTCAACCATTCCTTAACTTCAAACTCCCATATCTCCCAAACGGATTGACGAACTCGAGAAATTCCTATTGCATCTGAAAGCAGAAACTCGCCCGATTACAACGGTGTGTGTACTTTTCCCCTAGGCCAGTCCAGTTGTTGGTTTCGAGCATCAGACCAGCGAAAATTTCGATGGTTTCTCATGCATTCCTTAACTTCAAACTTCCATATCTCGCGAACGGATTGACGAACTCGAGAATTTCCTATTGCATCTGACAGCAGAAACTCGCCCGATTACAACGGTATGTGTATTTTTGCCCTAGGCCATAGTAGTTATTGGATGCGAGTATCAGACTTGCGAAAATTTTGATGATTTCTCAACCATTCCTTAACTTCAAACTGCCATACCTCGCGAACACATTGACGAACTCCAGAAATTCCTGTTGCATGTGAAAGTAGAATCTCGCCCGATTACAATGGTATGTGTACTTTTCCCCTAGGTCATTCCAGTTATTGGTTACGAGTATCAGACCAGCGAAAATTTTGATGGTTCCTCAAGCATTCCTTAACTTCAAACTCCCATATCTCCCAAACGGATTGACGAACTCGAGAAATTCCTATTGCATCTGAAAGAAGAAACTCGCCCGATTACAACGGTGTGTGTACTTTTCCCCTAGGCCTCCAGTTGTTGGTTTCGAGTATCAGACCAGCGAAAATATTGATGGTTTCTCAAGCATGCCTTAACTTCAAACTTCCATATCTCGCGAACGGATTGACGAACTCGAGAAATTCCTGTTGCATCTGAAAGTAGAATCTCCCCCGATCAAATGGTATGTGTATATTTCCCCTAGGTATTTGTAGTTATTGGTTTCGAGTATCAGACTTGCGAAAATTTTGATGGTTTCTCAAACATTCCTTAACTTCCAACTCCCATATCTCGCAAACGGATTGACGAACTCGAGAAATACCTGTTGCTCTGAAAGTAGAAACTCGCCCGATGACAAAGATATGTGTGTTTTCCCCCTAGGCGTTTGTAGTAATTGCTTTCGAGTATCAGACTTGCGAAAATTTTGATGGTTTCTCAACCATTCCTTATATTCACACTTCCATATCTCGCGAACGGATTGACGAACTCGAGAAATTCCTGTTGCATCTGAAAGAAGAATCTCCCCCGATCAAATGGTATGTGTATTTTTCCCCTAGGCATTTGTAGTTATTGGTTTCGAGTATCAGACTTGCGAAAATTTTGATGGTTTCTCAACCATTCCTTAATTTCCAACTCCCATATCTCGCGAACGGATTGAAGAACTCGAAAAATACCTGTTGCATCTGAAAGTAGCAACTCGCCCGATGACAAAGATATGTGTGTTTTCCCCCTAGGCGTTTGTAGTTGTTGGTTTCGAGTATCAGACTTGCGAAAATTTTGATGGTTTCTCAACCATTCCTTAACTTCAAATTCCCATATCCCGCGAACGGATTGACGAACTCGAGAAATTCCTTTTGCATGTGAAAGTAGAAAGTCGCCCGATTACAACGGTATGTGTATTTTTCCCCTAGGCCTTTGAAGTTATTGGTTTCGAGTATCAGACTTGCGAAAATTTTGATGGTTTCTCAACCATTCCTTATTTTCACACTTCCATATCTCGCGAACGGATTGACGAACTCGAGAATTTCCTGTTGCATCTGAAAGCAGAAACTCGCCCGATTACAGCGGTGTGTGTACTTTTCCCCTAGGCCATTGTAGTTATTGGTTTCGAGTATCAGACTTGCGAAAATTGTGATGGTTTCTCATCCATTCCTTAACTTCCAACTCCCATATCTCGCGAACGGATTAACGAACTCGAGAATTTCCTATTGCATCTGAAAGCAGAAACTCGCCCGATTACAACGGTATGTGTGTTTTTCCCCTAGGCCATAGTAGTTATTGATTTCAAGTATCAGACCTGCGAAAATTGTGATGGTTTCTCAACCATTCCTTAACTTCAAACTCCCATATCTCGCGAACGGATTGACGAACTCGAGAAGTTCCTGTTGCATCTGAAAGTAGAAACTCGCCCGATTACAAAGATATGTGTGTTTTCCCCCTAGGCCTTTGTAGTTGTTGGTTTCGAGTATCAGACTTGCGAAAATTTTGATGGTTTCTCAAACATTCCTTAACTTCAGACTCCCATTTCTCGCGAACGGATTGACGAACTCGAGAAATTCCTGTTGCATCTGAAAGAAGAATCTCCCCCGATCAAATGGTATGTGTATTTTTCCCCTAGGCATTTGTAGTTATTGGTTTCGAGTATCAGACTTGCGAAAATTTTGATGGTTTCTCAACCATTCCTTAATTTCCAACTCCCATATCTCGCGAACGGATTGAAGAACTCGAAAAATACCTGTTGCATCTGAAAGTAGCAACTCGCCCGATGACAAAGATATGTGTGTTTTCCCCCTAGGCGTTTGTAGTTGTTGGTTTCGAGTATCAGACTTGCGAAAATTTTGATGGTTTCTCAACCATTCCTTGACTTCAGACTCCCATATCTCGCGAACGGATTGACGAACTCGAGAAATTCCTGTTGGATGTGAAAATAGAAAGTCGCCCGATTACAACGGTATGTGTATTCTTCCCCTAGGCCTTTCAAGTTATTGGTTTCGAGTATCAGACTTGCGAAAATTTTGATGGTTTCTCAACCATTCCTTATTTTCACACTTCCATATCTCGCGAACGGATTGACGAACTCGAGAATTTCCTGTTTCATCTGAAAGCAGAAAGTCGCCCGATTACAACGGTGTGTGTACTTTTCCCCTAGGCCATTCCAGTTGTTGGTTTCGAGTATCACACCAGCGAAAATTTTGATGGTTTCTCATGCATTCCTTAACTTCACACTTCCATATCTCGCGAACGGATTGACGAACTCGAGAATTTCCTATTGCATCTGAAAGCAGAAACTCGCCCGATTACAACGGTATGTGAATTTTTCCCCTAGGCCATTGTAGTCATTGGTTTCGAGTATCAGACTTGCGAAAATTTTGATGGTTTCTCATCCATTCCTTAACTTCCAACTCCCATATCTCGCGAACGGATTGACGAACTCGAGAATTTCCTATTGCATCTGAAAGCAGAAACTCGCCCGATTACAACGGTATGTGTATTTTTCCCCTAGGCAATAGTAGTTGTTGGTTTCGAGTATCAGACCAGCGAAAATTTTTATGGTTTCTCATGCATTCCTTAACTTCAAACTTCCATATCTCGCGAACGGATTGACGAACTCGAGAATTTCCTATTGCATCTGAAAGCAGAAACTCGCCCGATTACAACGGTGTGTGTACTTTTACCCTAGGCCATTCCAGTTGTTGGTTTCGAGTATCAGATCAGCGAAAATTTTGATGGTTTCTCAAGCATTCCTTAACTTCAAACTTCCATATCTCGCGAACGGATTGACGAACTCGAGAATTTCCTATTGCATCTGAATGCAGAATCTCGCCCGATTACAACGGTATGTGTACTTTTGCCCTAGGCCATAGTAGTTGTTGGTTTCGAGTATCAGACCAGCGAAAATTTTGATGGTTTCTCATGCATTCCTTAACTTCAAACTCCCATATCTCGCGAACGGATTGACGAACTCGAGAAATTCCTGTTGCATGTGAAAGTAGAAAGTCGCCCGATTATAACAGTATGTGTATTTTTCCCCTAGGCCTTTGAAGTTATTGGTTTCGAGTATCAGACTTGCGAAAATTTTGATGGTTTCTCAACCATTCCTTAACTTCAAACTCCCATATCTCGCGAACGGATTGACGAACTCGAGAAATTCCTGTTGCATCTGAAAGTAGAAAGTCGCCCGATTACAACGGTATGTGTATTTCTCCCCTAGGCCTTTGAAGTTATTGGTTTCGAGTATCAGACTTGCGAAAATTTTGATGGTTTCTCAACCATTCCTTAACTTCAAACTCCCATATCTCGCGAACGGATTGACGAACTCGAGAAATTCCTGTTGCATCTGAAAGTAGAAAGTCGCCCGATTACAACAGTATGTGTATTTTTCCCCTAGGCCTTTGAAGTTATTGGTTTCGAGTATCAGACTTGCGAAAATTTTGATGATTTCTCATGCATTCCTTAACTTCAAACTTCCATATCACGCGAACGGATTGACGAACTCAAGAATTTCCTATTGCATCTGAAAGCAGAAACTCGCCCGATTACAACGGTATGTGTATTTTTGCCTTAGGCCATAGTAGTTATTGGATTCGAGTATCAGACTTGCGAAAATTTTGATGGTTTCTCAACCATTCCTTAACTTCAAACTCCCATATCTCGCGAACGGATAGACGAACTCGAGAAATTCCTGTTGCAACTGAAAGTAGAAACTAGCCCGATTACAACGGTATGTGTATTTTTCCCCTAGGCCATTGTAGTTATCGGATTCGTGTATCAGACTTGCGAAAATTTTGATGGTTTCTCAACCATTCCTTAAATTAAAACTCCCATATCTCGCGAACGGATTGACGAACTCGAGAAATTCCTGTTGCATGTGAAAGTAGAAAGTCGCCCGATTTCAACGGTATGTGTATCTTTCCCCTAGGCCTTTCCAGTTGTTGGTTTCGAGTATCACATCAGCGAAAATTTTGATGGTTTCTCAAGCATTCCTTAACTTCAAACTTCCATATCTCGCGAACGGATTGACGAACTCGAGAATTTCCTGTTGCATCTGAATGCAGAAACTCGCCCGATTACAACGGTCTGTGTACTTTTGCCCTAGGCCATATTAGTTGTTGGTTTCGAGTATCAGACTTGCGAAAATTTTGATGGTTTCTCAACCATTCCTTGACCTCAAACTCCCATTTCTCGCGAACGGATTGACGAACTCGAGAAATTCCTGTTGCATCTGAAAGTAGAAACTCGACCGATTACAATGGTACGTGTACTTTTCCCCTAGGCCATTCCAGTTATTGGTTTCGAGTATCAGACCAGCGAAAATTTTGATGGTTTCTCAACCATTCCTTAACTTCAAACTGCCATATCTCGCGAACGCATTGACGAACTCGAGAAATTCCTGTTGCATCCGAAAGTAGAATCTCCCCCGATCAAATGGTATGTGTATTTTTCCCCTAGGCATTTGTCGTTATTGGTTTCGAGTATCAGACTTGCGAAAATTTTGATGGTTTCTCAACCATTCCTTAACTTCCAACTCCCATATCTCGCGAACGGATTGACGAACTCGAGAAATTCCTGTTGCATCCGAAAGTAGAATCTCCCCCGATCAAATGGTATGTGTATTTTTCCCCTAGGCATTTGTAGTTATTGGTTTCGAGTATCAGACTTGCGAAAATTTTGATGGTTTCTCAACCATTCCTTAACTTCCAACTCCCATATCTCGCGAACGGATTGACGAACTCGAGAAATTCCTGTTGCATCTGAAAGTAGAAACTCGCCCGATGACAAAGATATGTGTGTTTTCCCCCTAGGCGTTTGTAGTTGTTGGTTTCGAGTATCAGACTCGCAAAAATTTTGATGGTTTCTCAACCATTCCTTATCTTCAAACTCCCATATCTCGCGAACGGATTGACGAACTCGAGAACTTCCTATTGCATCTGAAAGCAGAAACTCGCCCGATTACAACGGTGTGTGTACTTTTCCCCTAGGCCATTCCAGTTGTTGGTTTCGACTATCAGACCAGCGAAAATTTTGATGGTTTCTCATGCATTCCTTAACTTCAAACTTCCATATCTCGCGAACGGATTGACGAACTCGAGAATTTCCTATTGCATCTGACAGAAGAAACTCGCCCGATTACAACGATATGTGTATTTTTGCCCTAGGCCATAGTAGTTATTGGATGCGAGTATCAGACTTGCGAAAATTTTGATGATTTCTCAACCATTCCTTAACTTCAAAATGCCATACCTCGCGAACGCATAGACGAACTCCAGAAATTCCTGTTGCATGTGAAAATAGAATCTCGCCCGATTACAATGGTATGTGTATTTTTCCCCTAGGCATTTGTAGTTGTTGGTTTCGAGTATCAGACTTGCGAAAATTTTGATGGTTTCTCAACCATTCCTTAACTTCAAACTCCCATATCTCGCGAACGGATTGACGAACTCGAGAAATTCCTGTTGCATCTGAAAGTAGAAACTCGCCCGATTACAACGGCATGTGTATTTTTCCCCTAGGCCATTGTAGTTATTGGTTTCGAGTATCAGACTTGCGAAAATTTTGCTGGTTTCTCAACCATTCCTTGAGCTCAAACTCCCATTTCTCGCGAACGGATTGACGAACTCGAGAAATTCCTGTTGCATCTGAAAGTAGAAACTCGACCGATTACAATGGTACGTGTACTTTTCCCCTAGGCCATTCCAGTTATTGGTTTCGAGTATCAGACCAGCGAAAATTTTGATGATTTCTCAAGCATTCCTTAACTTCAAACTTCCATATCTCGCGAACGGATTGACGAACTCGAGAATTTCCTATTACATCTGAATGCAGAAACTCGCCCGATTACAACGGTATGTGTACTTTTGCCCTAGGCCATAGTAGTTATTGATTTCAAGTATCAGACTTGCGAAAATTGTGATGGTTTCTCAACCATTCCTTAACTTCAAACTCCCATATCTCGCGAACGGATTGACGAACTCGAGAAATTCCTGTTGCATGTGAAAATAGAATCTCGCCCGATTACAATGGTATGTGTATTTTTCCCCTAGGCATTTGTAGTTGTTGGTTTCGAGTATCAGACTTGCGAAAATTTTGATGGTTTCTCAACCATTCCTTAACTTCAAACTCCCATATCTCGCGAACGGATTGACGAACTCGAGAAATTCCTGTTGCATCTGAAAGTAGAAACTCGCCCGATTACAACGGCATGTGTATTTTTCCCCTAGGCCTTTGTAGTTATTGGTTTCGAGTATCAGATTTGCGAAAATTTTGATGGTTTCTCAACCATTCCTTATTTTCACACTTCCATATCTCGCGAACGGATTGACGAACTCGAGAATTTCCTGTTGCATCTGAAAGCAGAAACTCGCTCGATTACAACGGTGTGTGTATTTTTCCTCTAGGCCATTCCAGTTGTTGGTTTCGAGTATCAGACCAGCGAAAATTTTGATGGTTTCTCATCCATTCCTTAACTCCCAACTCCCATATCTCGCGAACGGATTGACGAACTCGAGAATTTCCTATTGCATCTGAAAGCAGAAACTCGCCCGATTACAACGGTATGTGTATTTTTCCCCTAGGCCATAGTAGTTATTGATTTCAAGTATCAGACTTGCGAAAATTGTGATGGTTTCTCAACCATTCCTTAACTTCAAACTCCCATATCTCGCGAACGGATTGACGAACTCGAGAAATTCCTGTTGCATCTGAAAGTAGAAACTCGCCCGATTACAAAGATATGTGTGTTTTCCCCCTAGGCCTTTGTAGTTGTTGGTTTCGAGTATCAGACCAGCGAAAATTTTGATTGTTTCTCAACCATTCCTTAACTTCAAACTCCCATATCCCGCGAACGGATTGACGAACTCGTGAAATTCCTGTTGCATGTGAAAGTAGAAAGTCGCCCGATTACAACGGTATGTGTATTTTTCTCCTAGGCCTTTGTAGTTATTGGTTTCGAGTATCAGACTTGCGAAAATTTTGATGGTTTCTCAACCATTCCTTATATTCACACTTCCATATCTCGCAAACGGATTGACGAACTCGAGAATTTCCTGTTGCATCTGAAAGTAGAAACTCGCCCGATTACAACGGCATGTGTATTTTTCCCCTAGGCCATTGTAGATATTGGTTTCGAGTATCAGACTTGCGAAAATTTTGCTGGTTTCTCAACCATTCCTTGACCTCAAACTCCCATTTCTCGCGAACGGATTGACGAACTCGAGAAATTCCTGTTGCATCTGAAAGTAGAAACTCGACCGATTACAATGGTACGTGTACTTTTCCCCTAGGCCATTCCAGTTATTCGTTTCGAGTATCAGACCAGCGAAAATTTTGATGATTTCTCAAGCATTCCTTAACTTCAAACTTCCATATCTCGCGAACGGATTGACGAACTCGAGAATTTCCTATTACATCTGAATGCAGAAACTCGCCCGATTACAACGGTATGTGTACTTTTGCCCTAGGCCATAGTAGTTGTTGGTTTCGAGTAACAGACTTGCGAAAATTGTGATGGTTTCTCAACCATTCCTTAACTTCAAACTCCCAAATCTCGCGAACGGATTGACGAACTCGAGAAATTCCTGTTGCATCTGAAAGTAGAAACTCGCCCGATGACAAAGATATGTGTGTCTTCCCCCTAGGCGTTTGTAGTTGTTGGTTTCGAGTATCAGACTTGCGAAAATTTTGATGGTTTCTCAACCATTCCTTAACTTCAAACTCCCATATCTCGCGAACGGATTGACGAACTCGAGAACTTCCTATTGCATCTGAATGCAGAAACTCGCCCGATTACAACGGTGTGTGTACTTTTCCCCTAGGCCATTCCAGTTGTTGGTTTCGAGTATCAGATCAGCGAAAATTTTGACGGTTTCTCAAGCATTCCTTAACTTCAAACTTCCATATCTCGCGAACGGATTGACGAACTCGAGAATTTCCTATTGCATCTGAATGCAGAAACTCGCCCGATTACAACGGTATGTGTACTTTTGCCCTAGGCCATAGTAGTTGTTGGTTTCGAGTATCAGACCATCGAAAATTTTTATGGTTTCTCATGCATTCCTTAACTTCAAACTTCCATATCTCGCGAACGGATTGACGAACTCGAGAATTTCCTATTGCATCTGACAGCAGAAACTCGCACGATTACAACGGTATGTGTATTTTTGCCCTAGGCCATAGTAGTTATTGGATGCGAGTATCTGACTTGCGAAAATTTTGATGATTTCTCAACCATTCCTTAACTTCAAACTCCCATATCTCGCGAACGGATTGACGAACTCGAGAATTTCCTGTTGCATCTGAAAGCAGAAACTCGCTCGATTACAACGGTGTGTGTACTTTTCCTCTAGCCCATTCCAGTTGTTGGTTTCGAGTATCAGACCAGCGAAAATTTTGATGGTTTCTCATCCATTCCTTAACTTCCAACTCCCATATCTCGCGAACGGATTGACGAACTCGAGAATTTCCTATTGCATCTGAAAGCAGAAACTCGCCCGATTACAACGGTATGTGTATTTTTCCCCTAGGCCATAGTAGTTATTGATTTCAAGTATCAGACTTGCGAAAATTGTGATGGTTTCTCAACCATTCCTTAACTTCAAACTCCCATATCTCGCGAACGGATTGACGAACTCGAGAAATTACTGTTGCATCTGAAAGTAGAAACTCGCCCGATTACAAAGATATGTGTGTTTTCCCCCTAGGCCTTTGTAGTTGTTGGTTTCGAGTATCAGACCAGCGAAAATTTTGATTGTTTCTCAACCATTCCTTAACTTCAAACTCCCATATCCCGCGAACGGATTGACGAACTCGAGAAATTCCTGTTGCATCTGAAAGTAGAAACTCGCCCGATTACAACGGCATGTGTATTTTTCCCCTAGGCCATTGTAGTTATTGGTTTCGAGTATCAGACTTGCGAAAATTTTGCTGGTTTCTCAACCATTCCTTGACCTCAAACTCCCATTTCTCGCGAACGGATTGACGAACTCGAGAAATTCCTGTTGCATCTGAAAGTAGAAACTCGACCGATTACAATGGTACGTGTACTTTTCCCCTAGGCCATTCCAGTTATTGGTTTCGAGTATCAGACCAGCGAAAATTTTGATGATTTCTCAAGCATTCCTTAACTTCAAACTTCCATATCTCGCGAACGGATTGACGAACTCGAGAATTTCCTATTACATCTGAATGCAGAAACTCGCCCGATTACAACGGTATGTGTACTTTTGCCCTAGGCCATAGTAGTTGTTGCTTTCGAGTATCAGACCATCGAAAATTTTTATGGTTTCTCGTGCATTCCTTAACTTCAAACTTCCATATCTCGCGAACGGATTGACGAACTCGAGAATTTCCTATTGCATCTGAAAGCAGAAACTCGCCCGATTACAACGGTATGTGTATTTTTCCCCTAGGCCATAGTAGTTATTGATTTCAAGTATCAGACTTGCGAAAATTGTGATGGTTTCTCAACCATTCCTTAACTTCAAACTCCCATATCTCGCGAACGGATTGACGAACTCGAGAAATTCCTGTTGCATCTGAAAGTAGAAACTCGCCCGATTACAAAGATATGTGTGTTTTCCCCCTAGGCCTTTGTAGTTGTTGGTTTCGAGTATCAGACCAGCGAAAATTTTGATTGTTTCTCAACCATTCCTTAACTTCAAACTCCCATATCCCGCGAACGGATTGACGAACTCGAGAATTTCCTGTTGCATCTGAAAGTAGAAACTCGCCCGATTACAACGGCATGTGTATTTTTCCCCTAGGCCATTGTAGATATTGGTTTCGAGTATCAGACTTGCGAAAATTTTGCTGGTTTCTCAACCATTCCTTGACCTCAAACTCCCATTTCTCGCGAACGGATTGACGAACTCGAGAAATTCCTGTTGCATCTGAAAGTAGAAACTCGACCGATTACAATGGTACGTGTACTTTTCCCCTAGGCCATTCCAGTTATTCGTTTCGAGTATCAGACCAGCGAAAATTTTGATGATTTCTCAAGCATTCCTTAACTTCAAACTTCCATATCTCGCGAACGGATTGACGAACTCGAGAATTTCCTATTACATCTGAATGCAGAAACTCGCCCGATTACAACGGTATGTGTACTTTTGCCCTAGGCCATAGTAGTTGTTGGTTTCGAGTAACAGACTTGCGAAAATTGTGATGGTTTCTCAACCATTCCTTAACTTCAAACTCCCAAATCTCGCGAACGGATTGACGAACTCGAGAAATTCCTGTTGCATCTGAAAGTAGAAACTCGCCCGATGACAAAGATATGTGTGTCTTCCCCCTAGGCGTTTGTAGTTGTTGGTTTCGAGTATCAGACTTGCGAAAATTTTGATGGTTTCTCAACCATTCCTTAACTTCAAACTCCCATATCTCGCGAACGGATTGACGAACTCGAGAACTTCCTATTGCATCTGAATGCAGAAACTCGCCCGATTACAACGGTGTGTGTACTTTTCCCCTAGGCCATTCCAGTTGTTGGTTTCGAGTATCAGATCAGCGAAAATTTTGATGGTTTCTCAAGCATTCCTTAACTTCAAACTTCCATATCTCGCGAACGGATTGACGAACTCGAGAATTTCCTATTGCATCTGAATGCAGAAACTCGCCCGATTACAACGGTATGTGTACTTTTGCCCTAGGCCATAGTAGTTGTTGGTTTCGAGTATCAGACCATCGAAAATTTTTATGGTTTCTCATGCATTCCTTAACTTCAAACTTCCATATCTCGCGAACGGATTGACGAACTCGAGAATTTCCTATTGCATCTGACAGCAGAAACTCGCACGATTACAACGGTATGTGTATTTTTGCCCTAGGCCATAGTAGTTATTGGATGCGAGTATCAGACTTGCGAAAATTTTGATGATTTCTCAACCATTCCTTAACTTCAAACTCCCATATCTCGCGAACGGATTGACGAACTCGAGAATTTCCTGTTGCATCTGAAAGCAGAAACTCGCTCGATTACAACGGTGTGTGTACTTTTCCTCTAGGCCATTCCAGTTGTTGGTTTCGAGTATCAGACCAGCGAAAATTTTGATGGTTTCTCATCCATTCCTTAACTTCCAACTCCCATATCTCGCGAACGGATTGACGAACTCGAGAATTTCCTATTGCATCTGAAAGCAGAAACTCGCCCGATTACAACGGTATGTGTATTTTTCCCCTAGGCCATAGTAGTTATTGATTTCAAGTATCAGACTTGCGAAAATTGTGATGGTTTCTCAACCATTCCTTAACTTCAAACTCCCATATCTCGCGAACGGATTGACGAACTCGAGAAATTCCTGTTGCATCTGAAAGTAGAAACTCGCCCGATTACAAAGATATGTGTGTTTTCCCCCTAGGCCTTTGTAGTTGTTGGTTTCGAGTATCAGACCAGCGAAAATTTTGATTGTTTCTCAACCATTCCTTAACTTCAAACTCCCATATCCCGCGAACGGATTGACGAACTCGAGAAATTCCTGTTGCATCTGAAAGTAGAAACTCGCCCGATTACAACGGCATGTGTATTTTTCCCCTAGGCCATTGTAGTTATTGGTTTCGAGTATCAGACTTGCGAAAATTTTGCTGGTTTCTCAACCATTCCTTGACCCCAAACTCCCATTTCTCGCGAACGGATTGACGAACTCGAGAAATTCCTGTTGCATCTGAAAGTAGAAACTCGACCGATTACAATGGTACGTGTACTTTTCCCCTAGGCCATTCCAGTTATTGGTTTCGAGTATCAGACCAGCGAAAATTTTGATGATTTCTCAAGCATTCCTTAACTTCAAACTTCCATATCTCGCGAACGGATTGACGAACTCGAGAATTTCCTATTACATCTGAATGCAGAAACTCGCCCGATTACAACGGTATGTGTACTTTTGCCCTAGGCCATAGTAGTTGTTGCTTTCGAGTATCAGACCATCGAAAAATTTTATGGTTTCTCGTGCATTCCTTAACTTCAAACTTCCATATCTCGCGAACGGATTGACGAACTCGAGAATTTCCTATTGCATCTGACAGCAGGAACTCGCACGATTACAAAGGTATGTGTATTTTTGCCCTAGGCCATAGTAGTTATTGGATGCGAGTATCAGACTTGCGAAAATTTTGATGATTTCTCAACCATTCCTTAACTTCAAACTCCCATATCTCGCGAACGGATTGACGAACTCGAGAAATTCCTGTTGCATCTGAAAGTAGAAACTCGCCCGATTACAACGGCATGTGTATTTTTCCCCTAGGCCATTGTAGTTATTGGTTTCGAGTATCAGATTTGCGAAAATTTTGATGGTTTCTCAACCATTCCTTATTTTCACACTTCCATATCTCGCGAACGGATTGACGAACTCGAGAATTTCCTGTTGCATCTGAAAGCAGAAACTCGCTCGATTACAACGGTGTGTGTACTTTTCCTCTAGGCCATTCCAGTTGTTGGTTTCGAGTATCAGACCAGCGAAAATTTTGATGGTTTCTCATCCATTCCTTAACTTCCAACTCCCATATCTCGCGAACGGATTGACGAACTCGAGAATTTCCTATTGCATCTGAAAGCAGAAACTTGCCCGATTACAACGGTATGTGTATTTTTCCCCTAGGCCATAGTAGTTATTGATTTCAAGTATCAGACTTGCGAAAATTGTGATGGTTTCTCAACCATTCCTTAACTTCAAACTCCCATATCTCGCGAACGGATTGACGAACTCGAGAAATTCCTGTTGCATCTGAAAGTAGAAACTCGCCCGATTACAAAGATATGTGTGTTTTCCCCCTAGGCCTTTGTAGTTGTTGGTTTCGAGTATCAGACCAGCGAAAATTTTGATTGTTTCTCAACCATTCCTTAACTTCAAACTCCCATATGCCGCGAACGGATTGACGAACTCGAGAAATTCCTGTTGCATCTGAAAGTAGAAACTCGCCCGATTACACCGGAATGTGTATTTTTCCCCTAGGCCATTGTAGTTATTGGTTTCGAGTATCAGACTTGCGAAAATTTTGCTGGTTTCTCAACCATTCCTTGACCTCAAACTCCCATTTCTCGCGAACGGATTGACGAACTCGAGAAATTCCTGTTGCATCTGAAAGTAGAAACTCGACCGATTACAATGGTACGTGTACTTTTCCCCTAGGCCATTCCAGTTATTGGTTTCGAGTATCAGACCAGCGAAAATTTTGATGATTTCTCAAGCATTCCTTAACTTCAAACTTCCATATCTCGCGAACGGATTGACGAACTCGAGAATTTCCTATTACATCTGAATGCAGAAACTCGCCCGTTTACAACGGTATGTGTACTTTTGCCCTAGGCCATAGTAGTTGTTGCTTTCGAGTATCAGACCATCGAAAATTTTTATGGTTTCTCGTGCATTCCTTAACTTCAAACTTCCATATCTCGCGAACGGATTGACGAACTCGAGAATTTCCTATTGCATCTGACAGCAGGAACTCGCACGATTACAAAGGTATGTGTATTTTTGCCCTAGGCCATAGTAGTTATTGGATGCGAGTATCAGACTTGCGAAAATTTTGATGATTTCTCAACCATTCCTTAACTTCAAACTCCCATATCTCGCGAACGGATTGACGAACTCGAGAAATTCCTGTTGCATCTGAAAGTAGAAACTCGCCCGATTACAACGGCATGTGTATTTTTCCCCTAGGCCATTGTAGTTATTGGTTTCGAGTATCAGATTTGCGAAAATTTTGATGGTTTCTCAACCATTCCTTATTTTCACACTTCCATATCTCGCGAACGGATTGACGAACTCGAGAATTTCCTGTTGCATCTGAAAGCAGAAACTCGCTCGATTACAACGGTGTGTGTACTTTTCCTCTAGGCCATTCCAGTTGTTGGTTTCGAGTATCAGACCAGCGAAAATTTTGATGGTTTCTCATCCATTCCTTAACTTCCAACTCCCATATCTCGCGAACGGATTGACGAACTCGAGAATTTCCTATTGCATCTGAAAGCAGAAACTTGCCCGATTACAACGGTGTGTGTATTTTTCCCCTAGGCCATAGTAGTTATTGATTTCAACTATCAGACTTGCGAAAATTGTGATGGTTTCTCAACCATTCCTTAACTTCAAACTCCCATATCTCGCGAACGGATTGACGAACTCGAGAAATTCCTGTTGCATCTGAAAGTAGAAACTCGCCCGATTACAAAGATATGTGTATTTTTCTCCTAGGCCTTTGTAGTTATTGGTTTCGAGTATCAGACTTGCGAAAATTTTGATGGTTTCTCAACCATTCCTTATATTCACACTTCCATATCTCGCAAACGGATTGACGAACTCGAGAATTTCCTGTTGCATCTGAAAGTAGAAACTCGCCCGATTACAACGGCATGTGTATTTTTCCCCTAGGCCATTGTAGTTATTGGTTTCGAGTATCAGACTTGCGAAAATTTTGCTGGTTTCTCAACCATTCCTTGACCTCAAACTCCCATTTCTCGCGAACGGATTGACGAACTCGAGAAATTCCTGTTGCATCTGAAAGTAGAAACTCGACCGATTACAATGGTACGTGTACTTTTCCCCTAGGCCATTCCAGTTATTGGTTTCGAGTATCAGACCAGCGAAAATTTTGATGATTTCTCAAGCATTCCTTAACTTCAAACTTCCATATCTCGCGAACGGATTGACGAACTCGAGAATTTCCTATTACATCTGAATGCAGAAACTCGCCCGATTACA
This sequence comes from Ptiloglossa arizonensis, assembly GCF_051014685.1. Taxonomy (NCBI): domain Eukaryota; kingdom Metazoa; phylum Arthropoda; class Insecta; order Hymenoptera; family Colletidae; genus Ptiloglossa; species Ptiloglossa arizonensis. The sequence continues at coordinate 605,976 of NW_027478396.1, forward strand.
ACGGTATGTGTACTTTTGCCCTAGGCCATAGTAGTTGTTGGTTTCGAGTAACAGACTTGCGAAAATTGTGATGGTTTCTCAACCATTCCTTAACTTCAAACTCCCAAATCTCGCGAACGGATTGACGAACTCGAGAAATTCCTGTTGCATCTGAAAGTAGAAACTCGCCCGATGACAAAGATATGTGTGTCTTCCCCCTAGGCGTTTGTAGTTGTTGGTTTCGAGTATCAGACTTGCGAAAATTTTGATGGTTTCTCAACCATTCCTTATATTCACACTTCCATATCTCGCAAACGGATTGACGAACTCGAGAAATTCCTGTTGCATGTGAAAGTAGAAAGTCGCCCGATTACAACGGTATGTGTATTTTTCTCCTAGGCCTTTGTAGTTATTGGTTTCGAGTATCAGACTTGCGAAAATTTTGATGATTTCTCAACCATTCCTTAACTTCAAACTCCCATATCTCGCGAACGGATTGACGAACTCGAGAAATTCCTGTTGCATCTGAAAGTAGAAACTCGCCCGATTAGAACGGTATGTGAATTTTTCCCCTAGGCCATTGTAGTTATTGGATTCGAGTATCAGACTTGCGAAAATTTTGATGGTTTCTCAACCATTCCTTAACTTCAAACTTCCATATCTCGCGAACGGATTGACGAACTCAAGAATTTCCTATTGCATCTGAATGCAGAAACTCGCCCGATTACAACGGTATGTGTATTTTTGCCCTAGGCCATAGTAGTTGTTGGTTTCGAGTATCAGACCAGCGAAAATTTTGATGGTTTCTCATGCATTCCTTAATTTCAAACTTCCATATCTCGCGAACGGATTGACGAACTCTAGAATTTCCTATTGCATCTGACAGCAGAAACTCGCCCGATTACAATGGTATGTGTATGTTTCCCCTAGGCATTTGTAGTTATTGGTTTCAAGTATCAGACTTGCGAAAATTTTGATGGTTTCTCAACCATTCCTTATATTCACACTTCCATATCTCGCGAACGGATTGACGAACTCGAGAAATTCCTGTTGCATCTGAAAGTAGAAACTCGCCCGATTAGAACGGTATGTGAATTTTTCCCCTAGGCCATTGTAGTTATTGGATTCGAGTATCAGACTTGCGAAAATTTTGATGGTTTCTCAACCATTCCTTAACTTCAAACTCCGATATCTCGCGAACGGATTGACGAACTCGAGAAATTCCTGTTGCATCTGAAAGTAGAAACTCGCCCGATTACAACGGTATGTGAATTTTTCCCCTAGGCCATTGTAGTTATTGGATTCGAGTATCAGACTTGCGAAAATGTTGATGATTTCTCAACCATTCCTTAACTTCAAAGTCCCATATCTCGCGGACGGATTGACGAACTCGAGAAATTCCTGTTGCATGTGAAAGTAGAATGTCGCCCGATTACAACGGTATGTGTATTTTTCCCCTAGGCCTTTGAAGTTATTGGTTTCGAGTATCAGACTTGCGAAAATTTTGACGGTTTCTCAACCATTCCTTAACTTCAAACTCCCATATCTCGCGAACGGATTGACGAACTCGAGAATTTCCTATTGCATCTGATAGCCGAAACTCGCCCGATTACAACGGTATGTGTATTTTTGCCTTAGGCCATAGTAGTTATTGTATTCGAGTATCAGACTTGCGAAAATTTTGATGATTTCTCAACCATTCCTTAACTTCAAACTGCCATATCTCGCGAACGCATTGACGAACTCGAGAAATTCCTGTTGCATGTGAAAGTAGAATCTCGCCCGATTAGAATGGTATGTGTATTTTTCCCGTAGGCATTTGTGGTTATTGGTATCGAGTATCAGGCTTGCGAAAATTTTGATGGTTTCTCAACCATTCCTTAACTTCAAACTCCCATATCCCGCGAACGGATTGACGAACTCGAGAAATTCCTGTTGCATGTGAAAGTAGAAAGTCGCCCGATTTCAACGGTATGTGTATCTTTCCCCTAGGCCTTTGTAGTTATTGGTTTCGAGTATCATACTTGCGAAAATTTTGATGGTTTCTCATGCATTCCTTAACTTCAAACTTCCATATCCCGCGAACGGATTGACGAACTCGAGAAATTCCGGTTGCATGTGAAAGTAGAAGGTCGCCCGATTACAACGGTATGTGTATTTTTCCCCTAGGCCTTTGAAGTTATTGGTTTCGAGTATCAGACTTGCGAAAATTTTGATGGTTTCTCAACCATTCCTTATCTTCACACTTCCATATCTCGCGAACGGATTGACGAACTCGAGAATTTCCTATTGCATCTGAAAGCACAAACTCGCCCGATTACAACGGTGTGTGTACTTTTCCCCTAGGCCATTCCAGTTGTTGGTTTGGAGTATCAGACTTGCGAAAATTTTGATGGTTTCTCATGCATTCCTTAACTTCACACTTCCATATCTCGCGAACGGATTGACGAACTCGAGAATTTCCGATTGCATCTGGAAGCAGAAACTCGTCCGATTACAAAGGTATGTGTATTTCCACCCTAGGCCATTGTAGTTATTGGTTTCGAGTATCACACTTGCGAAAATTTTGATGGTTTCTCAACCATTCCTTAACTTCAAACTCCCATATCTCGCGAACGGATTGACGAACTCGAGAAATTCCTGTTGCATGTGAAAGTAGAAAGTCGCCCGATTTCAACGGTATGTGTATCTTTCCCCTAGGCCTTTGTAGTTATTGGTATCGAGTATCATACTTGCGAAAATTTTGATGGTTTCACAACCATTCCTTATTTTCACACTTCCATATCTCCTGAACGGATTGAGGAACTCGAGAATTTCCTATTGCATCTGAAAGCAGAAACTCGCCCGATTACAACGGTGTGTGTACTTTTCCCCTAGGCCATTCCAGTTGTTGGTTTCGAGTATCAGACCAGCGAAAATTTTGATGGTTTCTCAAGCATTCCTTAACTTCAAACTTCCATGTCTCGCGAACGGATTGACGAACTCGAGAGTTTCCTATTGCATCTGAATGCAGACACTCGCCCGATTACAACGGTATGTGTATTTTTGCCCTAGGCCATAGTAGTTGTTGGTTTCGAGTATCAGACCAGCGAAAATTTTGATGGTTTCTCATGCATTCCTTAACTTCAAACTTCCATATCTCGCGAACGGATTGACGAACTCGAGAATTTCCTATTGCATCTGACAGCAGAAACTCGACCGATTACAATGGTATGTGTATTTTTCCCCTAGGCATTTGTAGTTATTGGTTTCGAGTATCAGACTTGCGAAAATTTTGATGGTTTCTCAACCATTTATTAACTTCAAACTCCCATATCTCGCGAACGGATTGAGGAACTCGAGAAATTCCTGTTGCATGTGAAAGTAGAATCTCGCCCGATTAGAATGGTATGTGTATTTTTCCCGTAGGCATTTGTGGTTATTGGTATCGAGTATCAGGCTTGCGAAAATTTTGATGGTTTCTCAACCATTCCTTAACTTCAAACTCCCAAATCTCGCGAACGGATTGACGAACTCGAGAAATTCCTGTTGCATCTGAAAGTAGAAACTCGCCCGATGACAAAGATATGTGTGTCTTCCCCCTAGGCGTTTGTAGTTGTTGGTTTCGAGTATCAGACTTGCGAAAATTTTGATGGTTTCTCAACCATTCCTTAACCTCAAACTCCCATATCTCGCGAACGGATTGACGAACTCGAGAACTTCCTATTGCATCTGAATGCAGAAACTCGCCCGATTACAACGGTGTGTGTACTTTTCCCCTAGGCCATTCCAGTTGTTGGTTTCGAGTATCAGATCAGCGAAAATTTTGATGGTTTCTCAAGCATTCCTTAACTTCAAACTTCCATATCTCGCGAACGGATTGACGAACTCGAGAATTTCCTATTTCATCTGAATGCAGAAACTCGCCCGATTACAACGGTATGTGTACTTTTGCCCTAGGCCATAGTAGTTGTTGGTTTCGAGTATCAGACCATCGAAAATTTTTATGGTTTCTCATGCATTCCTTAACTTCAAACTTCCATATCTCGCGAACGGATTGACGAACTCGAGAATTTCCTATTGCATCTGACAGCAGAAACTCGCACGATTACAACGGTATGTGTATTTTTGCCCTAGGCCATAGTAGTTATTGGATGCGAGTATCAGACTTGCGAAAATTTTGATGATTTCTCAACCATTCCTTAACTTCAAACTCCCATATCTCGCGAACGGATTGACGAACTCGAGAATTTCCTGTTGCATCTGAAAGCAGAAACTCGCTCGATTACAACGGTGTGTGTACTTTTCCTCTAGGCCATTCCAGTTGTTGGTTTCGAGTATCAGACCAGCGAAAATTTTGATGGTTTCTCATCCATTCCTTAACTTCCATCTCCCATATCTCGCGAACGGATTGACGAACTCGAGAATTTCCTATTGCATCTGAAAGCAGAAACTCGCCCGATTACAACGGTATGTGTATTTTTCCCCTAGGCCATAGTAGTTATTGATTTCAAGTATCAGACTTGCGAAAATTGTGATGGTTTCTCAACCATTCCTTAACTTCAAACTCCCATATCTCGCGAACGGATTGACGAACTCGAGAAATTCCTGTTGCATCTGAAAGTAGAAACTCGCCCGATTACAAAGATATGTGTGTTTTCCCCCTAGGCCTTTGTAGTTGTTGGTTTCGAGTATCAGACCAGCGAAAATTTTGATTGTTTCTCAACCATTCCTTAACTTCAAACTCCCATATCCCGCGAACGGATTGACGAACTCGAGAAATTCCTGTTGCATCTGAAAGTAGAAACTCGCCCGATTACAACGGCATGTGTATTTTTCCCCTAGGCCATTGTAGTTATTGGTTTCGAGTATCAGACTTGCGAAAATTTTGCTGGTTTCTCAACCATTCCTTGACCTCAAACTCCCATTTCTCGCGAACGGATTGACGAACTCGAGAAATTCCTGTTGCATCTGAAAGTAGAAACTCGACCGATTACAATGGTACGTGTACTTTTCCCCTAGGCCATTCCAGTTATTGGTTTCGAGTATCAGACCAGCGAAAATTTTGATGATTTCTCAAGCATTCCTTAACTTCAAACTTCCATATCTCGCGAACGGATTGACGAACTCGAGAATTTCCTATTACATCTGAATGCAGAAACTCGCCCGATTACAACGGTATGTGTACTTTTGCCCTAGGCCATAGTAGTTGTTGCTTTAGAGTATCAGACCATCGAAAATTTTTATGGTTTCTCGTGCATTCCTTAACTTCAAACTTCCATATCTCGCGAACGGATTGACGAACTCGAGAATTTCCTATTGCATCTGACAGCAGGAACTCGCACGATTACAAAGGTATGTGTATTTTTGCCCTAGGCCATAGTAGTTATTGGATGCGAGTATCAGACTTGCGAAAATTTTGATGATTTCTCAACCATTCCTTAACTTCAAACTCCCATATCTCGCGAACGGATTGACGAACTCGAGAAATTCCTGTTGCATCTGAAAGTAGAAACTCGCCCGATTACAACGGCATGTGTATTTTTCCCCTAGGCCATTGTAGTTATTGGTTTCGAGTATCAGATTTGCGAAAATTTTGATGGTTTCTCAACCATTCCTTATTTTCACACTTCCATATCTCGCGAACGGATTGACGAACTCGAGAATTTCCTGTTACATCTGAAAGCAGAAACTCGCTCGATTACAACGGTGTGTGTACTTTTCCTCTAGGCCATTCCAGTTGTTGGTTTCGAGTATCAGACCAGCGAAAATTTTGATGGTTTCTCATCCATTCCTTAACTTCCAACTCCCATATCTCGCGAACGGATTGACGAACTCGAGAATTTCCTATTGCATCTGAAAGCAGAAACTTGCCCGATTACAACGGTATGTGTATTTTTCCCCTAGGCCATAGTAGTTATTGATTTCAAGTATCAGACTTGCGAAAATTGTGATGGTTTCTCAACCATTCCTTAACTTCAAACTCCCATATCTCGCGAACGGATTGACGAACTCGAGAAATTCCTGTTGCATCTGAAAGTAGAAACTCGCCCGATTACAAAGATATGTGTGTTTTCCCCCTAGGCCTTTGTAGTTGTTGGTTTCGAGTATCAGACCAGCGAAAATTTTGATTGTTTCTCAACCATTCCTTAACTTCAAACTCCCATATGCCGCGAACGGATTGACGAACTCGAGAAATTCCTGTTGCATCTGAAAGTAGAAACTCGCCCGATTACAACGGCATGTGTATTTTTCCCCTAGGCCATTGTAGTTATTGGTTTCGAGTATCAGACTTGCGAAAATTTTGCTTGTTTCTCAACCATTCCTTGACCTCAAACTCCCATTTCTCGCGAACGGATTGACGAACTCGAGAAATTCCTGTTGCATCTGAAAGTAGAAACTCGACCGATTACAATGGTACGTGTACTTTTCCCCTAGGCCATTCCAGTTATTGGTTTCGAGTATCAGACCAGCGAAAATTTTGATGATTTCTCAAGCATTCCTTAACTTCAAACTTCCATATCTCGCGAACGGATTGACGAACTCGAGAATTTCCTATTACATCTGAATGCAGAAACTCGCCCGTTTACAACGGTATGTGTACTTTTGCCCTAGGCCATAGTAGTTGTTGCTTTCGAGTATCAGACCATCGAAAATTTTTATGGTTTCTCGTGCATTCCTTAACTTCAAACTTCCATATCTCGCGAACGGATTGACGAACTCGAGAATTTCCTATTGCATCTGACAGCAGGAACTCGCACGATTACAAAGGTATGTGTATTTTTGCCCTAGGCCATAGTAGTTATTGGATGCGAGTATCAGACTTGCGAAAATTTTGATGATTTCTCAACCATTCCTTAACTTCAAACTCCCATATCTCGCGAACGGATTGACGAACTCGAGAAATTCCTGTTGCATCTGAAAGTAGAAACTCGCCCGATTACAACGGCATGTGTATTTTTCCCCTAGGCCATTGTAGTTATTGGTTTCGAGTATCAGATTTGCGAAAATTTTGATGGTTTCTCAACCATTCCTTATTTTCACACTTCCAAATCTCGCGAACGGATTGACGAACTCGAGAATTTCCTGTTGCATCTGAAAGCAGAAACTCGCTCGATTACAACGGTGTGTGTACTTTTCCTCTAGGCCATTCCAGTTGTTGGTTTCGAGTATCAGACCAGCGAAAATTTTGATGGTTTCTCATCCATTCCTTAACTTCCAACTCCCATATCTCGCGAACGGATTGACGAACTCGAGAATTTCCTATTGCATCTGAAAGCAGAAACTTGCCCGATTACAACGGTGTGTGTATTTTTCCCCTAGGCCATAGTAGTTATTGATTTCAAGTATCAGACTTGCGAAAATTGTGATGGTTTCTCAACCATTCCTTAACTTCAAACTCCCATATCTCGCGAACGGATTGACGAACTCGAGAAATTCCTGTTGCATCTGAAAGTAGAAACTCGCCCGATTACAAAGATATGTGTATTTTTCTCCTAGGCCTTTGTAGTTATTGGTTTCGAGTATCAGACTTGCGAAAATTTTGATGGTTTCTCAACCATTCCTTATATTCACACTTCCATATCTCGCAAACGGATTGACGAACTCGAGAATTTCCTGTTGCATCTGAAAGTAGAAACTCGCCCGATTACAACGGCATGTGTATTTTTCCCCTAGGCCATTGTAGTTATTGGTTTCGAGTATCAGACTTGCGAAAATTTTGCTGGTTTCTCAACCATTCCTTGACCTCAAACTCCCATTTCTCGCGAACGGATTGACGAACTCGAGAAATTCCTGTTGCATCTGAAAGTAGAAACTCGACCGATTACAATGGTACGTGTACTTTTCCCCTAGGCCATAGTAGTTATTGATTTCAAGTATCAGACTTGCGAAAATTGTGATGGTTTCTCAACCATTCCTTAACTTCAAACTCCCATATCTCGCGAACGGATTGACGAACTCGAGAAATTCCTGTTGCATCTGAAAGTAGAAACTCGCCCGATTACAAAGATATGTGTATTTTTCTCCTAGGCCTTTGTAGTTATTGGTTTCGAGTATCAGACTTGCGAAAATTTTGATGGTTTCTCAACCATTCCTTATATTCACACTTCCATATCTCGCAAACGGATTGACGAACTCGAGAATTTCCTGTTGCATCTGAAAGTAGAAACTCGCTCGATTACAACGGTGTGTGTACTTTTCCTCTAGGCCATTCCAGTTGTTGGTTTCGAGTATCAGACCAGCGAAAATTTTGATGGTTTCTCATCCATTCCTTAACTTCCAACTCCCATATCTCGCGAACGGATTGACGAACTCGAGAATTTCCTATTGCATCTGAAAGCAGAAACTTGCCCGATTACAACGGTATGTGTATTTTTCCCCTAGGCCATAGTAGTTATTGATTTCAAGTATCAGACTTGCGAAAATTGTGATGGTTTCTCAACCATTCCTTAACTTCAAACTCCCATATCTCGCGAACGGATTGACGAACTCGAGAAATTCCTGTTGCATCTGAAAGTAGAAACTCGCCCGATTACAAAGATATGTGTGTTTTCCCCCTAGGCCTTTGTAGTTGTTGGTTTCGAGTATCAGACCAGCGAAAATTTTGATTGTTTCTCAACCATTCCTTAACTTCAAACTCCCATATGCCGCGAACGGATTGACGAACTCGAGAAATTCCTGTTGCATCTGAAAGTAGAAACTCGCCCGATTACAACGGCATGTGTATTTTTCCCCTAGGCCATTGTAGTTATTGGTTTCGAGTATCAGACTTGCGAAAATTTTGCTTGTTTCTCAACCATTCCTTGACCTCAAACTCCCATTTCTCGCGAACGGATTGACGAACTCGAGAAATTCCTGTTGCATCTGAAAGTAGAAACTCGACCGATTACAATGGTACGTGTACTTTTCCCCTAGGCCATTCCAGTTATTGGTTTCGAGTATCAGACCAGCGAAAATTTTGATGATTTCTCAAGCATTCCTTAACTTCAAACTTCCATATCTCGCGAACGGATTGACGAACTCGAGAATTTCCTATTACATCTGAATGCAGAAACTCGCCCGTTTACAACGGTATGTGTACTTTTGCCCTAGGCCATAGTAGTTGTTGCTTTCGAGTATCAGACCATCGAAAATTTTTATGGTTTCTCGTGCATTCCTTAACTTCAAACTTCCATATCTCGCGAACGGATTGACGAACTCGAGAATTTCCTATTGCATCTGACAGCAGGAACTCGCACGATTACAAAGGTATGTGTATTTTTGCCCTAGGCCATAGTAGTTATTGGATGCGAGTATCAGACTTGCGAAAATTTTGATGATTTCTCAACCATTCCTTAACTTCAAACTCCCATATCTCGCGAACGGATTGACGAACTCGAGAAATTCCTGTTGCATCTGAAAGTAGAAACTCGCCCGATTACAACGGCATGTGTATTTTTCCCCTAGGCCATTGTAGTTATTGGTTTCGAGTATCAGATTTGCGAAAATTTTGATGGTTTCTCAACCATTCCTTATTTTCACACTTCCAAATCTCGCGAACGGATTGACGAACTCGAGAATTTCCTGTTGCATCTGAAAGCAGAAACTCGCTCGATTACAACGGTGTGTGTACTTTTCCTCTAGGCCATTCCAGTTGTTGGTTTCGAGTATCAGACCAGCGAAAATTTTGATGGTTTCTCATCCATTCCTTAACTTCCAACTCCCATATCTCGCGAACGGATTGACGAACTCGAGAATTTCCTATTGCATCTGAAAGTAGAAACTCGCCCGATTACAACGGCATGTGTATTTTTCCCCTAGGCCATTGTAGTTATTGGTTTCGAGTATCAGACTTGCGAAAATTTTGCTGGTTTCTCAACCATTCCTTGACCTCAAACTCCCATTTCTCGCGAACGGATTGACGAACTCGAGAAATTCCTGTTGCATCTGAAAGTAGAAACTCGACCAATTACAATGGTACGTGTACTTTTCCCCTAGGCCATTCCAGTTATTGGTTTCGAGTATCAGACCAGCGAAAATTTTGATGATTTCTCAAGCATTCCTTAACTTCAAACTTCCATATCTCGCGAACGGATTGACGAACTCGAGAATTTCCTATTACATCTGAATGCAGAAACTCGCCCGATTACAACGGTATGTGTACTTTTGCCCTAGGCCATAGTAGTTGTTGGTTTCGAGTAACAGACTTGCGAAAATTGTGATGGTTTCTCAACCATTCCTTAACTTCAAACTCCCAAATCTCGCGAACGGATTGACGAACTCGAGAAATTCCTGTTGCATCTGAAAGTAGAAACTCGCCCGATGACAAAGATATGTGTGTCTTCCCCCTAGGCGTTTGTAGTTGTTGGTTTCGAGTATCAGACTTGCGAAAATTTTGATGGTTTCTCAACCATTCCTTATATTCACACTTCCATATCTCGCGAACGGATTGACGAACTCAAGAATTTCCTATTGCATCTGAATGCAGAAACTCGCCCGATTACAACGGTATGTGTATTTTTCTCCTAGGCCTTTGTAGTTATTGGTTTCGAGTATCAGACTTGCGAAAATTTTGATGATTTCTCAACCATTCCTTAACTTCAAACTCCCATATCTCGCGAACGGATTGACGAACTCGAGAAATTCCTGTTGCATCTGAAAGTAGAAACTCGCCCGATTAGAACGGTATGTGAATTTTTCCCCTAGGCCATTGTAGTTATTGGATTCGAGTATCAGACTTGCGAAAATTTTGATGGTTTCTCAACCATTCCTTAACTTCAAACTTCCATATCTCGCGAACGGATTGACGAACTCAAGAATTTCCTATTGCATCTGAATGCAGAAACTCGCCCGATTACAACGGTATGTGTATTTTTGCCCTAGGCCATAGTAGTTGTTGGTTTCGAGTATCAGACCAGCGAAAATTTTGATGGTTTCTCATGCATTCCTTAATTTCAAACTTCCATATCTCGCGAACGGATTGACGAACTCTAGAATTTCCTATTGCATCTGACAGCACAAACTCGCCCGATTACAATGGTATGTGTATGTTTCCCCTAGGCATTTGTAGTTATTGGTTTCAAGTATCAGACTTGCGAAAATTTTGATGGTTTCTCAACCATTCCTTATATTCACACTTCCATATCTCGCGAACGGATTGACGAACTCGAGAAATTCCTGTTGCATCTGAAAGTAGAAACTCGCCCGATTAGAACGGTATGTGAATTTTTCCCCTAGGCCATTGTAGTTATTGGATTCGAGTATCAGACTTGCGAAAATGTTGATGATTTCTCAACCATTCCTTAACTTCAAAGTCCCATATCTCGCGGACGGATTGACGAACTCGAAAAATTCCTGTTGCATGTGAAAGTAGAATGTCGCCCGATTACAACGGTATGTGTATTTTTCCCCTAGGCCTTTGAAGTTATTGGTTTCGAGTATCAGACTTGCGAAAATTTTGATGGTTTCTCAACCATTCCTTAACTTCAAACTCCCATATCTCGCGAACGGATTGACGAACTCGAGAATTTCCTATTGCATCTGATAGCCGAAACTCGCCCGATTACAACGGTATGTGTATTTTTGCCTTAGGCCATAGTAGTTATTGTATTCGAGTATCAGACTTGCGAAAATTTTGATGATTTCTCAACCATTCCTTAACTTCAAACTGCCATATCTCGCGAACGCATTGACGAACTCGAGAAATTCCTGTTGCATGTGAAAGTAGAATCTCGCCCGATTAGAATGGTATGTGTATTTTTCCCGTAGGCATTTGTGGTTATTGGTATCGAGTATCAGGCTTGCGAAAATTTTGATGGTTTCTCAACCATTCCTTAACTTCAAACTCCCATATCCCGCGAACGGATTGACGAACTCGAGAAATTCCTGTTGCATGTGAAAGTAGAAAGTCGCCCGATTTCAACGGTATGTGTATCTTTCCCCTAGGCCTTTGTAGTTATTGGTTTCGAGTATCATACTTGCGAAAATTTTGATGGTTTCTCATGCATTCCTTAACTTCAAACTTCCATATCCCGCGAACGGATTGACGAACTCGAGAAATTCCGGTTGCATGTGAAAGTAGAAGGTCGCCCGATTACAACGGTATGTGTATTTTTCCCCTAGGCCTTTGAAGTTATTGGTTTCGAGTATCAAACTTGCGAAAATTTTGATGGTTTCTCAACCATTCCTTATCTTCACACTTCCATATCTCGCGAACGGATTGACGAACTCGAGAATTTCCTATTGCATCTGAAAGCACAAACTCGCCCGATTACAACGGTGTGTGTACTTTTCCCCTAGGCCATTCCAGTTGTTGGTTTGGAGTATCAGACTTGCGAAAATTTTGATGGTTTCTCATGCATTCCTTAACTTCACACTTCCATATCTCGCGAACGGATTGACGAACTCGAGAATTTCCGATTGCATCTGGAAGCAGAAACTCGTCCGATTACAAAGGTATGTGTATTTCCACCCTAGGCCATTGTAGTTATTGGTTTCGAGTATCACGCTTGCGAAAATTTTGATGGTTTCTCAACCATTCCTTAACTTCAAACTCCCATATCTCGCGAACGGATTGACGAACTCGAGAAATTCCTGTTGCATGTGAAAGTAGAAAGTCGCCCGATTTCAACGGTATGTGTATCTTTCCCCTAGGCCTTTGTAGTTATTGGTATCGAGTATCATACTTGCGAAAATTTTGATGGTTTCACAACCATTCCTTATTTTCACACTTCCATATCTCCTGAACGGATTGAGGAACTCGAGAATTTCCTATTGCATCTGAAAGCAGAAACTCGCCCGATTACAACGGTGTGTGTACTTTTCCCCTAGGCCATTCCAGTTGTTGGTTTCGAGTATCAGACCAGCGAAAATTTTGATGGTTTCTCAAGCATTCCTTAACTTCAAACTTCCATGTCTCGCGAACGGATTGACGAACTCGAGAGTTTCCTATTGCATCTGAATGCAGACACTCGCCCGATTACAACGGTATGTGTATTTTTGCCCTAGGCCATAGTAGTTGTTGGTTTCGAGTATCAGACCAGCGAAAATTTTGATGGTTTCTCATGCATTCCTTAACTTCAAACTTCCATATCTCGCGAACGGATTGACGAACTCGAGAATTTCCTATTGCATCTGACAGCAGAAACTCGACCGATTACAATGGTATGTGTATTTTTCCCCTAGGCATTTGTAGTTATTGGTTTCGAGTATCAGACTTGCGAAAATTTTGATGGTTTCTCAAACATTTATTAACTTCAAACTCCGATATCTCGCGAACGGATTGAGGAACTCGAGAAATTCCTGTTGCATGTGAAAGTAGAAAGTCGCCCGATTTCAACGGTATGTGTATCTTTCCCCTAGGCCTTTGTAGTTATTGGTTTCGAGTATCAGACTTGCGAAAATTTTGATGATTTCTCAACCATTCCTTAACTTCAAACTCCCATATCTCGCGAACGGATTGACGAACTCGAGAAATTCCTGTTGCATCTGAAAGTAGAAACTCGCCCGATTAGAACGGTATGTGAATTTTTCCCCTAGGCCATTGTAGTTATTGGATTCGAGTATCAGACTTGCGAAAATTTTGATGGTTTCTCAACCATTCCTTAACTTCAAACTTCCATATCTCGCGAACGGATTGACGAACTCAAGAATTTCCTATTGCATCTGAATGCAGAAACTCGCCCGATTACAACGGTATGTGTATTTTTGCCCTAGGCCATAGTAGTTGTTGGTTTCGAGTATCAGACCCGCGAAAATTTTGATGGTTTCTCATGCATTCCTTAATTTCAAACTTCCATATCTCGCGAACGGATTGACGAACTCTAGAATTTCCTATTGCATCTGACAGCAGAAACTCGCCCGATTACAATGGTATGTGTATGTTTCCCCTAGGCATTTGTAGTTATTGGTTTCAAGTATCAGACTTGCGAAAATTTTGATGGTTTCTCAACCATTCCTTATATTCACACTTCCATATCTCGCGAACGGATTGACGAACTCGAGAAATTCCTGTTGCATCTGAAAGTAGAAACTCGCCCGATTAGAACGGTATGTGAATTTTTCCCCTAGGCCATTGTAGTTATTGGATTCGAGTATCAGACTTGCGAAAATTTTGATGGTTTCTCAACCATTCCTTAACTTCAAACTCCGATATCTCGCGAACGGATTGACGAACTCGAGAAATTCCTGTTGCATCTGAAAGTAGAAACTCGCCCGATTACAACGGTATGTGAATTTTTCCCCTAGGCCATTGTAGTTATTGGATTCGAGTATCAGACTTGCGAAAATGTTGATGATTTCTCAACCATTCCTTAACTTCAAAGTCCCATATCTCGCGGACGGATTGACGAACTCGAGAAATTCCTGTTGCATGTGAAAGTAGAATGTCGCCCGATTACAACGGTATGTGTATTTTTCCCCTAGGCCTTTGAAGTTATTGGTTTCGAGTATCAGACTTGCGAAAATTTTGATGGTTTCTCAACCATTCCTTAACTTCAAACTCCCATATCTCGCGAACGGATTGACGAACTCGAGAATTTCCTATTGCATCTGATAGCCGAAACTCGCCCGATTACAACGGTATGTGTATTTTTGCCTTAGGCCATAGTAGTTATTGTATTCGAGTATCAGACTTGCGAAAATTTTGATGATTTCTCAACCATTCCTTAACTTCAAACTGCCATATCTCGCGAACGCATTGACGAACTCGAGAAATTCCTGTTGCATGTGAAAGTAGAATCTCGCCCGATTAGAATGGTATGTGTATTTTTCCCGTAGGCATTTGTGGTTATTGGTATCGAGTATCAGGCTTGCGAAAATTTTGATGGTTTCTCAACCATTCCTTAACTTCAAACTCCCATATCCCGCGAACGGATTGACGAACTCGAGAAATTCCTGTTGCATGTGAAAGTAGAAAGTCGCCCGATTTCAACGGTATGTGTATCTTTCCCCTAGGCCTTTGTAGTTATTGGTTTCGAGTATCATACTTGCGAAAATTTTGATGGTTTCTCATGCATTCCTTAACTTCAAACTTCCATATCCCGCGAACGGATTGACGAACTCGAGAAATTCCGGTTGCATGTGAAAGTAGGAGGTCGCCCGATTACAACGGTATGTGTATTTTTCCCCTAGGCCTTTGAAGTTATTGGTTTCGAGTATCAGACTTGCGAAAATTTTGATGGTTTCTCAACCATTCCTTATCTTCACACTTCCATATCTCGCGAACGGATTGACGAACTCGAGAATTTCCTATTGCATCTGAAAGCACAAACTCGCCCGATTACAACGGTGTGTGTACTTTTCCCCTAGGCCATTCCAGTTGTTGGTTTGGAGTATCAGACTTGCGAAAATTTTGATGGTTTCTCATGCATTCCTTAACTTCACACTTCCATATCTCGCGAACGGATTGACGAACTCGAGAATTTCCGATTGCATCTGGAAGCAGAAACTCGTCCGATTACAAAGGTATGTGTATTTCCACCCTAGGCCATTGTAGTTATTGGTTTCGAGTATCACACTTGCGAAAATTTTGATGGTTTCTCAACCATTCCTTAACTTCAAACTCCCATATCTCGCGAACGGATTGACGAACTCGAGAAATTCCTGTTGCATGTGAAAGTAGAAAGTCGCCCGATTTCAACGGTATGTGTATCTTTCCCCTAGGCCTTTGTAGTTATTGGTATCGAGTATCATACTTGCGAAAATTTTGATGGTTTCACAACCATTCCTTATTTTCACACTTCCATATCTCCTGAACGGATTGAGGAACTCGAGAATTTCCTATTGCATCTGAAAGCAGAAACTCGCCCGATTACAACGGTGTGTGTACTTTTCCCCTAGGCCATTCCAGTTGTTGGTTTCGAGTATCAGACCAGCGAAAATTTTGATGGTTTCTCAAGCATTCCTTAACTTCAAACTTCCATGTCTCGCGAACGGATTGACGAACTCGAGAGTTTCCTATTGCATCTGACAGCAGAAACTCGCCCGATTACAATGGTATGTGTACTTTTCCCCTAGGCCATGCCAGTTATTGGTTTGGAGTATCAGACTTGCGAAAATTTTGATGGTTTCTCATGCATTCCTTAACTTCACACTTCCATATCTCGCGAACGGATTGACGAACTCGAGAATTTCCGATTGCATCTGGAAGCAGAAACTCGTCCGATTACAAAGGTATGTGTATTTCCACCCCAGGCCATTGTAGTTATTGGTTTCGAGTATCACACTTGCGAAAATTTTGATGGTTTCTCAACCATTCCTTAACTTCAAACTCCCATATCTCGCGAACGGATTGACGAACTCGAGAAATTCCTGTTGCATGTGAAAGTAGAAAGTCGCCCGATTTCAACGGTATGTGTATCTTTCCCCTAGGCCTTTGTAGTTATTGGTATCGAGTATCATACTTGCGAAAATTTTGATGGTTTCACAACCATTCCTTATTTTCACACTTCCATATCTCGCGAACGGATTGAGGATCTCGAGGATTTCCTATTGCATCTGAAAGCAGAAACTCGCCCGATTACAACGGTGTGTGTACTTTTCCCCTAGGCCATTCCAGTTGTTGGTTTCGAGTATCAGAACAGCGAAAATTTTGATGGTTTCTCAAGCATTCCTTAACTTCAAACTTCCATGTCTCGCGAACGGATTGACGAACTCGAGAGTTTCCTATTGCATCTGAATGCAGACACTCGCCCGATTACAACGGTATGTGTATTTTTGCCCTAGGCCATAGTAGTTGTTGGTTTCGAGTATCAGACCAGCGAAAATTTTGATGGTTTCTCATGCATTCCTTAACTTCAAACTTCCATATCTCGCGAAAGGATTGACGAACTCGAGAATTTCCTATTGCATCTGACAGCAGAAACTCGCCCGATTACAATGGTATGTGTATTTTTCCCCTAGGCATTTGTAGTTATTGGTTTCGAGTATCAGACTTGCGAAAATTTTGATGGTTTCTCAACCATTTATTAACTTCAAACTCCCATATCTCGCGAACGGATTGACGAACTCGAGAAATTCCTGTTGCATGTGAAAGTAGAAAGTCGCCCGATTTCAACGGTATGTGTATCTTTCCCCTAGGCCTTTGTAGTTATTGGTTTCGGGTATCATACTTGCGAAAATTTTGATGGTTTCTCATGCATTCCTTAACTTCAAACTTCCATATCCCGCGAACGGATTGACGAACTCGAGAAATTCCGGTTGCATGTGAAAGTAGAAGGTCGCCCGATTACAACGGTATGTGTATTTTTCCCCTAGGCCTTTGAAGTTATTGGTTTCGAGTATCAGACTTGCGAAAATTTTGATGGTTTCTCAACCATTCCTTATCTTCACACTTCCATATCTGGCGAACGGATTGACGAACTCGAGAATTTCCTATTGCATCTGAAAGCACAAACTCGCCCGATTACAACGGTGTGTGTACTTTTCCCCTAGGCCATTCCAGTTGTTAGTTTCGAGTATCAGACCAGCGAAAATTTTGATGGTTTCTCAAGCATTCCTTAACTTCAAACTTCCATATCTCGCGAACGGATTGACGAACTCGAGAATTTCCTATTGCATCTGACAGCAGAAACTCGCCCGATTACAATGGTATGTGTACTTTTCCCCTAGGCCATTCCAGTTATTGGTTTGGAGTATCAGACTTGCGAAAATTTTGATGGTTTCTCATGCATTCCTTAACTTCACACTTCCATATCTCGCGAACGGATTGACGAACTCGAGAATTTCCGATTGCATCTGGAAGCAGAAACTCGTCCGATTACAAAGGTATGTGTATTTCCACCCTAGGCCATTGTAGTTATTGGTTTCGAGTATCACACTTGCGAAAATTTTGATGGTTTCTCAACCATTCCTTAACTTCAAACTCCCATATCTCGCGAACGGATTGACGAACTCGAGAAATTCCTGTTGCATGTGAAAGTAGAAAGTCGCCCGATTTCAACGGTATGTGTATCTTTCCCCTAGGCCTTTGTAGTTATTGGTATCGAGTATCATACTTGCGAAAATTTTGATGGTTTCACAACCATTCCTTATTTTCACACTTCCATATCTCGCGAACGGATTGAGGAACTCGAGAATTTCCTATTGCATCTGAAAGCAGAAACTCGCCCGATTACAAAGGTGTGTGTACTTTTCCCCTAGGCCATTCCAGTTGTTGGTTTCGAGTATCAGACCAGCGAAAATTTTGATGGTTTCTCAAGCATTCCTTAACTTCAAACTTCCATGTCTCGCGAACGGATTGACGAACTCGAGAGTTTCCTATTGCATCTGAATGCAGACACTCGCCCGATTACAACGGTATGTGTATTTTTGCCCTAGGCCATAGTAGTTGTTGGTTTCGAGTATCAGACCAGCGAAAATTTTGATGGTTTCTCAACCATTCCTTAACTTCAAACTCCCATATCTCGCGAACGGATTGACGAACTCGAGAAATTCCTGTTGCATCTGAAAGTAGAAACTCGCCCGATTACAACGGTATGTGTATTTTTCCCCTAGGCATTTGTAGTTATTGGTTTCGAGTATCAGACTTGCGAAAATTTTGATGGTTTCTCAACCATTTATTAACTTCAAACTCCCATATCTCGCGAACGGATTGACGAACTCGAGAAATTCCTGTTGCATGTGAAAGTAGAAAGTCGCCCGATTTCAACGGTATGTGTATCTTTCCCCTAGGCCTTTGTAGTTATTGGTTTCGGGTATCATACTTGCGAAAATTTTGATGGTTTCTCATGCATTCCTTAACTTCAAACTTCCATATCCCGCGAACTGATTGACGAACTCGAGAAATTCCGGTTGCATGTGAAAGTAGAAGGTCGCCCGATTACAACGGTATGTGTATTTTTCCCATAGGCCTTTGAAGTTATTGGTTTCGAGTATCAGACTTGCGAAAATTTTGATGGTTTCTCAACCATTCCTTATTTTCACACTTCCATATCTGGCGAACGGATTGACGAACTCGAGAATTTCCTATTGCATCTGAAAGCACAAACTCGCCCGATTACAACGGTGTGTGTACTTTTCCCCTAGGCCATTCCAGTTGTTAGTTTCGAGTATCAGACCAGCGAAAATTTTGATGGTTTCTCAAGCATTCCTTAACTTCAAACTTCCATATCTCGCGAACGGATTGACGAACTCGAGAATTTCCTATTGCATCTGACAGCAGAAACTCGCCCGATTACAATGGTATGTGTACTTTACCCCTAGGCCATTCCAGTTATTGGTTTGGAGTATCAGACTTGCGAAAATTTTGATGGTTTCTCATGCATTCCTTAACTTCACACTTCCATATCTCGCGAACGGATTGACGAACTCGAGAATTTCCGATTGCATCTGGAAGCAGAAACTCGTCCGATTACAAAGGTATGTGTATTTCCACCCTAGGCCATTGTAGTTATTGGTTTCGAGTATCACACTTGCGAAAATTTTGATGGTTTCTCAACCATTCCTTAACTTCAAACTCCCATATCTCGCGAACGGATTGACGAACTCGAGAAATTCCTGTTGCATGTGAAAGTAGAAAGTCGCCCGATTTCAACGGTATGTGTATCTTTCCCCTAGGCCTTTGTAGTTATTGGTATCGAGTATCATACTTGCGAAAATTTTGATGGTTTCACAACCATTCCTTATTTTCACACTTCCATATCTCGCGAACGGATTGAGGAACTCGAGAATTTCCTATTGCATCTGAAAGCAGAAACTCGCCCGATTACAAAGGTGTGTGTACTTTTCCCCTAGGCCATTCCAGTTGTTGGTTTCGAGTATCAGACCAGCGAAAATTTTGATGGTTTCTCAAGCATTCCTTAACTTCAAACTTCCATGTCTCGCGAACGGATTGACGAACTCGAGAGTTTCCTATTGCATCTGAATGCAGACACTCGCCCGATTACAACGGTATGTGTATTTTTGCCCTAGGCCATAGTAGTTGTTGGTTTCGAGTATCAGACCAGCGAAAATTTTGATGGTTTCTCAACCATTCCTTAACTTCAAACTCCCATATCTCGCGAACGGATTGACGAACTCGAGAAATTCCTGTTGCATCTGAAAGTAGAAACTCGCCCGATTACAACGGTATGTGTATTTTTACCCTAGGCATTTGTAGTTATTGGTTTCGGGTATCAGACTTGCGAAAATTTTGATGGTTTCTCAACCATTCCTTAACTTCAAACTCCCGTATCTCGCGAACGGATTGACGAACTCGAGAAATTCCTGTTGCATCTGAAAGTAGAAACTCGCCCGATTACAAAGATATGTGTGTTTTCCACCTAGGCCTTTGTAGTTGTTTGTTTCGAGTATCAGACTTGCGAAAATTTTGATGGTATCTCAACCATTTATTAACTTCAAACTCCCATATCTCGCGAACGGATTGACGAACTCGAGAAATTCCTGTTGCATGTGAAAGTAGAAAGTCGCCCGATTTCAACGGTATGTGTATCTTTCCCCTAGGCCTTTGTAGTTATTGGTTTCGAGTATCAGACTTGCAAAAAATTTTGATGGTTTCTCATGCATTCCTTAACTTCAAACTTCCATATCCCGCGAACGGATTGACGAACTCGAGAAATTCCGGTTACATGTGAAAGTAGAAAGTCGCCCGATTACAAACGTATGTGTATTTTTCCCCTAGGCCTTTGAAGTTATTGGTTTCGATTATCAGACTTGCGAAGATTTTGATGGTTTCTCAACCATTCCTTATTTTCACACTTCCATATATCGCGAACGGATTGACGAACTCGAGAAATTCCTGTTGCATCTGAAAGAAGAAACTCGCCCGATTACAAAGATATGTGTGTTTTCCCCCTAGGCCTTTGTAGTTGTTTGTTTTGAGTATCAGACTTGCGAAAATTTTGATGGTTTCTCAACCATTCCTTAACTTCAAACTCCCATACCTCGCGAACGGATTGACGAACTCGAGAAATTCCTGTTGCATGTGAAAGTAGAAAGTCGCCCGATTTCAACGGTATGTGTATCTTTCCCCTAGGCCTTTGTAGTTATTTGTATCGAGTATCATACCTGCGAAAATTTTGATGGCTTCACAACCATTCCTTATTTTCACACTTCCATATCTCGCGAACGGATTGACGAACTCGAGAAATTCCTGTTGCATGTGAAAGTAGAAAGTCGCCCGATTTCAACGGTATGTGTATCTTTCCCCTAGGCCATTCCAGTTGTTAGTTTCGAGTATCAGACCAGCGAAAATTTTGATGGTTTCTCATGCATTCCTTAACTTCACACTTCCATATCTCGCGAACGGATTGACGAACTCGAGAAATTCCTGTTGCATCTGAAAGTAGAAACTCGCCCGATTACAACGGTATGTGTATTTTTACCCTTGGCATTTGTAGTTATTGGTTTCGGGTATCAGACTTGCGAAAATTTTGATGGTTTCTCAACCATTCCTTAACTTCAAACTCCCGTATCTCGCGAACGGATTGACGAACTCGAGAAATTCCTGTTGCATCTGAAAGTAGAAACTCGCCCGATTACAAAGATATGTGTGTTTTCCACCTAGGCCTGTGTAGTTGTTTGTTTCGAGTATCAGACTTGCGAAAATTTTGATGGTTTCTCAACCATTCCTTAACTTCAAACTCCCATATCTCGCGCACGGATTGACGAACTCGAGAAATTCCTGTTGCAACCGAAAGTAGAAACTCGCCCGATTACAACGGTATGTGTATTTTTGCCCTAGGCCATTGTAGTTATTGCATTCGCGAATCGGACTTGCGAAAATTTTGATGATTTCTCAACCATTCCTTAACTTCAAATTCCCATATCCCGCGAACGGATTGACGAACTCGAGAAATTCCGGTTGCATGTGAAAGTAGAAAGTCGCCCGATTAGAACGGTATGTGTATTTTTCCCCTAGGCCTTTGAAGTTATTGGTTCCGAGTATCAGACTTGCGAAAATTTTGATGGTTTCTCAACCATTCCTTATTTTCACACTTCCATATCTCGCGAACGGATTGACGAACTCGAGAATTTCCGATTGCATCTGAAAGCAGAAACTCGCCCGATTACAACGGTGTGTGTACTTTTCCCCTAGGCCATTCCAGTTGTTGGTTACGAGTATCAGACCAGCGAAAATTTTGATGGTTTCTCAAGAATTCCTTAACTTCAAACTTCCATATCTCGCGAACGGATTGACGAACTCGATAATTTCCTATTGCATCTGAATGCAGAAACTCGCCCGATTACAACGCTATGTGTATTTTTGCCCTAGGCCATAGTAGTTGTTGGTTTCGAGTATCAGACCAGCGAAAATTTTGATGGTTTCTCAACCATTCCTTAACTTCAAACTTCCATATCTCGCGAACGGATTGACGAACTCGAGAAATTCCTGTTGCATCTGAAAGTAGAAACTCGCCCGATTACAACGGCATGTGTATTTTTCCCCTAGGCCATCGTAGTTATTGGTTTCGAGTATCAGACTTGCGAAAATTTTGATGGTTTCTCAACCATTCCTTAACTTCAAACTCCCATATCTCGCGAACGGATTGACGAACACGAGAAATTCCTGTTGCATCTGAAAGTAGAAACTCGCCCGATTACAACGGCATGTGTATTTTTCCCCTAGGCCATTGTAGTTATTGGTTTCGAGTATCAGACTTGCGAAAATTTTGATGGTTTCTCAACCATTCCTTAACTTCAAACTCCCATATCTCGCGAACGGATTGACGAACTCGAGAAATTCCTGTTGCATCTGAAAGTAGAAACTCGCCCGATTACAACGGCATGTGTATTTTTCCCCTAGGCCATTGTAGTTATTGGTTTCGAGTATCAGACTTGCGAAAATTTTGATGGTTTCTCAACCATTCCTTAACTTCAAACTCCCATTTCTCGCGAACGGATTGACGAACTCGAGAAATTCCTTTTGCATCTGAAAGTAGAAACACGCCCGATTACAATGGTACGTGTACTTTTCCCCTAGGCCATTCCAGTTATTGGTTTCGAGTATCAGACCGGCGAAAATTTTGATGGTTTCTCAAGCATTCCTCAACTTCAAACTTCCATATCTCGCGAACGGATTGACGAACTCGAGAATTTCCTATTGCATCTGAATGCAGAAACTCGCCCGATTACAACGGTATGTGTATTTTTGCCCTAGGCCATAGTAGTTGTTGGTTTCGAATATCAGACCAGCGAAAATTTTGATGGCTTCTCATGCACTCCTTAACTTCAAACTTCCATATCTCGCGAACGGATTGACGAACTCGAGAATTTCCTATTGCATCTGACAGCAGAAACTCGCCCGATTACAGTGGTATGTGTATTTTTCCCCTAGGCATTTGTAGTTATTGGTTTCGAGTATCAGACTTGCGAAAATTTGGTGATTTCTCAACCATTCCTTAACTTCAATCTGCCATATCTCGCGAACGCATTGACGAACTCGAGAAATTACTGTTGCATGTGAAAGTAGAATCTCGCCCGATTACAATGGTATGTGTATTTTTCCCCTAGGCCACTGTAGTTATTGGTTTCGTGCATCAGACTTGCGAAAATTTTGATGGTTTCTCAACCATTCCTTAACTTCAAACTCCCATATCTCGCGAACGGATTGACGAACTCGAGAAATTCCTGTTGCATCTGAAAGTAGAAACTCGCCCGATTACAAAGATATGTGTGTTTTGCCCCTAGGCCTTTGTAGTTATTGGTTTCGAGTATCAGACTTGCCAAAATTTTGATGACTTCTCAACCATTCCTTAACTTCAAACTCCCATATCTCGCGAACGGATTGACGAACACGAGAAATTCCTGTTGCGTCTGAAAGTAGAAACTCGCCCGATTACAACGGCATGTGTATTTTTCCCCTAGGCCATTGTAGTTATTGGTTTCGAGTATCAGACTTGAGAAAATTTTGATGGTTTCTCAACCATTCCTTAACTTCAAACTCCCATATCTCGCGAACGGATTGACGAACTCGAGAAATTCCTGTTGCATCTGAAAGTAGAAACTCGCCCGATTACAACGGTATGTGTATTTTTGCCCTAGGCAATTGTAGTTATTGGATTCGCGTATCGGACTTGCGAAAATTTTGATGATTTCTCAACCATTCCTTAACTTAAAATTCCCATATCCCGCGAACGGATTGACGAACTCGAGAAATTCCTGTTGCATGTGAAAGTAGAAAGTCGCCCGATTACAACAGTATGTGTATTTTTGCCCTAGGCCTTTGAAGTTATTGGTTTCGAGTATCAGACTTGCAAAAATTTCGATGGTTTCTCAACCATTCCTTATTTTCACACTTCCATATCTCGCGAACGGATTGACGAACTCGAGAATTTCCTATTGCATTTGAAAGCAGAAACTCGCCCGATTACAACGGTGTGTGTACTTTTCCCCTAGGCCATTCCAGTTGTTGGTTTCGAGTATCAGACCAGCGAAAATTTTGATGGTTTCTCAAGCATTCCTCAGCTTCAAACTTCCATATCTCGCGAACGGATTGACGAACTCGAGAATTTCCTATTGCATCTGAATGCAGAAACTCGCCCGATTACAACGGTATGTGTATTTTTGCCCTAGGCCATAGTAGTTGTTGGTTTCGAATATCAGACCAGCGAAAATTTTGATGGCTTCTCATGCACTCCTTAACTTCAAACTTCCATATCTCGCGAACGGATTGACGAACTCGAGAATTTCCTATTGCATCTGACAGCAGAAACTCGCCCGATTACAGTGGTATGTGTATTTTTCCCCTAGGCATTTGTAGTTATTGGTTTCGAGTATCAGACTTGCGAAAATTTTGATGGTTTCTCAACCATTCCTTAACTTCAAACTCCCATATCTCGCGAACGGATTGACGAACTCGAGAAATTCCTGTTGCATCTGAAAGTAGAAACTCGCCCGATTACAAAGATATGTGTGTTTTGCCCCTAGGCCTTTGTAGTTATTGGTTTCGAGTATCAGACTTGCCAAAATTTTGATGACTTCTCAACCATTCCTTAACTTCAAACTCCCATATCTCGCGAACGCATTGACGCACTCGAAAAATTCCTGTTGTATCTGAAAGTAGAAACTCGCCCGATTACAATGGTGTGTGTACTTTTCCCCAAGGCCATTCCAGTTATTGGTTTCGAGTATCAGACCAGCGAAAATTTTGATGGTTTCTCAACCATTCCTTAACTTCGAACTCCCATATCTCGCGAACGGATTGACGAACTCGAGAAATTCCTATTGCATCAGAAAGCAGAAACTCGCCCGATTACAACGGCATGTGTATTTTTGCCCTAGGCCATAGTAGTTATTGGATTCGAGTATCAGACTTGCTATAATTTTGATGATTTCTCAACCATTCCTTAACTTCAAACTGCCATATCTCGCGAACGCATTGACGAACTCGAGAAATTCCTGTTGCATGTGAAAGTAGAATCTCGCCCGATTACAATGGTATGTGTATTTTTCCCCTAGGCATTTGTAGTTATTGGTTTCGAGTATCAGACTTGCGAAAATTTTGATGGTTTCTCAACCATTCCTTAACTTCAAACTCCCATATCTCGCGAACGGATTGACGAACTCGAGAAATTCCTATTGCATCTGAAAGTAGAAACTCTCCCGATTACAACGGTATGTGTATTTTTGCCCTAGGCCATTGTAGTTATTGGATTCGCGTATCGGACTTGCAAAAATTTTGATGATTTCTCAACCATTCCTTAACTTCAAACTTCCATATCACGCGAACGGATTGACGAACTCGAGAATTTCCTATTGCATCTGAAAGCAGAAACTCGCCCGATTACAACGGTATGTGTATTTTTGCCTTAGGCCATAGTAGTTATTGGATTCGAGTATCAGACTTGCGAAAATTTTGATGGTTTCTCAACCATTCCTTAACTTCAAACTCCCATATCTCGCGAACGGATTGACGAATTCGAGAAATTCCTGTTGCATCTGAAAGTTGAAACTAGACCGATTACAACGGTGTGTGTATTTTTCCCCTAGGCCATTGTAGTTATTGGTTTCGAGTATCCGACTTGCGAAAATTTTGATGGTTTCTCAACCATTCCTTAACTTCAAACTCCCATATCCCGCGAATGGATTGACGAACTCGAGAAATTCCTGTTGCATCTGAAAGTAGAAACTCGCCCGATTACAACGGTATGTGTATTTTTGCCCTAGGCCATTGTAGTTATTGGATTCGCGTATCGGACTTGCGAAAATTTTGATGATTTCTCAACCACTCCTTAACTTCAAATTCCCATATCCCGCGAACGGATTGACGAACTCGAGAAATTCCTGTTGCATGTAAAAGTAGAAACTCGCCCGATTACAAAGATATATGTGTTTTCCCCCTAGGCCTTTGTAGTTATTGGTTTCGAGTATCAGACTTGCGAAAATTTTGATGATTCCTCAACCATTCCTTAACTTCAAACTCCCATATCTCGCGAACGCATTGACGAACTCGAAAAATTCCTGCTGTATCTGAAAGTAGAAACTCGCCCGATTACAATGGGGTGTGTACTTTTCCCCTGGGCCATTCCAGTTATTGGTTTCGAGTATCAGACCAGCGAAAATTTTGTTTGTTTCTCAACCATTCCTTAACTTCAAACTCCCATATCTCGCGAACGGATTGACGAACTCGAGAAATTCCTATTGCATCTGAAAGCAGAAACCCGCCCGATTACAACGGCATGTGTATTTTTGCCCTAGGCCATAGTAGTTATTGGATTCGAGTATCAGACTTGCGAAAATTTTGATGATTTCTCAACCATTCCTTAACTTCAAACTGCCATATCTCGCGAACGCATTGACGAACTCGAGAAATTCCTGTTGCATGTGAAAGTAGAAAGTCGCCCAATTACAACGGTATGTGTATTTTTCCCCTAAGCCTGTGTAGGTATTGGCTTCGAGTATCAGACTTGCGAAAATTTTGATGGTTTCTCAACCATTCCTTAACTTCACACTTCCATATCTCGCGAACGGATTGAAGAAC
The DNA here is from genome assembly GCF_051014685.1 of Ptiloglossa arizonensis. Classification (NCBI taxonomy): domain Eukaryota; kingdom Metazoa; phylum Arthropoda; class Insecta; order Hymenoptera; family Colletidae; genus Ptiloglossa; species Ptiloglossa arizonensis. The sequence continues at coordinate 632,833 of NW_027478396.1, forward strand.
TCGAGAATTTCCTATTGCATCTGAAAGCAGAAACTCGCCCGATTACAAGGGTATGTGTATTTTTCCCCTAGGCCATTGTAGTTATTGGTTTCGAGTATCGGACTTGCGAAAATTTTGATGGTGTCTCAACCATTCCTTAACTTCCAACTCCTATATCTCGCGAAAGGATTGACGATCTCGAGAATTTCCTATTGCATCTGAAAGCAGAAACTCGCCCGATTACAACGGTATGTTTATTTTTCCCCTAGGCCATTGTAGTTATTGGTTTCGAGTATCAGACTTGAGAAAATTTTGATGGTTCCTCAACCATTCCTTAATTTCAAACTCCCATATCCCGCGACTGGATTGACGAACTCGAGAAATTCCTGTTGCATGTGAAAGTAGAAACTCGCCCGATCACAACGGTATGTTTATTTTTCCCCTAGGCCATTGTAGTTATTGGTTTCGAGTATCAGACTTGAGAAAATTTTGATGGTTTCTCAACCATTCCTTAATTTCAAACTCCCATATCCCGCGACTGGATTGACGAACTCGAGAAATTCCTGTTGCATGTGAAAGTAGAAAGTCGCCCGATTACAACGGTATGTGTACTTTTCCCCTAGGCCATTCCAGTTATTGGTTTCGAGTATCAGACTTGCGAAAATTTTGATGGTTTCCAACCATTCCTTAACTTCAAACTCCCATATCTCGCAAACGGAATGACGAACGCGAGAAATTCCTGTTGCATCTGAAAGTAGAAACTCGCACGATTACAAAGATATGTGTGTTTTTCCCCTAGGCATTTGTTGTTATTGGTTTCGAGTATCAGACTTGCGAATATTTTGTTGATTCCTCAACCATTCCTTAAATTAAAACTCCCATATCTCGGGAACGGATTGACGAACTCGAGAAATTCCTGTTGCATGTGAAAGTAGAAAGTCGCCCGATTTCAACGGTACGTGTATTTTTCCCCTAGGCCATTGTAGTTATTGGTTTCGAGTATCAGACTTGCGAAAATTTTGATGGTTTCTCAACCATTCCTTAACTTCAAACTCCCATATCTCGCGAACGGATTGACGAACTCGAGAAATTCCTGTTGCATCTGAAAGTAGAAACTCGCCCGATTACAACGGTATGTGTATTTTTGCCCTAGGCCATAGTAGTTGTTGGTTTCGATTATCAGACCAGCGAAAATTTTGATGGTTTCTCATGCATTCCTTAACTTCAAACTTCCATATCTCGCGAACGGATTGACGAACTCGAGAAATTCCTGTTGCATGTGAAAGTAGAAAGTCGCCCGATTTCAACGGTACGTGTATCTTTCCCCTAGGCCTTTGTAGTTATTGGTCTCGAGTATCACACTTGCGAAAATTTTGATGGTTTCTCATGCATTCCTTAACTTCAAACTTCCATATCCCGCGAACGGATTGACGAACTCGAGAAATTCCGGTTGCATGTGAAAGTAGAAAGTCGCCCGATTACAACGGTATGTGTATTTTTCCCTAGGCCTTTGAAGTTATTGGTTTCGAGTATCAGACTTGCGAAAATTTTGATGGTTTCTCAACCATTCCTTAACTTCAAACTCCCATTTCTCGCGAACGGATTGACGAACTCGAGAAATTCCTATTGCATCTGAAAGTAGAAACACGCCCGATTACAATGGTACGTGTACTTTTCCCCTAGGCCATTCCAGTTATTGGTTTCGAGTATCAGACCGGCGAAAATTTTGATGGTTCCTCAACCATTCCTTAACTTCAAACTCCCATATCCCGCGAACGGATTGACGAACTCGAGAAATTCCTGTTGCATCTGAAAGTAGAAACTCGCCCGATTACAACGGTATGTGTATTTTTGCCCTAGGCAATTGTAGTTATTGGATTCGCGTATCGGACTTGCGAAAATTTTGATGATTTCTCAACCATTCCTTAACTTAAAATTCCCATATCCCGCGAACGGATTGACGAACTCGAGAAATTCCTGTTGCATGTGAAAGTAGAAAGTCGCCCGATTACAACGGTATGTGTATTTTTGCCCTAGGCCTTTGAAGTTATTGGTTTCGAGTATGAGACTTGCAAAAATTTCGATGGTTTCTCAACCATTCCTTATTTTCACACTTCCATATCTCGCGAACGGATTGACGAACTCGAGAATTTCCTATTGCATTTGAAAGCAGAAGCTCGCCCGATTACAACGGTGTGTGTACTTTTCCCCTAGGCCATTCCAGTTGTTGGTTTCGAGTATCAGACCAGCGAAAATTTTGATGGTTTCTCAAGCATTCCTCAACTTCAAACTTCCATATCTCGCGAACGGATTGACGAACTCGAGAATTTCCTATTGCATCTGAATGCAGAAACTCGCCCGATTTCAACTGCATGTGTATTTTTGCCCTAGGCCATAGTAGTTGTTGGTTTCGAATATCAGACCAGCGAAAATTTTGATGGCTTCTCATGCATTCCTTAACTTCAAACTTCCATATCTCGCGAACGGATTGACGAACTCGAGAATTTCCTATTGCATCTGACAGCAGAAACTCGCCCGATTACAGTGGTATGTGTATTTTTCCCCTAGGCATTTGTAGTTATTGGTTTCGAGTATCAGACTTGCGAAAATTTGGTGATTTCTCAACCATTCCTTAACTTCAAACTGCCATATCTCGCGAACGCATTGACGAACTCGAGAAATTACTGTTGCATGTGAAAGTAGAATCTCGCCCGATTACAATGGTATGTGTATCTTTCCCCTAGGCCTTTGTAGTTATTGGTCTCGAGTATCACACTTGCGAAAATTTTGATGGTTTCTCATGCATTCCTTAACTTCAAACTTCCATATCCCGCGTACGGATTGACGAACTCGAGAAATTCCGGTTGCATGTGAAAGTAGAAAGTCGCCCGATTACAACGGTATGTGTATTTTTCCCTAGGCCTTTGAAGTTATTGGTTTCGAGTATCAGACTTGCGAAAATTTTGATGGTTTCTCAACCATTCCTTATTTCCACACTTCCTTATCTCGCGAACGGATTGACGAACTCGAGAATTTCCGATTGCATCTGAAAGCAGAAACTCGCCCGATTACAAGGATGTGTGTACTTTTCCCCTAGGCCATTCCAGTTGTTGGTTACGAGTATCAGACCAGCGAAAATTTTGATGGTTTCTCAAGCATTCCTTAACTTCAAACTTCCATATCTCGCGAACGGGTTGACGAACTCGATAATTTCCTATTGCATCTGAATGCAGAAACTCGCCCGATTACAACGCTATGTGTATTTTTGCCCTAGGCCATAGTAGTTGTTGGTTTCGAGTATCAGACCAGCGAAAATTTTGATGGTTTCTCAACCAGTCCTTAACTTCAAACTCCCATATCTCGCGAACGGATTGACGAACTCGAGAAATTCCTGTTGCATCTGAAAGTAGAAACTCGCCCGATTACAACGGCATGTGTATTTTTCCCCTAGGCCATTGTAGTTATTGTTTTCGAGTATCAGACTTGAGAAAATTTTGATGGTTTCTCAACCATTCCTTAACTTCAAACTCCCATATCTCGCGAACGGATTGACGAACTCGAGAAATTCCTGTTGCATCTGAAAGTAGAAACTCGCCCGATTACAACGGCATGTGTATTTTTCCCCTAGGCCATTGTAGTTATTGGTTTCGAGTATCAGACTTGCGAAAATTTTGATGGTTTCTCAACCATTCCTTAACTTCAAACTCCCATTTCTCGCGAACGGATTGACGAACTCGAGAAATTCCTATTGCATCTGAAAGTAGAAACACGCCCGATTACAATGGTACGTGTACTTTTCCCCTAGGCCATTCCAGTTATTGGTTTCGAGTATCAGACCGGCGAAAATTTTGATGGTTTCTCAACCATTCCTTAACTTCAAACTCCCATATCCCGCGAACGGATTGACGAACTCGAGAAATTCCTGTTGCATGTGAAAGTAGAAAGTCGCCCGATTACAACGGTATGTGTATTTTTGCCCTAGGCCTTTGAAGTTATTGGTTTCGAGTATCAGACTTGCAAAAATTTCGATGGTTTCTCAACCATTCCTTATTTTCACACTTCCATATCTCGCGAACGGATTGACGAACTCGAGAATTTCCTATTGCATTTGAAAGCAGAAACTCGCCCGATTACAACGGTGTGTGTACTTTTCCCCTAGGCCATTCCAGTTGTTGGTTTCGAGTATCAGACCAGCGAAAATTTTGATGGTTTCTCAAGCATTCCTCAACTTCAAACTTCCATATCTCGCGAACGGATTGACGAACTCGAGAATTTCCTATTGCATCTGAATGCAGAAACTCGCCCGATTACAACGGTATGTGTATTTTTGCCCTAGGCCATAGTAGTTGTTGGTTTCGAATATCAGACCAGCGAAAATTTTGATGGCTTCTCATGCATTCCTTAACTTCAAACTTCCATATCTCGCGAACGGATTGACGAACTCGAGAATTTCCTATTGCATCTGACAGCAGAAACTCGCCCGATTACAGTGGTATGTGTATTTTTCCACTAGGCATTTGTAGTTATTGGTTTCGAGTATCAGACTTGCCAAAATTTTGATGACTTCTCAACCATTCCTTAACTTCAAACTGCCATATCTCGCGAACGCATTGACGAACTCGAGAAATTACTGTTGCATGTGAAAGTAGAATCTCGCCCGATTACAATGGTATGTGTATTTTTCCCCTAGGCCACTGTAGTTACTGGTTTCGTGCATCAGACTTGCGAAAATTTTGATGGTTTCTCAACCATTCCTTAACTTCAAACTCCCATATCTCGCGAACGGATTGACGAACTCGAGAAATTCCTGTTGCATCTGAAAGTAGAAATTCGCCCGATTACAAAGATATGTGTGTTTTCCCCCTAGGCCTTTGTAGTTATTGGTTTCGAGTATCAGACTTGCCAAAATTTTGATGACTTCTCAACCATTCCTTAACTTCAAACTTCCGTATCTCGCGAACGCATTGACGAACTCGAGAAATTCCTGTTGCATGTGAAAGTAGAATCTCGCCCGATTACAATGGTATGTGTATTTTTCCCCTAGGCATTTGTAGTTATTGGTTTCGAGTATCAGACTTGCGAAAATTTTGATGGTTTCTCAACCATTCCTTAACTTCAAACTCCCATATCTCGCGAACGGATCGACGAACTCGAGAAATTCCCGTTGCATCTGAAAGTTGAAACTAGCCAGATTACAACGGTATGTGTATTTTTGCCCTTGGCCATAGTAGTTATTGGATTCGAGTATCAGACTTGCGAAAATTTTGATGATTTCTCAACCATTCCTTAACTTCAAACTCCCATATCTCGCGAACGGATTGACGAACTCGAGAAATTCCTGTTGCATCTGAAAGTAGAAACTCGCCCGATTACAACGGTATGTGTATTTTTGCCCTAGGCCATAGTAGTTGTTGGTTTCGATTATCAGACCAGCGAAAATTTTGATGGTTTCTCATGCATTCCTTAACTTCAAACTTCCATATCTCGCGAACGGATTGACGAACTCGAGAAATTCCTGTTGCATGTGAAAGTAGAAAGTCGCCCGATTTCAACGGTACGTGTATCTTTCCCCTAGGCCTTTGTAGTTATTGGTCTCGAGTATCACACTTGCGAAAATTTTGATGGTTTCTCATGCATTCCTTAACTTCAAACTTCCATATCCCGCGAACGGATTGACGAACTCGAGAAATTCCGGTTGCATGTGAAAGTAGAAAGTCGCCCGATTACAACGGTATGTGTATTTTTCCCTAGGCCTTTGAAGTTATTGGTTTCGAGTATCAGACTTGCGAAAATTTTGATGGTTTCTCAACCATTCCTTAATTTCAAACTCCCATTTCTCGCGAACGGATTGACGAACTCGAGAAATTCCTATTGCATCTGAAAGTAGAAACACGCCCGATTACAATGGTACGTGTACTTTTCCCCTAGGCCATTCCAGTTATTGGTTTCGAGTATCAGACCGGCGAAAATTTTGATGGTTCCTCAACCATTCCTTAACTTCAAACTCCCATATCCCGCGAACGGATTGACGAACTCGAGAAATTCCTGTTGCATCTGAAAGTAGAAACTCGCCCGATTACAACGGTATGTGTATTTTTGCCCTAGGCAATTGTAGTTATTGGATTCGCGTATCGGACTTGCGAAAATTTTGATGATTTCTCAACCATTCCTTAACTTAAAATTCCCATATCCCGCGAACGGATTGACGAACTCGAGAAATTCCTGTTGCATGTGAAAGTAGAAAGTCGCCCGATTACAACGGTATGTGTATTTTTGCCCTAGGCCTTTGAAGTTATTGGTTTCGAGTATGAGACTTGCAAAAATTTCGATGGTTTCTCAACCATTCCTTATTTTCACACTTCCATATCTCGCGAACGGATTGACGAACTCGAGAATTTCCTATTGCATTTGAAAGCAGAAGCTCGCCCGATTACAACGGTGTGTGTACTTTTCCCCTAGGCCATTCCAGTTGTTGGTTTCGAGTATCAGACCAGCGAAAATTTTGATGGTTTCTCAAGCATTCCTCAACTTCAAACTTCCATATCTCGCGAACGGATTGACGAACTCGAGAATTTCCTATTGCATCTGAATGCAGAAACTCGCCCGATTTCAACTGCATGTGTATTTTTGCCCTAGGCCATAGTAGTTGTTGGTTTCGAATATCAGACCAGCGAAAATTTTGATGGCTTCTCATGCATTCCTTAACTTCAAACTTCCATATCTCGCGAACGGATTGACGAACTCGAGAATTTCCTATTGCATCTGACAGCAGAAACTCGCCCGATTACAGTGGTATGTGTATTTTTCCCCTAGGCATTTGTAGTTATTGGTTTCGAGTATCAGACTTGCGAAAATTTGGTGATTTCTCAACCATTCCTTAACTTCAAACTGCCATATCTCGCGAACGCATTGACGAACTCGAGAAATTACTGTTGCATGTGAAAGTAGAATCTCGCCCGATTACAATGGTATGTGTATCTTTCCCCTAGGCCTTTGTAGTTATTGGTCTCGAGTATCACACTTGCGAAAATTTTGATGGTTTCTCATGCATTCCTTAACTTCAAACTTCCATATCCCGCGTACGGATTGACGAACTCGAGAAATTCCGGTTGCATGTGAAAGTAGAAAGTCGCCCGATTACAACGGTATGTGTATTTTTCCCTAGGCCTTTGAAGTTATTGGTTTCGAGTATCAGACTTGCGAAAATTTTGATGGTTTCTCAACCATTCCTTATTTCCACACTTCCTTATCTCGCGAACGGATTGACGAACTCGAGAATTTCCGATTGCATCTGAAAGCAGAAACTCGCCCGATTACAAGGATGTGTGTACTTTTCCCCTAGGCCATTCCAGTTGTTGGTTACGAGTATCAGACCAGCGAAAATTTTGATGGTTTCTCAAGCATTCCTTAACTTCAAACTTCCATATCTCGCGAACGGGTTGACGAACTCGATAATTTCCTATTGCATCTGAATGCAGAAACTCGCCCGATTACAACGCTATGTGTATTTTTGCCCTAGGCCATAGTAGTTGTTGGTTTCGAGTATCAGACCAGCGAAAATTTTGATGGTTTCTCAACCAGTCCTTAACTTCAAACTCCCATATCTCGCGAACGGATTGACGAACTCGAGAAATTCCTGTTGCATCTGAAAGTAGAAACTCGCCCGATTACAACGGCATGTGTATTTTTCCCCTAGGCCATTGTAGTTATTGTTTTCGAGTATCAGACTTGAGAAAATTTTGATGGTTTCTCAACCATTCCTTAACTTCAAACTCCCATATCTCGCGAACGGATTGACGAACTCGAGAAATTCCTGTTGCATCTGAAAGTAGAAACTCGCCCGATTACAACGGCATGTGTATTTTTCCCCTAGGCCATTGTAGTTATTGGTTTCGAGTATCAGACTTGCGAAAATTTTGATGGTTTCTCAACCATTCCTTAACTTCAAACTCCCATTTCTCGCGAACGGATTGACGAACTCGAGAAATTCCTATTGCATCTGAAAGTAGAAACACGCCCGATTACAATGGTACGTGTACTTTTCCCCTAGGCCATTCCAGTTATTGGTTTCGAGTATCAGACCGGCGAAAATTTTGATGGTTTCTCAACCATTCCTTAACTTCAAACTCCCATATCCCGCGAACGGATTGACGAACTCGAGAAATTCCTGTTGCATGTGAAAGTAGAAAGTCGCCCGATTACAACGGTATGTGTATTTTTGCCCTAGGCCTTTGAAGTTATTGGTTTCGAGTATCAGACTTGCAAAAATTTCGATGGTTTCTCAACCATTCCTTATTTTCACACTTCCATATCTCGCGAACGGATTGACGAACTCGAGAATTTCCTATTGCATTTGAAAGCAGAAACTCGCCCGATTACAACGGTGTGTGTACTTTTCCCCTAGGCCATTCCAGTTGTTGGTTTCGAGTATCAGACCAGCGAAAATTTTGATGGTTTCTCAAGCATTCCTCAACTTCAAACTTCCATATCTCGCGAACGGATTGACGAACTCGAGAATTTCCTATTGCATCTGAATGCAGAAACTCGCCCGATTACAACGGTATGTGTATTTTTGCCCTAGGCCATAGTAGTTGTTGGTTTCGAATATCAGACCAGCGAAAATTTTGATGGCTTCTCATGCATTCCTTAACTTCAAACTTCCATATCTCGCGAACGGATTGACGAACTCGAGAATTTCCTATTGCATCTGACAGCAGAAACTCGCCCGATTACAGTGGTATGTGTATTTTTCCACTAGGCATTTGTAGTTATTGGTTTCGAGTATCAGACTTGCGAAAATTTGGTGATTTCTCAACCATTCCTTAACTTCAAACTGCCATATCTCGCGAACGCATTGACGAACTCGAGAAATTACTGTTGCATGTGAAAGTAGAATCTCGCCCGATTACAATGGTATGTGTATTTTTCCCCTAGGCCACTGTAGTTATTGGTTTCGTGCATCAGACTTGCGAAAATTTTGATGGTTTCTCAACCATTCCTTAACTTCAAACTCCCATATCTCGCGAACGGATTGACGAACTCGAGAAATTCCTGTTGCATCTGAAAGTAGAAACTCGCCCGATTACAAAGATATGTGTGTTTTCCCCCTAGGCCTTTGTAGTTATTGGTTTCGAGTATCAGACTTGCCAAAATTTTGATGACTTCTCAACCATTCCTTAACTTCAAACTTCCGTATCTCGCGAACGCATTGACGAACTCGAGAAATTCCTGTTGCATGTGAAAGTAGAATCTCGCCCGATTACAATGGTATGTGTATTTTTCCCCTAGGCATTTGTAGTTATTGGTTTCGAGTATCAGACTTGCGAAAATTTTGATGGTTTCTCAACCATTCCTTAACTTCAAACTCCCATATCTCGCGAACGGATCGACGAACTCGAGAAATTCCCGTTGCATCTGAAAGTTGAAACTAGCCAGATTACAACGGTATGTGTATTTTTGCCCTTGGCCATAGTAGTTATTGGATTCGAGTATCAGACTTGCGAAAATTTTGATGATTTCTCAACCATTCCTTAACTTCAAACTCCCATATCTCGCGAACGGATTGACGAACTCGAGAAATTCCTGTTGCATCTGAAAGTAGAAACTCTCCCGATTACAAGGGTATGTGTATTTTTGCCCTAGGCCATTGTAGTTATTGGATTCGCGTATCGGACTTGCGAAAATTTTGATGATTTCTCAACCACTCCTTACCTTCAAATTCCCATATCCCGCAAACGGATTGACGAACTCGAGAAATTCCTGTTGCATGTAAAAGTAGAAACTCGCCCGATTACAAAGATATATGTGTTTTCCCCCTAGGCCTTTGTAGTTATTGGTTTCGAGTATCAGACTTGCGAAAATTTTGGTGATTCCTCAACCATTCCTTAACTTCAAACTCCCATATCTCGCGAACGCATTGACGCACTCGAAAAATTCCTGCTGTATCTGAAAGTAGAAACTCGCCCGATTACAATGGGGTGTGTACTTTTCCCCTAGGCCATTCCAGTTATTGGTTTCGAGTATCAGACCAGCGAAAATTTTGATTGTTTCTCAACCATTCCTTAACTTCAAACTCCCATATCTCGCGAACGGATTGACGAACTCGAGAAATTCCTATTGCATCTGAAAGCAGAAACCCGCCCGATTACAACGGCATGTGTATTTTTGCCCTAGGCCATAGTAGTTATTGGATTCGAGTATCAGACTTGCGAAAATTTTGATGATTTCTCAACC